>NW_026294584.1:100138869-100491369 GCF_007827085.1 Peromyscus californicus insignis | reverse complement strand
CGTGCTTGAGAGGGTAGGGGCTGAGGAGTGAGCTGACGGGGAGGGGCAGCCAGCTGCCTCTGTGGGCCTCAGGCCTTCCTGTCGCTTTTCTGCCCTGTGCCTTGTCCTCACTCCATCCGGTCTTCCCCACTCTCACCCCGGTCTTACCATCCCCATTTCTGACTCTGGCTCTATCTGTGTTTCTGTTTTTATTTTTTCCTCTTTACACCTACTTGCAAACCCTAGGGCTTTGCTAGCGTCCGCCCAGCCGCACTTGGATGGTTCTGCATTTTTTGCTTATGGACGCTTGGTGGCACTGTTACCCAAGATGTGTCCAATCACACAGTGGGCCGAGTCACTGTGTGTGTGTGTACATCGTATATAGGACAGGGAAAGAGAACGGACTTTAGAGAAAGGCAGGTGCTTTAGACTTTTTTTTCTGGATCCAAGAATGAAATTCACTTATTGTAATGTGAAAAAAAATCAGAGAAACAAAACAAAACAACAAATGAAAAGTGTCCGTGTGCTGAGGCAAACTTTGCTTGGTCTGTTCTCTCTGTGGCTCTTGCTTTTCCCTTCACAGTCCTGCGACGGGGAACTGGCTGAAGGGCAGGCTGGCACTCAACCTTAGCATCTCAGCTGTCGTGTTTGTTATACATGAGGCCTTTCCTTGATCTATTTAGTGCCAGGTTTGGGGAGAGAGGGCTGCTTTCTGCCTTTTGTTGGGGTTCTCTTGTTTCAAGTGACTTCAGAGTGTTGTGCTGACAGGCTTTCTGCTCCCCAAGTGTGAAACAGATAAACCAGTTCCTCGTGAGCTTAATTCAGGGGTGCCGCGGGCAGCAAGCCTGGCGGGAGCTGAGGTGTGCTGTGGGCGGTGAGTCTCGTGTCAATAACGGTGTGTTAAACCACAGCAGAGCAGCTGCAGAGCCATGCAGAGGAAGGCTGTGTGAGGCTGTCAGAGGAAAACATGCCGGGTGAGCAGTAACAACCCCGCCCGCTTCCTTTAGATGATTTCTCGGGAGCCCTGATTCATTGCTCAGCGTGACTTTGCAGACACCATGAGCAGCAAGAACCAGCTCTGTGTGAGCAGTTTGGTATAGCATTTCCTCAGGTTAATACACAGTCACTCGATTAGATAGATGAGTACACAGCCATGTTTATCCTATTGTATGGATGGATGCAATTTCAGCTTTTTCCTTTCTAATAAACAACTTGGTCAGCGTACAGAAATCTTTGTCCATATTCTGCTTTTCCATTGGAAGGTTTCTAGAACGAGGATTATTAGGTCAGAGGTTATGGACTTCCTTGGTAGAGGCTAAAGCAAGAAGCTGTGTTGGTAGGGCCTCACTGTGTGTATCAGAGAAATTTCTTTCATCTTATTTAAAATTTATATTTACTTTTTGATTAGATACTGCATGCATCTACTATATATGGTTGGTTAGCCTATGTATCTGTGTATCTATCTATATATCTATCTATGTATTTATGTATCTATGTATGTATGTATATATGTATGTATCTATCTATCATCTATCTATGTAGCTATCTATTATCTGTCTATGTATCTATCATCTACCTATCTATCATTTATCTATTATCTATCTATGTATCTATCTATTATCTATCTATGTATCTATCTATTATCTATGTATTATTTATGTATCTGTGTATCTATCTATCTATGTATCTATGTATGTATGTATGTATCTATCTATGTATCTATGTATGTATGTATCTATCTATGTATCTATCTATGTATCTATGTATGTATGTATCTATCTATCTATCTGGCCTTCACATGCTCCCAAATGACGGTGGCTGCATCCCTGCAAACGTAAGTCCTTCTTTACCTGCTGCTCTCCCACTCTGTCTCTTTACTCGACTGCTGACACCCTCTTCTGTCTCCCCCTGGAGGACAGAGCCCTGCCTGGGCTCTGTCTACAGGGAGGAAGGGAAGTGGGAACAGGGGCTGGAACTGGATAGGTGGGGGCAGAGACGAAGCCCTCACTCTAGGGGACCCAAAGTCCTGGATCTAATTCAGATGCTCATTGCTGAGATAATACACTTTAGTAAAACTCTTGCTTGGCATGTAACAGACCGATAGGAGAAGACTGTTCACTATTGTTAGGGGTGGACTCACTTGCCTCCCCAAACCACTGAGTCTTTTAAAGCTTGTTTTTTGTTTATTTGTTTTCGTGTGTGTGTGTGTGTGTGTGTGTGTGTGTGTGCGCGCGCGTGCAAGTGTGTGCTGTGTGAGTGTACACATATACTTGTGTCTGTATGTTGGTATCATCCTCAATAACTTTTAACCTTATTTAATTTTTGAGACAAGATCTTCCTATTATGTAGCTCTGGCTGTCTTGGAACTTGCTATCTAGACTAGGCTGGCCCTGAACTCACAGAGACCCACCTGCCTCTGCCTCCCAAGAGCTGCGATGACAAGTGTGTGATAACGTGTCTGGCTTTTACGTGGTTCTGGGCATAGAACTTGAGTTTTCATGCTTTTGTGGCAAGGGTTGGACTCACTGAGCCATCTCCCCAGCCCTTGACACCAAGTCTCTGCCTACTTTCCCAACTGTGGGTGCTGGCTGCCCTGGGGCTTCACGGGCACCACCATGGAGCGTCTGGCTTGGAACTTTCCATTCTTGATAGGTTTCTTGTTTGTAACAAGCCTAGTCCTTGAGGTAGCATTTGTCTGAGGCAGGCTGTGGCTTCTTTATTTCTTCCTTCCTTTCTTTTTCTTTTTTTTCCTACTGGGAGTTGTTCACGTTGGCTGAGTGGTCTACCACTGTGTACCTCCCTGGTGGTTTATGGGTATCTCCACTGACTTCTGTTTCTGTCTTGGGTGCTGGTGTGTAGGCATGGGCACCCGGCCTTAGTGGGAGGTGAGGATGGGGTGTCTCCAGCCAGGGCTGTGGGTTTAGGGACATGAGGCTGTGACATTTGCACCAGCCACTCCATCCTGGGTCTTACCTTCCCTTGAGCCTTGTCCCTGCAGAACCTCCCTTCATCTGGACCTGGGGGTCTCAGGCCCAGCTGTCAGAGCAGCTAGTGTGGCAGGGGATGGTCACCACAAAGCTCAGACTCCACATAGAGTCCCATACCCCAATCCTCTGTGTGTCCTAGCTCTGCAGCAAGATCCTGGAGAAGACGGCCAACCCTCAGTGGAACCAGAACATCACATTGCCCGCGATGGTGAGTGGTCCTTAGCAGACTCAGTTCTTCCTGGTCTCCCAGTCCTGCTGGCATCTTTGGTTTCTGCTCAGTGAGTGCTTTCTTCTAAAACTCTGTTCTCATCTGGCTCCCTTTCCTTCCCCAGTTTCCCTCTATGTGTGAAAAAATGAGGATTCGTGTCATGGACTGGTAAGTTCCGGGTCCTTGAGGGGGTTGTCTCCAGGGGTCCTTGGGTCTGTCATTTTCGTGTGTCTGGGCTGCTGCTGTGGCAGAGGGCAAATGTGTCAAGGTAGGATGTGAGGGCTTTGGGCAGTTATGGGGCAACCAGGAGCTGGGGCGCCGCACTGGCTGCAGATAAGAAGACCGCAGCCAGGAGGCAGTGAGGACCCCACTTCTGGGGGCTTCCTGAGACGTTGCTTTGGCAGATCATCGGTAAGGGCCCCACATACAAGAGGTGGAAGCCAAACCAGCTGCTCTGTCCCTGTGGGACGGAATGGAAGAAAAGCCCCCACGTTGGGGGTGGGGTTATATTGTCTGAATAGGGGTCATCGTTGTGGGTGTTGAACAGGTCAGGACAGTACCCTTGGGAGTGTCTTAGAATCTTACTCTTGTTGATCACCAACTTGCAGGCCAGGGCTGTGTCCAGAGAGCGCTTTCCATATGTATGAGTTCATCTGACCCCTGACAAGGCAGCATGCTCCTGCTTCACAGAGAAAGACTCAGGGAAGAAAAACCACAGGATCTGTCAGAGGTGACAGTTCCGGAGTCACAGAGGCCTGATGTGAATCCCAGCCAGAGCTGGTGCCCTAATCCTCCTGATCATACTGTCTCTTACAGTAGCAGCAAGGAGGCAACCTCTCTCACACTTGAGGGGACATCAGGGCCCCAGCTCCACAAACTCCAGAACCCTAGGCTTTCCACAAAGAGCAAGCTGTCCTTTCTCTGCCCCCAGAAGTCCTGGTCATGTGGCTCCCCGGCCATTCTCTTTCAGCTGCATGCCCATGGCACCCCCAACTAGGAGGATAATGAGAGACCAGGAGAAAAACCCCAGGCCGCAGAGCCATTAAAGTATGTGCCAGTTCCCCAGGCCTAAAGAAAACAGATTGAGAGAATTAGAGGGAAGGGAGTGTGGGCAGGGGGCAGGGAGAGGTCCTGAGGTCCGCCACGGCTGGTGTGAGCCTCGGGGAAGGGGAAGCGGTTTGGTGGAAAGGTACACTTTGCGTTCCCTGAGCCATCTCTGCATGTCAGCTGGCAAGGACTGTGCTGTGTTGACTGGGACAGCCCAGCGTGCATGTGTGTGTGTGCGTGTGTGCGTGCATCTGTGTGGATGCGTGTGGGTGCGGTTGGTGCATGGGTTGTGGCTCTGCCTGGCCTGTCTCCCTTGGAGCTGTGTCAAAGCTATCGGCACACTGTACAATCCAAACACATGACGGAATCTGGTGGCTGCATCTCTGGCTGGGGTTGAAGTGGCGCTTTTATTGTGAGTCTATTTTGAGACTTGCTGTTTTCCAAAAGCAAGCCCTAAGCCTCAAAACCCAGCTCTAGGCCAGAAAGCATGCCACTGCTGGAAGTTTCTATCCAGAAAGGCCTTCTTCCTGGACGCACAGACAAACTGCTGCTGTCACCTGAATCTTAGAAACATGATGCAGTCCATGCGGCGCTGTAACTTAATCTTTCCTTCGAGTCTTTAAAAATTCCTTTTTCATTAAGAAATGAAAACGCCTCAGGGCTGGAGGGATGGCTCAGTGGCTTAGAGTGCTTACTGTTCTTGTAGAGGGTCCGGGCTCAGTTCCCAGCACCCACAATGTGCAGCTCCAGACTGTCCGTAGCTCCATCTCCTGAGGATTCAACACCCCCCTTCCCCACCACATGTGGTGCACATAAACTAGTTTGGGCAAACACGCATAGACATCAGGAATACACCACACCTCTCAACACACCTCAGCAGAGCCACCTCCACAGACACAGCAAGCCAGTCTTAGTCGCCCGATTTGCACAAGGCCAGAGGTCCGACAGCCAGTCCTCTGTGAGGGACGGGCTTAACCGTGTTGAAAATCGCATGCAGCTTTCTTAGTGTCTTTGGGGCACTGGGTTAGGTTCCCATCAGGGCAAGAAGAAACCAAGAGAGGGACATGCGATGTCAGGCACTGGTACCAGTCACCTCTAGGAAGTTTTCTCATGCCATAGCATACCGGGAACCATGATCCAGATGTGGGCTGCCAGGCCGTTCATTCTTCCTCATGCTACCCTTGTCAGAGGGACACTTCAAAGGCCAAACCTTAATCCCCTTTCTGGGAAATCCAAAGGGGAAGGAAGGGATAGAGACTAGGGTACCTCATGGGGGTAGGGTTAAGAGGAAAATGAAATCAGCACGCCTTTGGTGTCTTTGGAAACGGTGGGGGGAATGTCATGGTCAAAGTGCTCACCGTGGGGAAGAAGCCCCAGGAAAACCAAGAGGGTTGGAAATGTACTAGAGAGCCTTTCTGAGGGATCCAGGGCCTGCCCAAGCTGGCACTGCTGACCTCTGGTACAGTAATTCTTTTCTGTGGGTCTGTCCCTGGAATCAAAAGGTGTTCAACCCCTGTGACCTCTGCTCCCGGAAGCCTGGAGCCTTCTCTTCTCACACAAAAATGTCTCCTGACAGCCATTTATGCTTGGGGGTCAGGCCGTTAGGTGGAGAAGCCCAGGTCACGCTCCAGAGGAAAGGACAGGTGGGGGTGGTCAGGGCTCTGGATTCCACACCAGAAGTATCTTGCCTCCGAGCTCTGTCTCTGAGATTTTATTTTGGGGTGTGTGTGTGTGTGTGTGTGTGTGTGTGTGTGTGTGTGTGTGTGTGCATATGTGTATACTTGCATGTGGAGGCCAGATGTCAAATCCTCAACTTTTCTCCAGTGTTTGAGATCAGGCCTCTCATTAACCCTGCAGCTTGTGATTTAGCCTGGAGTGGCTGGCCGAGGAGCCTTGGAATCCTCTCAACCACGCACCTGGCTTTTTACGTGGGTGCTGGGGATTCAGACAGTGGGGACACAGGAGGCGTGGAGCTGGCATTAGTGATCTCCCTTCATTATTATCCAGAAGGCAGGTGTGGGGTTCAGAGGCAGCATCTGCATAGGATGCTGCGGGCTAGCAGGTTTCTTTTCCTGGAGAGCCTACCCACAGGTCCCTGCACTGGCTGGGATGGGAGAAGTCTTCCTCTAAGAAAGCAGGAAAGGGGACTTCTCGACTGCCAAGGAACATGACACCTTGAGGGAGTTAGGGTGACAGTCCCAGCTCTGTTCCCTGGCTGACAGGGGAAGGGCTTGCATGCCTCTGCACCTCTTTCCTCATTCCTCAGAGGGTATTAAAATGTACTTGGTCTCTAAGCAGCTGTGCAGCTCCTGTGGGACATGCTGTCCCAGCTAAAGACTCTATCCAAGGCACTGGACACCAGCGCTAGCCCCTGCTGTGGCTTCGGAAATGGCTTATTGGATCTTGGCATTTCTTGGGCTCCCAGGACCTTTTGAGTCTGGAAACTGCTCTTCCCCAGCAGCCTCTTGCCCCTCATCCTGCCTGCCTCCGGCCTCCTCCCTGTCAACCTGGGCTGGTGGCCCCGTGTAAGCCAGCTAATAAGGAGTAGAAGGCTGTCAAAATGAACAAGTTGCCCCTCAAGGTGTCTTGAGCAAGTGTCCTTTCTAGTCTCCTTCCTCCTGGGCTTCCCAGGCCTCAGTAGAAGACTGAACCCCTAGCAACCTATCACCAAGGTCACCTCCTTCTTGAGTGGGCTAAGTGCTGCACCTGCCTTTTACACTCATGCTCTTTCTCCGTCCTTGTTCTAGGGACCGCCTCACTCACAATGACACTGTGGCCACCACCTACTTGGGAATGTCGAAAATCTCTGCCCCAGGAGGAGAAATAGAAGGTATGTCCCACTTGCTCCCAGCTCTCCCGGCCCACCTCCCTCTATCTTAAGGTTTGAGTGCCTGCAGGCTAAGGGAGATCCATTTTCCAGTGATGGCTCACTTACAGACATTTAGGGTGCTACACTCTGAGTGGGGGGTACACACTGGATAGTCTAAAGGGGGTCCCCTCAGTCCTGTAGGGGGGCACCACGTGCTGGGTTCTATTCTGGCCATGAGTGCCCAGTGATTCTTATTTTTCAATGGATTTTGTTGGTCTACTAAAATGTAACCCATTATCAGTTTGTAAACAAATAATTAGATCTGAAAGAAGATTGACATTTACCTATGAGATACCCTTCAGTTCATCACTGCAGGCAAAAAAGATATCCTTGGGAAAGACACACATGCCACACACACACACACACACACACACACACACACACACACACACACACGAGCATGATACATACCTGTATACATTAACATGAGTTGTTTGATCATTGCTTTTTGTCTCTTGGCAATACTAGACTGAGGTCTTTTCTTGTGATTAAGTATTCTTCTAGAACACATATTTTTTTGTCAGTGCTAGGGATTGAACTCATGGCCTTGCACATGACAGCTGAACACTCTATCAACTGAGTTACATCCCTAGCCCATAGGATACAATTGTAATAAATATACGTTCCATTGTGAGTGTACATAATCAAATGAACTAGTTAATATGGAGTATTCAGGCATCTTCTGATTTTTCTACCTTATAACTAACTTTGCAATGAGTGTTTTTATAGCTGAGTTCCATGCTGTACATAGTTAACAACAGCAGCAGCAGCAACAACAAAAACACAGGTCTGGAAAGATAGCACAGAGATCAAGACCATCTGCTGCTCTTGCAGAAGGCCAGGACTTGGTTCCCAGCACCCACAATAGGCTGCCCGCAACTGCCTGTAACTCCAGTTCCAAGGGACCTGATAGCCTCTTCTGGCCTCTGAGGGTACCTGCATGCATGCGGTGTACACGCATACATGCAGGAAAATACATACATACAAAAATGAAACAATAAAAAATTAGGTTTGTGCTGTTGGGAATCAAACTCAGTGCCTCAGATGTGCTGAACAAGTGCTTTACCACTGAGCTGCACCCCCTGCTCTCAAGCCCCCCAACATAAGTCTAAAGTCAATGCTGTCAAAGGATTTTAGCACTTTTAAGACCTTCTGTCAATACTGAAGTTGCCTGTCAAGAAGGCCGAACTAATTTACTGTCAGAAACTTCCATACACTCGATGTGACACTGTTTCAACATGGCTAAAATAATACTGGAGAGAAGAGTGGTGGTGCACGCCAGAAATGCCAGCACTCGGGAGGGGGAGGCAGGAAGATCAGGAGTTCGAGACCATCCTCAGCTACAAAGTGAATTTAAGGGCAGTCTGGGCTACAAGAGACCCTCCTTCAGAAGATCAAACCAACCAAACCAAACTACAACAAAATCCCCAAAACAATAACAAAGAGAATTTTGTTAATTTGAAGGTAAAAATGAATTTTTTCATTTCATTGAGGCTTAGAGAAGTGGGCCAACTGTGTACATTTTGAACTTTTGATATATATATTATATACAATATATATTGTAGTTATTCTGCTATAAACACACATTCCTGCAGGTATATTTGTCTTACTGTTCTCTATGACTGTGGGCACTAACTTTGAGCTTGCTCTTAAGTAATTCTTACCAGTTATATTTGAATACTCTCTGACAGGTAGGAATTAAATTTTTTTGTAGCCAAACATGCTACTCTCTTAGTTAGTAAGACTGTGACCTAACCGTCACCTCCTCCACACTGTCTTTTGGTGATGTCCGCATGTGTTTTGACTGATCTGTTCCTACGTCTCCAAGTGCCGTCTTTCTCGCGTCCTAAGTTCTCTTGAGTTCAGCCCTTGCTTTTCTATTATCTTCTGTGGCCTTCTTATTAATGCTTGCTGTCGGTTTCTGGGTTATGCTGCCTCTGTAAAATTAATCGGAAAGACTGAAAGTCCAACATCTGGGAACAGTTTATATAACATAGAATGTAGTCTTTTGAGGGTTTGAAGTAATTCACCCATAAAACCATGTGGGCTTGGTGCCCTTTCTGAGTGGGTGTAGTGATGACTCTTTATAAACTTTTCAGTTTCTCTTATGATCATTGCTATTTTTAGGGTGTTATTTTTGCTCTTGTCAGTTTTGACCATTTATATTTTTCTAGAAAAACTTGCATTACGTTGAGTCTTTAAAATATGTTTACAATGTTTCTCACAGTGACTTCTAGAGTTTGGGCACTTTCTTCGGCCTGGGCCGTCTCTTCTTTACTGTGTTTGAATTTTCTTCTTTTCCCTCAATTAGCTGCTCAGCCTTTAAAACAAAAACTTCGTTGGACATTTCAGTTCTGGGCTGCTTAGCTCTGTTTAGACTTATTTTACTATTTCCTTGTCAAATTTTTAACTAGCTTATGTTTATTTTAAAGTTTTCTTATTTAAATAACAAAAGTATGGTTTCTACTTTATAGGCCATGTATAAATATTTGGTGAACCTCTAGGTTTTATTTTACCTTTTTTCCTTTTTGAGTTGGGTCTCATGTGGTCTAGGCTGGGCTTGAACTTGGTATGTTGACAAGGATGACCTTGAACTCTGGATCCTCCTGCCTCCACCTTCCAAGTATTGAAGTTCTGGGACACAAGTGCGTAGCACATACCTGGTTTGTGTGATGCCAGTGAAGTAACTCAGAATCTTGTGCATGCTAGACAAGCACTTTGCCAGATAAACTGTATCCCAAATCTTTATTGACTTTATTTTTAAAACTTATTTTCCCCCTTCCATATGTAATACACTTTGAATTTGTTTTGGTGTATTTTCTGAGAAAAGTCTGGTTGGCTTCCTGTGTGGGAATCTGACTGGATTCCGGATGCATCTAGAAGACGCTGATCAGGCAGCATTTATCTGTAAGTTCCAAGAAAGCGTTCCTTAATGATCCTGTTGTGTGAACATTGCTGAGTGTGCTCACGGAACTGGGACAACGTGACATCGCTATGGGGCCACTGTTGTACTGGAAGCCCAGGGTTAGCCAGGACACCCTTTGTGAATTCTTGGTTGAATTTGTTTGTTTGTTTGTTTTTGTTTTTTCAAGACAGGGTTTCTCTGTGTAGTTTTGGTGCCTGTCCTGGATCTCACTCTGTAGACCAGGCTGGCCTTGAACTCACAGAGATCCACCTGGCTCTGCCTCCTGAGTGCTGGGATTAAAGGTGTGCACCACCACCACCACCCAGTAATTCTTGGTTGAATTTTATCTGAGATAGGAGTCTTGAGTTGAATGACTTTTATTCCAGCCTCTACCTCAGACAGCTGAAGGTGGGGTAGGGTAGTGCTGAGAACTCTGGTTCTGCAGCCAGCTGGGGCTCAAGTTCTTTGTAAGCAGAAGAGTCACTCAGTCTCCTCTCTATAAAGTGGGGCTCCTTGGCTTCTTTCCTCTTGGGGAATTACCCACTTCCGCTCCTCTGATGTCTGGTATTCAGTGATCAGAGGCAGTCAGGTATTAAGTCATTATCTCACCCGCAGGACCATCCATCCATTCTCCCCGCCCCTTCCCCCCATCAATTCTGTTCCTCTTTGCCCCAGTCTGTCTCCCCACAGAAGTTATCCCAAAAGGCTGCATCTCCTTGTCTTCTTGCCTGAACTTGAGAATCCCAAACTATTACAAATGGAGACTCTCCTGAACCTTATGGATGTGTCTCTGATTGGAGGTACTCTGTCCTGCTCTAAGATGCAGGCTTTCATAGGTAGCAGAGTCCGGCCTGGTGGTCTGCCCCTCTCACGGCCATTCACTTTCTAATGAGAAATGCTCAGTAAGGGTGTTACACAGGCAGGGCGGGGCTCTATGCCTCTGCCACTCTGCAGCTTTGGTGGCTCACGTGCCTCATCCCCAGGGCTCTCTCATGCCTTCTTTTAACTCCTCTGAAACATATTTCAAAAGAAAATAGTTTTGGAGACAGAGTCACACTGTGTAGCCCTGGTGGACCTGGAACTTGAAGCTCTTCTGGTGCCTTGGTGTACAGTGGTCAGAGGAAGCCAGGCTGGCCTCAGACTCTTGGAGATGTGTCTGCCTCGGGCTCCTGAGTGCCTGGATTAAAGGCATATATATCACGACACTTGACATTATTATTGTTATTATTATTGTTATCATCATCATCATATCATCATCATCATCATCATCATCATTATTATTATAGGCAAGGTCTCATGTATACCAGACTGCCTTGATCTCACTTGTGTGCCTAGGATGACCTTCAACTTCTGATCCTCCTGTCTCCAGGCCCCCAAGTGCTGGGGTTACAGGCATGTACCACCATGCAGGTTGATGTAGTGTGGGATCCTGAACACAGGGCTTCATGCATGCTAGGCAGGTACTCTGCCAGCTGAGTTATATCCCCCGTCCCCAAAGACTTCTGGTTACCGAAAATCTCAAATACACACCAACGTTTAGAGTCATCCAGTGAACTCCTCGACACCCTTCCCTCAGTGTCTAGTGCTGATCTGTCATTCTGACTCCATCACTGATGCTTTGAGCCATTCAACACATACAGACATACTTCTAGAAGGTTCTGCTGTTGGGAATATCCCCGCCTCCCAGCTGTGAGGACTCTGTCCCAGGGTGTAGTCCCCACCCCCAGGGAGCTGGTCAGGGGTTTGGTGTGGTGTTGCTTTGCACATACAGGCAGAAGCACCGAGACAGGGACAGTGTCTGATGTGGGTGATGCCCAGGAAGTTCTGGCCACCCTGGATGTCACGAGTCTTCCTCAGTTTTCAGACTGGGTACTGTCTCTGTCTCTGAATACAGGAACTGATGATGGTCAAGGCACAGTATGACATTTTTGAGTGTTTTTTGGGGAAAGTTTCTGATATGATACAGCTGTGTCTGTCCTCAGCAACCTGATGAGAGTTTAGGCCCTACCCCAACCCCATCAGCCTTTATTTTTGGTATGATGTTGGCCTTCTTTTTTTTTTATCATATCAGTTATTTATTTACTTACTCACTTGTTTATTGCACTGGGAATTAAATTTAGGGCCTCGGGCATGCTTATAGCAAATACACTGCCACTGTGCCCTGTATCCAGCCTCCCATCACCCTGGTTTAATGAGGTGAGAAAGTTGTTCCCATGGTCACTAGATGGCGCTCAAGTCATGAGCAACCTAATGTGCTTCGAGGTGGAGTCAAAGGCCGGACCCCTGGCTGTTCTTACACCCAGCTAACTACTTCTGGAATGTGCAGCAAAGTAGCTAAATCAACGTGACAGCAGAGTTAACTTTGTTGATCAAACTGGGTTATTCTTCGGGACTTCCCAGGTCCTCTGAAGCTCCTTCCTATAGAGGTGGGTCCCTTTCTCAGGTGGAAGATCTGTCTGGTTTGAAGGGTGTCATGTGCCTCGCTCCTGGCTAAGTTTCTTTCCCTAGCCTGGAAGCCCTGCTTGAAACATGTCCCTGCCACATTCCTCTCTTCTCTTTTGTATTTCTTCTTACTGTGGTGGGATGGCACACTACCTTATTCTCTTGTTTCTCCCAAAACACAACACAAACTGTACTGTAGAATTGAATCTGGGCTGGGAATGGAGCCCAGCTGGTAGAGCGCTTGGCCAGCGTGCAGGAAGCCCTGGGTCCCATTCCCAGCACCGAACAAACAGGGCACAGTGGCATGTCCCTGGTAGCCCAGTGCTTGGGAGGTAGAGTTGGAAGGATCAGAAGTTCGAGATCATCTTTGGTTATACAGTGAGTATGAGACCCTCCTCGGCTAACTAGTTGAGACCATATCTCAAAACAACAACAACAACAACAACAACAACAACAACAACAACAAACCCATCAAACGAAACCCACTTCTTCCTCTCTCCTCCTACCTTGATGTTCCAGATGATTTGGTTCAGCTTGGAGTTTTGTTTTTGTGTTCTTGTTTTTTTGTCCCCAGCAAGGACAAGACCTAACACTACCTCTTAAGCACTTTTACCCACAAGTTTGCCTGGGCACACTGAAGTATTCCTTGGACCCTGTACACCAGTGTATTCAGGAAGACTTTGTTTTTGTTTAAAAAACGGAGTGTGCAGTCTCCTTAGATGTGGCAGTTCTTTAGAAAGGTAGTAGGCATGTGGGACCTGTGACACTTGCAGGCATCTCTGACACCTTCACCCATATGAACATCATGCTACAGACCAGCACTGAGAAAAACCAAAGTTGTCTTTGACGGTGAGTTTCCCAGCCATCGCTCCTTTCCCCTCCTGCCTGGCCCAGGCTGCCCAGGCGGGTGTCAGGCAGCCAAAGCCATGGGCTTGGGGCTCTGCCGAGCCTTGGGAGTTGGCAGGGCTGGTGAAGGTAATGGCTTGGCTTCTCCAGGGTACACACGTGTCCCCAGGGACCGCCTCCTCAGCTGTGACTTGTGGCTGGCAGCCTGCTCTTTCCCTTCCAGTTCACCCAGGTGAGGGAGTTGGGCCTCAAGCTCACAGTGAAAAGCTGGGCGTGTTCATCTGGGACTTGGGGCTTCCTTGGGCCCAGTTCTCCAGGCTCAGGGAAAACACAGCGAAACACTTGTGTTTTGCCAGAAAGACGGCCAGGACTAAATAGAGGCTTTGTGTCGGGTAGCTTCTCTGCTCACCCTGCCTTTGACTTTATGAGCTGTCTGCAGACACAGGGGCGAGAACCTGGGGTGAACCACGGCATCGGAGGCTTGTGACGGGTTCTCAAGTTGGGAAGCACTGGCTTAAGATGTCAGCAGGGCCATGCCAAGGCCCACTACGATACCTGTTTGTAGTTCTTAAATGAACGAATACACAATTGAACAAGGAGGCCTGCTCTGTTCTCCAGCCACCAGCAGCAGGTGTCGGTAGCTGGCTGGTGGGACTGGTAGACAACTGTCTCTGACTGGCTGCCAGATTAAAAGTCAGTCTCTGGCAAGAAGCACCCAGGGGTCACATCTATGACCCTGGCTTCATTAGTTAAAGATAACGGGTTCCTCCTGTTGAGCACTATTTGGAAGGAGCTTAAAGTAGAATCTGGGGCCCATGGATGTGCCTGTGCGGGTCACCCTGCCAGGCTGAGAGCTCTCCTGTGCCAAGGACTCAGCTCAATTCCCATAGACAGGAGAATCTTCACAGGGTACCGTCTCTGTCCCACTGATTCTTGCCAGCCAGCAGTGGTAGCCGATACCTGGATGTAGAGATCTAAGGGCCAGCCCAGGGCCTTGCCCTCTTGGCCTTTGGCCTCACTTCTCCAGCCCTGGCTTTACCTCCAGACTCCCATATCTGTAGCTTCTTCTTCCTCCACACTCCTTTTTTGAGCCTTCCAGAGGTGTCCAAGCTGGATTCTCTGGGCCACATTGGATGAAGAATTACCCCAAGCTACATTAAACCCAGCGTGCCCAAGCCACAGCCTCAGGGTTCTGAGAGAACAAATACATTGGTTTTGAATGACAGTGAAGCGTAATAAGCCATTCTGGGCTGCATGTTCATTGAACATCCTCTGCAGCTCCTAGCAAACATCATGAATCTGTGGGAAAATAAAAGGGTTAAGATATTTTTATTACATATACTTAATGCATGTGCATGTATATGTGTAGGTGCATGTGCTAGTGGACAACACCTGTCTCTTATCTTCCCTGGAAATCGCTGGTGCTAAAAGCCAGACCTAGGTGGCTTCTATTGAGAAAAAGAGTTGCCATCTGTTGCAATACTAAAAATTTCCACGAGGTGGAGATGTTGTGCCTTGAATGGCCTTGGCTCAGTGTGCTGGGTCCTAAGTGTCAATCTGATATTTGGAGCCCAGGGTGGTTCCTTGCCCACAAGGGCTCTTTTCATGTTTCCCTTTTCATGTTCCTTTCTCTGCACCATTCCTCCTAATTTACCTGTATATAACGTGGAAAAAGCACATTTTCCTCTGTGTGTTGTTTCTTGAGTATGTTGAATGGAGGTTCAGGTCACGGAGGTGGTGAGGGCCGCCTGGTTGGAGTTGGGGGGCAGGGTGTGTGCCTTCCTTTGTTGTACATTCTCAGTGTCTGTCTGCCAGCTCTCCATCCAGGCTCCAGTTCATGTAACCATTCTCCACCAAGCCTAGCCCATCCTAACCTCTTTTCCATTTCTTTATGCTTCAGAGGAGCCGGCAGGTGTACTCAAGCCTCCGAAAGCCACTGACCGTATGTTGCTGTCACTTAGGGGATTATGAGGGGATGGGACCTTGGGGTTCCTGCTGGAGGGGAATTTTCTGACTTGCATGAGGGGGAACTGAACTGCAGCCAGGCCCCCGAGTTGACCACTGGCAAGTCTCAGCCACTGGTGCTTTAAGGCCAGTTCCTCTAGCTCTCCCAGACCCGTTCTAAGCTTGTCGCCTCAGCTGATGCTTCCAACACGGGGGAAATAATGGGACAGGGGGATTGTGAGGTGTCTTGGAGATCTGTAGGTGGCCAGGGGAATGAGAAATGCTTGACCCATAATTCACAAGGTAAATCATAATTGTGATGATTGACCCAGGTAGTTAGTAGTGTTCCCCGAGTCCCATCGTTCCAAGGCTTCCCCCTTTGCTTCCCAAAGCCAAGCTCTGTCTGCTCTGAGGTCTGGAGGAGGAAATATGTGGAAAGGTGATGTGCAGGCCAGCTCCAGCTGCCCCCGCCTTCCTGCGCTGTCTCGGCAACGTGACTTAGAGTGTACAGCATCATGGCCTACTGCACAGGCCTCCCTGGAAGCCCCTTTCCCTGGCTCATCCTTGTGCGGACAGAGACACCCAGACAGGCCCGGCAGAGGTTCTACCTTGAGCGTTTTGGAAATGTCCTTTGAAAGGAATACCCTGCCTTTGCAGGGTTTCAGAGTCTGGCCAGTGAGGTCTTGTCCCCAGAAGGGCAGCTGTGACCTTGTCAAGAGAACATCTCCCAGAAGATGGGGATGACAAGACAGGACTGATCCCTTTATCCGTTCTCCTACTCCCCACTGCCACAACAAATGTGTGTGTGTGAGGAGGAAGGGATCCCCGGGACATAGCTTCTCTGGTCACTGGACTCTGGATCACCTCTCTTCCTCCTCCCCCATAGCCTGAGAGGAAAGGCTTGAGCAACCGCTAGTGTTCAGCCAGCTGAGTGTGTTGCACCATTTGGGTCCTGTCTCCTTGCTAGCCTGTGATCGGTCACATCTCTGAGCCTCAGTTCCCTCATCTGTGAAATAGGACTAATAACATAATAGAAATAGCCTCGTTTCGGCATACTGAGTCCTCAAGAGACGGAACGGAGTTGATTATAGTCATTGCTAGTGTATTACTAGTTGTACATGCACAGGGGCCACACCTGGTGCATGTGGAGGAAACTGAGGGCTGGAGATGGGATCAGATCTGAAGGTGGCTGGGTTGAACCCTAGAAAGATCTCCAGGGCCACCTCTCTGATACCTGCTTGTATCTTCCAGTGGATGACAACTTGGGCTTCCTCCCCACCTTTGGCCCCTGCTATGTGAACCTCTACGGCAGTCCCCGGGAGTTCACGGGTTTCCCAGACCCTTATGCAGAGCTCAACACAGGAAAGGTGAGCAGCCACATGCATGCCCTAAGGGTCTCCAGGCTGGCCTGGCAGTGTCTGGGCCCAGGTGATATTCACTGGGCCTTACGAGGCCTGAACAGACCTCTCCAAGCACCTCCTTCTGTTAGGCCTTCTGACTTCTTTCTCCTGGGCCAGATGGACCTGTTCACTGTCTCCATCCCGAGACACCCAGGCCCATCTCTCTCAGGAGGAGGATTGGTACATCCCCATTCTGTAGGGGTGAATTATATTATGTGGTCACGTGTTGTGCTCCCCACCCCTCACCCCTCTGCTGGCGACCCGACTTTCTCTTGCAGGGAGAAGGTGTGGCTTACCGAGGCAGGCTTCTGCTGTCTCTAGAGACCAGACTGGTGGAGCACAGTGAGCAGAAGGTGGAAGACCTTCCTGCTGATGATATCCTGCGTGTGGAGGTGAGGACATGGCTCTGGGAGAGAGCTGGTTCCCTGCTGGAAGTAGGGACAAGGTAGCTAAGGACTGTGGTAGAGGGCCTTCTTCAGTTCTGCTCCACATTTACTATGGCAACACTTCTGAGGGCCCCTGTGTCTCAACTGTAAGGTGGGAAAAGTATAATACCCCACCCCGGGGATGCTTTGAGGTTTAGGGGAGATAAATGAAAGTATTACAGAAACTCAGAGCTTGATGCAAAGTAGAACACTGTTTTGTAAGGGTTCCATGGGAACAGCCCGCCATGATCAGTTCAACACCATTTACCACTGACGTCTTCAAGCCCAGCATGCCACCAGGTAGCTGTTGTTAACCCCACATATGGATGAAGACTCTAAGAACCTTCAGAGCAGTGCATGCTCTCCAGGATCCTTTGGACACTGAAGTTAGTTACGTCTGGTTTCCATGCTGGCCCTCCTACCTGCCATTTGCCTCAGTTCCCCTGTCTGGAGTCATGTTTACTTTAGGAGATGGTGGTGAAAAGGGACTTGATGTAGGCACACAGTAGGCAAATGGTAAGGCTGGACATGTACACACAGTAGGTACATAGTAAGTGTTATCTGTCATCACCATTCCCATGCTTCAAAACTCAGCCTTTCGGCTCCTTTTTTTCTCCTCAGCTTTCCAAGGAGGTGACTATAAAGTCATGTAATTTTCTTTTCTTTTTCTTGGTTTTTCAAGACAGAGTTTCTCTGTGTAGTTTTGGTGCCTGTCCTGGAACTCGCTTTGTAGCCCAGGCTGGCCTCGAACTCACAGAGATCTGCCTGTCTCAGCCTCCCAAGTGCTGGGATTAAAGGTGTGCGCCACCACCGCCCAGCTAGAATCATGTAATTTTCATGCCAAGACACATGGATGTTTTACGCTGTCTCAGCCCTGTGCCTTGGGCTTGGAGAGGCCAATTTGAACTAAATATTCTGAGCACATGGTTGAGGCTGTCTAAGCCAACTGCAGGGTTTCCTGTGTGTGTGTGTGTGTGTGTGTGTGTGTGTGTGTGTGTGTGTGTGTGTGTGTGTGTGTGTGTCTGGGTGGTGCATGACTGTTGAGAGCTTTCAGCTCCTTTAAGGGGCAGATGAGGTATAGGCTGCCCTGAGGGACACTGCGGGAGACCTTGCTCTGTGGACATGGTGGTGCCATTGATGCTGGTTTGGATTAAAGAACAGCCTGACCTTGGAGGAGCAGATTGTTAAGAAACATGAGCGAATGCGCGTGGACCTGGAATGAGTTTGTTCAGTCAGTAACCAAGTCTGGAAGCTGTTCCTTTGGACCATCAGACACTCTCTTCCCAGCCAGGAATTTCTGGGTCCTGGTCATGGCTGGGGCCTGACATCTATGGGATCCGCCCTGCTGGGTATCTTGCGTGTCTCCTTGTGACCTCTGACCTGCTCACTCTGCCCACAGAAGTACCTCCGGAGGCGCAAATATTCCCTCTTTGCTGCCTTCTACTCAGCCACAATGCTGCAGGATGTGGATGACGCCATCCAGTTCGAGGTCAGCATTGGGAACTACGGAAACAAGTTCGACACCACTTGCCTGCCACTGGCCTCCACCACCCAGTACAGCCGAGCAGTCTTCGATGGTGGGTGAGGCCAGAAGGGACCCGGGTCATAGGGTAGACACCATTCCCTAAACCCTGCCTCCATGGAAACCACACCAAACCTCTTCTACTTCTTGTGCTGCCCCTCATATTCCTCTTGGGGGGGTCCGCTGTACCCATAGGATGGGCTCCTACAGGCTCTGCAGTTGCCCTGGTCCTGAACCACCTCCATCAACACATGGGGTGTGGGGGCTTGACTTGGAGACCTTGGAGATGTGAACTCGGGTTTGCCAGGGCATTCTGTCTATCAGCCCTCTCGTTTTGATGGGAGAGCCACAGCAGTCTGTTCCCCCACAAAGTGTACTCAGGTACCTTGTCTGTGTACTGGGGACTACCAGCCATACCACAAGCATCTAAGGGGCGAGGAGAGTAGGACCTGTCTATCTTAAGTCCTCTCTCAAGCTGGGCCAGTTCTGAAAGCCCAGTGGCCTGAGCACCATGCTTTGCAGAGCCGTGTTCCACCGCCCCGGGCCTCTGCACAGTGCTCAGGCCCCTCTCCCCTCCCTGCAGGGTGCCACTACTATTACTTGCCTTGGGGCAACGTGAAGCCAGTGGTGGTGCTGTCCTCATACTGGGAAGACATCAGCCATCGAATTGAGACTCAAAATCAGCTCCTGCGGATCGCTGACCGGCTGGTGAGTGCGATCCTGTCCAGACCTGGTGCCTGGCCTCTAACCCTGCCAGAAATATCTGCAGACTTGTAGAGAAGATGGGGTATGAAGGGTGCTGGGCTCACCCCAGGTGGATGTGGGATGACTGAGGGACAGAGAGCTGAGAGATAGCTGGGGTGTCAGGATATGCCCGGTGCTTATTACTAGATGCCTCTTGACTCTGATACCACATACAATAGTTTCGCCAGAAACTTCCAGCCAGAAGCCAGATGCTAGAGCTCCAAACTTAGATCCTGGTGGCATTCATGGGTGCTGAGGGAGAGGTGTGGAATATGGAGGGGAGCAGCTAAGGAGCATCAAGAGGATGTCATGGGGACAATGGGAAGATGTAGAAGAGGTCCCCACCTAGGATATCATGGCAAGGACTCAGGGGAGGGTGAGTCCCAGTCCCAGAAGGTCCTGGGAGGAAGGCGGCTTTTTAGGGAGTTTGTGGAACTTGAGCTGCCTGGCCTTGATACATTCGTCTTGGGGAGATGAAGGGCTTTGAGAGAAATGATCTGGGGTTCAAAGCTGGGAACCTGGGGAGAGGAACAGTGTTTGGATGACAGAGTAGTTCTGCTTTGGGGGTGAGGAGAGGGTTCTGGGAACCTCTCTGCACTTTCAGGTCTGCCTGGTGCTTGGACAAGGCATGCACAAGAGTCTCGAGAGGGCTCAGGTGTAGAGTTAAGGGAGGGGAGAAGGATGCTGGGAAGCTGCTGGTTCAGGCAGTGGCTCTGGGCTCCTTACCACGGAGCATCACCCGAGGGAGGCCAGAATGGCTACAGGGCAGGAATGAGGGGCAGCAGCGGGGAGGAGGGTGAAGAGGCCTGGGGATGACTGAGGAGCACAATTGGAGAGGAGGCAGAAAGGCGAGGAAGGGCTGATGTCCTAGAAACTGGCAGTTGGTGGTGATGGGGAACTTGGAGTTAGAGGCTGTGCTGTCCCTGTCCCGCCCTCCACGCTACTCCTCGTTATCCCACCAGAAGGTCGCAGTTCCCCACAGCAGGGCCTGCGTTTTCTCCTTAGGGTTTTCCCTCAGGGTGGAGCACATGTCACATGCTCAGGAAGGCTGATGCATGGAGAGGGCTGCTTGGGGCACTGAAGCAGCCTTGGGCCTGACAGGTATTTCAAGGTTGGCCTCTGCCTTCCAGCTCAGGGCTGAGGCCTAGGGACAGTGCCCAGAGAAGTGCCAGAGAAGAAGATCAGATGAAGGCCCAAGAGAACCAGCTCTGAGAATCTGGTCCTTATGCCCAGTGGTGGCTCCATGGCTGCTGGAGGAGACTGGTTAGCTCCGGATCTGGCTGTGTGGCTGACTCCAGAAAGGATAAGGACAGACAGAGGAGTCTCAGAGAGATTCACTCCCCTCTGGGGGGGTCAGGCCTGGACAGAGGAGTCTCAGAGAGATCCACTCCCCTGTGGGGAGTCAGGCCTGGCCTCAGGGTGGCAGCTGGTACAGGATGCATTCAGGCTAGGAAGAAGTTCTAACTAGCAAGGGAACCCCCTGTGGCCATGTGTGAGACTGGGGTTCCGAGGTTGAGGGTCCGGGTGGGGAGTCCTGGAAGGTGCTGGCAGATTGATTGTGTCTGGATTTGCTTTGTCTTGTTCCTATTATCTATTCCCTTCTGGCTCAGGGACAGAGCCTGGGGGTTGGGTCCCCTTCCATGGTGACACTCCTGACCTAGGCTTGCCTGTTCCACAGGAAGCTAGCCTGGAGCAGGTCCACCTGGCTCTGAAGGCACAGTGTTCCTCCGAGGACATGGACGCCCTGGTGGCTCAACTGACAGAGGAGCTCCTTGCAGACTGCAGGTAGGGGGTACTTGGCACCCTCAGATGCCTCTCCTAGCTCAGCCGACGACGCTGTCTCCCCGGGAGTGTTCGTGTGTGGTGGTGAGCAGAGGCACGTCTCCCAGCCACGCTTGGCCAGCAGTCTGGCCAGTGCTGAGCCCAGAGGTGGTGGAGTCGGCACTGGGAGTTGAAAAGGTGACGTTTAGAACAGGTCATAAATCTCCCCGCAGCAGCAGCAGCAGCTGTGGGCTGGGCGACCGGCTTACCTGAATGGGAAGCATTGTGTGTCTGATCCCCGACCTCATAGCTCCCTGATGGAATCTCCAGGAGAAGCTGGGGTGGGGGCACCCCTCCTTCCCCCAAGGCCATGTTGTCGGGGACCATGGTTTCTGTTTAGGTTTCTACTGCACATGGCTGATTGTCAACTTCAGGAAAGGGGGGCCTGGGAGTGAGGGAGAATGGGAATGCGGGTCAGCAGACGGGGCTCACCTCGGCGTCTCTTCCACATCCAGGAGGCCTAGGGTTAGTCACTGCGAAGGGGGCTTTGAAGTTGAACTTGGCCTGAAGAATGACTTCTTAACCATATCTGATCAACATAAGACTGGCACTGTGAGGAGGATTAAGTAACAGGAAGTGTGGTTACCCCAGTGACAGATGCAAGGAAGCCCACCCCTCACCACAGTCTGGGCGCTTTTGGTAGCTCCGCTTCTTCGGGCCTTGGTTTCTCAGCTATGAAATGGACTTGGTCATAGCCACTCTTCTGCATTCTATGGGGTTCAGTATGAAGGTTGCCACCCCCACCCCCCACCCCAACCCCATCTTCTCCTCTCTCAGGCCAGCTAGAAAGCCCTGTTGAAGGGATCAGAGAAATGCCCTCACCGCAAGAGATGCGTAACTGTGGTGCCTAGGCACTTGCGTACCCTGCTTATGAAGGGTGCCTTCAGCAGATCAAGTGTTCCCAAAGGAACAGCGCCCCCCTGCCCTGCCCCAGGCAGGCCATGCCTCCATTCTCCATACCCTCCTGAAACCAGCTCAGGCCCAGCTGTATTGGTAAGAGTGCCACTTGAGCCCTCTAGATATGACAGGGAGTGAGAAGTGGGGTCTGTGGGAACTCAGGGCAGATGCCTCTGACAGGGGAATCTTCCCGAAGAAAGATGCCTGGTGGAAATGGTAGGGTAGCAAGTGGAGAGGAGGCTGCCAGGACCACGGCATGTAGTACTGAAATGCCTGCTGTCTGCAGGGGTACCAAGGACAGCTGATGCAGGGCAGGTTTGGGGGGCTCTACCAAGGAAAGCTCAGGCTTGGGTATGTTGAGGAAGGAGCCCCCTGGATCAGTTGCTTGCTGTAGCTTCAGGGTGATGAGAGAGGAGACCCAGGACCGGTAAGTGACCTAAGATACAGGCAGCTAAGGTAAAGATGCTGGGGAGGGTGGGTGTCGAGGGGGCTCAGGGGAGCACAGATTTTGGGAAGTTTGTGTGTCTTCACTAATCATAAACCTCTAATCATGCCATTCTCTGAGGGCCAGATAAGGAAACTGAGGTACACAGGGACTGATTGACACACCCAGATTCACGTGTCAAGTAAGTGGAAGAGTGTCCTTGTGTTACTCAGTCACAGATAGAACTGGGGGCCCAGGAAAGACCCAGTATGATTACCTAGCTGAGGCCATGACAGTTGGGTGCGCTTTGGGGCCATTCTCTGAGGGGTTTGGCAGGAGGAAAGCAGAGTGGGAGTGATGAGGCATCGGGAAGCTGGTCTTGGTCTGGAGGTGGAAGGAATAGGGTGCTGGAGGGGCACATGGGGGTACAATCAGCTTGCAGGGGCCCCAGGGTGGGGCACCTTCACAGAGCATCCTGCACCCTGGCCATGCCTACAGAGAGACTACTGTGCCCAGTGATGCCACTTCAGGGACAGAGGCTGGCGGAACATGGGTCTCCGAAGTACTGCTCATGGCAGTTGTGGGGTGGAACAGGCGAATTTGTGGGGCTGGGAGTTTGGAAACGGGTGGGACCCAATCCCTGGCAAGTCTGAGGTGCTGGGTCACTGGAGGCTGTGGTTCTTGGTCCCAGGCTGTCCTCAGTGCTCTCTCAGGGAGGATTTATCTGAAACACTCTGCCAAGCCAGGCTCTTCTGTCACTCTCCTGGGGGTAGGAAGATGCCCAGGCCTCTGGGGGCATCAGCCAGGACAGGAGCCTAGACGGGGCTGGGGGTGAGTTCCCATCCTCTCAGGGTCTGATGGGATCTTCAGGGAAGGGACTCCAGATCCATCCTTTTGGGAACTACCTGAGGGAACCATGCTGCCTGAGACTTCAGCATGAGCAGGTGTCATGGCTGATTAGGGCTGATTGCTTACTATCAGCCTTACTGTCTCCAGCCAGGGCCCTTCCCTACCTCCTCCCCCTGCTCCACGCAGTCAAGCCGTCTTCTCTGATCTCTGGGCTCACTGCTTCTCCTCTTCGTGTGTCTGCCCTGTCAGCTGGTCCAGGCTGTGTCTCAGGCCACACATGCCTGACACATGTCATCTCCATCGCCTGTCTCCTCCTGTCTCCACAGGTCCACCACCTTCAGAGATCACAGCACAAACTCTAGCGGCTCACACAGCCTTCCTCTCCCCTCTCCTCCCCAGCCCAGCCACACACCCTTCCTTTCTCACCCTCTCTTCCCCAGTTTCCAGTTGGCATCCTGGAGAGGACTGTTTTCCCCACAGGGCGCCTCATAGCCCTCATCCCTCGGAGTCTTGCCGGCTTGTTGGACCCTCCCCACCCCATCATGCACCCCTTGCCTCTGTGCATTACTTTTGGCCGTCATGCTGTTCCATTAGACGCAAAGCCCTTCCTAGCATTCTGCACAGGAGTAGCTCCGGTCAGCCCTGAAGGTGCAGATCAGGGCCGCTTTTTCCAGGGAAAACTCCCAGGCTGCTCCTGTAGGGGATGGCAGGCTGCCTCAGTTTCTCCTCAGGAGAAGGCCAAGTTGGGGAAGGGTCATCTTTTTGGACTCAACCTGTAGCTCAACTCAAGAGGGACGCCAGCTCACTCTCCAGGGGACTGGCCCTGGTACAGTCACCAACTTGGTCCCCAGGGACAGGTGGTGACTTGGTGAGCAGCTCTGCTCCGGGTTATGTGGCCCACCTCCCATTTGTAGGGAGGGCTAGGGATGCCATCTCCTCCTCAGACTCCCTCCTTTCTGTACCCCTGTATTGGACTTCCCTGCGGGCGAGAAAGAGCCAGGGCATCTTGTGAGGGGTAAGGACAGTGCTTGGCTGGTCTTGCGGAGTTTGGGTTGGGTGGTCTGCTGGAGGGTCCTCCCTGTTTTCTGACCTTGACTGGCCTTCTCTAGCCCTCTGCTCCATTGCGCACCAGGGCCCCTCACCCCACCATGCAAGGCCTCCACCCGCTGCCGCCGGCCCGGGGCTGCCGTCCGCGGCACCCTCGGGGCAGTAAATATTATATTACCACAGGGTGTGCAGTACGTGACCTGAGACGGGCCCCGGGGCTTAAGTTTCCCCGAGATGGAGCTCGCGCACCCGCTCCCCCCACCCTAAAAATTCAATTAAAAAAAATAACAGGAAAGACGCAGCGCGCCGAGGGCCTGCCAGAGCGGTGCCGTGGCGCTCCGGCGGTAATTGGTTCTGCATAGCTCGGGGAAATTGGCAGAAAAAATAAATCAGCCGGGAGCCGGGAGTCCAGACGCTGCGGGGAGGGGGCGGGGGCTGCAGCGTGGAGCAGGCCTGGCGCAGCAGCGTTGACGAATGTCCTGTTTGAGGGCAAGGGCTGGGCCAGCTGGAGGGTCCTGCTTGGGGAGGGAGAACTGGAGCTCAGCCCCTCTTTTCTAGCATTTCTCCTGGGTGTGCTCATCCAGCTCCGGAACGGCGTGGAGCGTCCATCTGCGGGGGCCTTTAGAGTCCCTGTGTGATGGGTCGGGGATCAGAGATCTTTGCCCCCACACAGGATGAAGTTTAATTTACCCCCTCACTTGGGCTTCAGCGCTGTTAGCTGAGGGCTGCAGTACCCCAGCAGGGCTCAGAAGGCTTTCCAAAGCTCAGGATTCTGGGAGGGCCGTCTCGGGGCAGCCAGGGTGGATGCTTCTGTATTCACAGTTGCTGGCCTCCCCACAGCGTCTGCAGTAGCTAGTCAGGGGTCCATAAATTTCTTTCTTGGAGAAAGTATGCGCCCAACACAGAAGGGATTTATTTTAGTATGGGGCAACTTAGACTCTAGCCTCTGCCCTAGACAACACAAGGCGGGCGGGAAAGGGACCCTCTAGGTCCTTTGAGAGCTTGTAGTCAGCTTGGAGAGCGAACACTCATACAAAAGAACCCACCAAACTGGAGGGTGAGGATGAGGCCCAAAAGGATCGCCTGGGAATAAAGAGGCATGTTTCAGAGTGGGAGGGCCAAGAGTGTGTGCGGGAGATTTCCTGGAGCAGGCAGGCCACACTAAGGTGAGCACCCAGCAGGCTGGCAGGGAGCAGGGACCCTATAAATGTGCATGCTTATGTGTACATGCACCTGCCTCTGTGGTGTGTGGAGCCCTGGTGAACGAGCACATTCCACCTGTCTCTCACAGCCAGCCCCTGTGTGACATCCGTGAAATACCTTCTGTTACCCACCTTGATCAATATCTGTTCCGGCAACGTACCCGTCACCTGAGCCAGATCAAAGAAGCTGCCCTGGCCTTGAAGCTTGGCCACAGTGAACTCTCCACTGCCCTGGAGCAGGCCGAGGACTGGCTTCTTCGTCTCCGTGCCCTGGCTGAGGAGGTAGTGAATCCTGAGGGGCCTTTTCTTCTTCAGCCTCCCTGCCTCCTAGAATGCAGACTAAAGGTTTATACTGTGATACATTCCTGGATCTGTTGCTGGGTGACCTTGGGTAGGTCACTTAACCTTCTGAGCATTAGTATGCCCATTTGCAGGACACAGCAGCATACTTACTAGGTGTTACATAGTCCAACTCAGAGCCTGGCACACGGTAGGTACTCAATAGATGGCCTAGCCTGCCAAAGGATGTCAGAGCAAGGCTGGTATCAGAACCCAGAGTGCCTGGCTCTAGGTCTCATGTTGAAGCCTGCTTCCCCAAGAATCTGACTACTGGACCACTAGTGCCTGTGTGTAGGAAATGTGGATGGTGAGAAGGGATGGTACCCGGGCATGTACCTGGAGAGGGTGTCTGGGACAGAGGGCAATGGGAAAGGCTGCTTGGAAAGGGGTGATGAATGCTAGAGTTTCCCTGGGTAGGGCAGTAGGCATATGACCAATTCCCTGGGCATATCCTCATAGCAGTGAGGACTGTCCCCCAGGCTGGTCATTGGCAGCCTCTGGAGCCTTGCTCCTGATCCTACCCTCTTCACAGACTTTATGCTATGGCTAGGAGAGGGCAAGGGCTGGAGAATCCTCCTCAAAAATCCTTCCAGTTTCTACCCCCAGGTCTGGGACCTCACTCACTCTGAGGAGCCCTGGAAAGGTAGTGAGGAGCCGCTGTGGTGGTGGCATCTACTCCTGAAAGCCTGCAGACCTTAGGGTCCTAGGGTTAGCAGGAGGAAGGAGGCTCCTCTGGGCAGACCACATCTTCCACAAGAGAAGACTTAAGAGTTGGGCTCCATGCTCTGTGCAGGGGCATCTTCCCAGAAACCCATGGGCATCTAAGGCATTCGTGGGAGTTCCTCTGTAAGCTGAGGGCCACAGGCAGGGCCCTGAGTGGCCAGTATGGGATGGGAGCTGGGTGAGGCAAGACCTTTGTGGCCTTTGAGTCAGAGGTCAGGCATGGCTCTGGACATGTCACCATCCCCACCTTGACTGCCACCCTTTCTCCAGCCCCAGAACAGCCTGCCAGACATCATCATCTGGATGCTGCAGGGTGATAAGCGCGTGGCCTACCAACGGGTACCCACCCATGAAGTCCTCTTCTCCCGGCGGGGGCCCAGCTACTGTGGCAGGAATTGTGGAAAGCTGCAGACCATCTTTCTGAAAGTGAGTGTTCTCTCTGCGAGGGCCACCATAGGATTTTCTCAACACAAGGCCTTTTTCAGCTTCCCCTGGCTCCCCATCCAGTCCTGTTCTGGAACTATCTGAAAGTCCTCAGACTTTCATCTTGGGAAGGGAGGGGTATTTGAGTAAAATAACTTTCTTTTTCTTCAGTTCCCCCCAGACTCTCCAGACCCCAGGCAGAGAGTCTAGGAGGCTTGCTGGTAGGAGCTGGAATCTGGGTTGGAAGTGAACTAGGAAAACAGTGTGGTGGCACTCGCCTGTCCTAGCATTTGGGAGGTAGAGGCAGGAGGATCAGGAATTCAAGTTCATCCTTGGCTACACATTGAGTTTGAGAACAGCCTGGGCCACATAAGATCCCATTGGGAAAAAAAAAAGAAGTAAATTAAGGGCCCCATGTGTGTGTTTGTATGTGTTCAAGACTTTATTGCTTACTGGGACTGGTCTCTTTCAGGAATCATTCCTGACTCTAAGATGGCCTCCAGCCCTGTCTCAGTGGCCTCAGCAACAGTTGATGAGGGGAGTGTGAGTGGGTGCTTGTGGAAGGGCTCCCATCATCTTCTCTAGGTGAACACTGGGCTACAGAGCCCCAGCGGTTTGGTCATGGCTTCAGGCAGAGGATCAGAACACAGCGCCCCCTTGTGAGATAACTTCTAAGTGTACAGCCATTCTCCGTGGCCAGGGAGTCAGCGGTCCACTCCCAGTGGCTTCGAATGGCTCTGCTTTCAAGGCCTCCTCAGCCTCCACGGCTTGCCTCCATTCCAGCCTGGCCCACGTCCCCAAAGTCAGTGCTGCAGTTCTTCCCTTCTTTACATGCTACCTCAATCTTCAGTCTTCCAAGAGGTAATCGTTGACCCTACCACAGCCTCGGCCCCTCTGGGTAGAGTCCCTCCTGGCTGCTGGCTTACCCATTTTTGGTTGGCCAGTCATTCTTATTGCCCTTTGGGGTGGGAAGAGAGGGCTGGCTCCAGCTGGATTGCCAGTGCTGGTTGGAGTTCGGTCTGGCCTTGGCCAGGTCACCGAATCTCTCTAAACAGTCCGCTTTCTCCCCACCTACGAGATGGGAACGAGGCTGTCTACCTCACAGGCGTTGAGGGCTGAACTAGACAGTGCATGCACTGCTTCAAGAACCAGGTGGTGAGCAGACGCTTGTTCCTCTCTCCCTCTGCCCTTCTCTTTCTTTTGGGGCTGTCCCTTGCTCTACAGATGCCACATTTGGAGATCTGTTATAGGCAGTGTGCTGGATAGTTTTATGTCAACTTGGCGCAAACTAGTCATCTGAGAGGCAGGAACCTCAATTTAAAAAGTGCCTCCATAAGATTGGATTACAGGCAAGTCTATAGTACATTTTCTTAATTAGTAATTGATGGGAGAGGACCCAGCCCATTGTGGGCGGTGTCACCCCTGGGCTGGTTGTTCTGGGTGCTATAAGAAAGCAGGATGAGCAAGCCATGAGGAACAAGCCAGTAAGCAGCACCCCTCCATGGCCTCTGCATCAGCTCCTGCCTTCAGGTTCCTGCCCTGTTTGAGTTCCTGTCCTGACTTTCTTCAATGATGAACAGCGATATGGAAGTGTAAGCCAAATAAACCCTTTCTCCTCAAGTTGCTTTTGGTCATGGTGTTTCATCATAGCAACGGTAATCCTAACTGAGGTAGCCAGGAATACGATAATCAGTACACTGGGAGATTGATCTTTCAGAGGGGAGGATGTGGGTCGTGTGTGTGTGTGTGTGTGTGTGTGTGTGTGTGTGTGTGTGTGTGCGTGTGCGTGCGCGTGCGCGTGCGCGTGCGTGCGTGTGTGTGTGTGTGTGTGTGTGTGTGTGTGTGTGTGGAATCATGACTTTCCCACCTGCTCCTGGACCATCTGAGGTACCTTCTTGGTTTTAACCTCAAGTTCTGGCCTCAGATTGCCCTCCTAGGCTGACCGTCTCCAAGTGCATGTGGAATGTGGAAGGGGAGACAGTGTGGGAATGGGCTGGCTGGGCAATGGGTGGTGAGTGTGGGCAGGCTGTAGGCAGGCCTGGTAGGCTCTGGAGCACCTCTCCCTCCAGTTCTGACCTCTTGGCCCTGAAGCCTCTAGGAGGTGAGCTGAGAATGTTCCCTGATTCCAAGCAAAGGAGGGAAAAAGAAAAGATAGAGAACTGTTTCTCGAAGTCTTCCCATTGGGTTCATGAGCCTGCCAGTAGCTCCTGAGCAAGCGCTACAAAAATGTTGGCAGCGGGCAGAGACCAAGCAAACACTGGTGTTCCTTAACTTAAACCCAAGCTGGAAAAAGTGAGCACCAGCCGAGGAGAGGAGCCCCAAACTAGACATTTCTTTATTTGCTGTTGCTATTTTAGGTTGGGCAGGCTGGCCTGTCTGGGGGAGGCTGGTGGTGGGGAGCTCGAGGTGGGGGAGGAAAGGGAGGAGGCAGGCATTCCTGCCATGTCCCAAGGGCTGGTGGCTTGGAGGGGGAAAGGATAGCTAGCCACCCTGAGGGAGGGGACAGCCGAAGTGAGCACCACAGGGAGTTCCTGGGGACTGGTGGGGTAAGAGGTGCCTCCACACTCCTCCAAGGAACGGCAGAGGAGATGGGCTGAGGAATGGGTGAAGGCCAACCATCAATGGTCTATGCCGCTCCCTAAGCCTTCTCTTGGCCTGGCCTCTACCTCCAGGGGTCCAGGCCTTCTCCATCAGCTTGGGAACCCCCACCCTAGCTTCTCAGCCTTTTCTGAACCCACCCAGACTCCCTGCTGCTCTTACTCAGTGAGATATCTCTCACCATGGTGCCTCCTCTAGGGGATAGAGTGTCATTTTAAGAGAGAAGAACTCTGTTCCCCAAGGCCGAATCTAACCTTTGGCTTCAGTGAGATGGTGAAGTAATCGTGGGGAACATATATGTGTTTTTAAATGTTGGGTTGTTGTGGTTATTCCATTTGGCAGAGCTTCTGAAGCCCTCGGGATAAAAAAACCAGCTGAACAGCAGAAGAGTGGTTAACGTGCTGATAAGCACTTGAAATTGTGGGGACATTAGATGCAGTGTTCACGTCTAGCCAAAGCATGAAGTACTGAAACTGAAATGAAGTGGTTTTAATTGCTCCTCTTCTGGAGCTGGGTCCCTGCTCTTCTGTTTCTAGGATGGTGCTGTCCAGCACAGCAGCCATGTATAGATGTTTAAATTAGTTAATGCAAAATAAAATGAAAACCGCAGTTCCCTAGTTCCATGAGCTGCTTTTCAAATGGCTTGTGGCTGCCCTGTTGGACCTTGCAGATCCATTATAGTAGAAAGTTTCCTCAGATGATGGAAGTAAGAAGATGGCAGGAGAAAGGGATATTAGAGACGCTGTTGCAGACATGACCCCATCTGTAGAGAGCTCCTACATGGCTGCTACAGTCTTCTTTGATGAACAGGACTCTTGCGGAAAAAACTTTTTGGTTATATATTCCACTTCTATGACATTTGGTATAATCCCCCAACAGGGTGCACCTGACTGGATGTTGAGCCGGTGTGCCCAAGCCTGAGGGACGTGAATGTTTGTATTTCTTTGATCCTAGTATCCCATGGAGGGCGCGCCTGGGGCCCGAATGCCTGTGCAGATCCGAGTCAAGCTCTGGTTTGGGCTCTCTGTGGATGAGAAAGAATTCAATCAGTTTGCCGAGGGGAAACTCTCTGTCTTTGCTGAAACGGTGAGTACCTACCCTCCTACTGGCCCATGGAGCCTGGAGTTGCGTGATCCCTCACCTCTCTTCCTTGTTTGGTCTGCAGTATGAGAACCAGACAAAGCTGGCGCTGGTCGGGAACTGGGGCACCACAGGCCTCACCTACCCCAAGTTTTCTGACGTCACAGGCAAGATCAAACTACCAAAGGACAGCTTCCGCCCCTCAGCTGGCTGGGCCTGGGCAGGAGACTGGTTCGTGTGTCCAGAGAAGACGTGAGTGGTAGACCCAGGGTGGTAGAGGGCTAGGACAGGATGTCCAACCATGGCTCCCCCTTCTCCCCAGCCCTTCCTCCGGAATCTTGAGCTCTGTGAGTCCTGCTTGCTCCTTGCTGGTCACAGAGACTGCTACTCGGACCCTCCTGGGATTGGCACCTACCAGGAATAGCTCAAACACTCAGAAATCAGGTGCTACATGTGGCTGGGGAGACACTCAGTGGAAAAAGCACTTGTCATGCAAGTGACTTGATGTGTTCGGTTCCTTGGGACCCATGATGAAGCCCAGTGCAGTGCCTGTCTATAACCCCGGTGCTCCAATGAGGAGATGGGAACAGAGACAGGAGAGTCCCTCAAGGCCCGCGGGCTCGCTGGCCTGGCATACTCAGCAGCAAACAACCAAGAGACCTTGTCTCAAGCAGATGGAAAGTGAGGACTGACACCCAAGATTGTCCTCTGACTGCCACATGGATGCCATAGCATGTGTGCACCCCCTAAACCTGCACCCACCCTGTGCATGTACATGCACATGTTCACACACATGGACAGAGTCCTTTATTATTAAGCATACCTTGGAGCTGGTGCCCAGTCATGTGCCGTGTCCTCCGTGATACACAGACAACGTCCTCTCATTGCACATACGTGACCATTCCTGTTCCAGGCAGCTCGCTTGCTCCCTGGAGGGTCCCAGTTCGTGCATCCTACCATGCTGCCTCAGCCACTCTCTACACTTTTTTATAGCTGGGTGACATCCAGCAACCTTTTTTTTTTTTTCAAAAAAAGCTTGAAGTATATTATAGAATCAAGTGTTAAATCTTTAATGTACAGCTTGACGATATTTTCTTTGTGCTATCCATTGGGCTTTGGTGCCTCCTATTGGTCCCCTTTTTTCCCTTTCCCCTTGGATGACACATTCTTTGGCCTGTGACCATCTTTACCTGTTCCAAGCCTCCTTTTCCCTCTCTGTCCCGGCCTCTCCGCACTAACGCCTCTATCTGTGTGTAGTGAGGTTGATAGTGCAGGTGGGCTGAGGTATAACGCTCTCCTGGAGGCAGAAGATGGGGTGTCCTCAGTGACCCTCTGACTGTCCTCCCCCATAGCCTGCTCCATGATGCTGACGCTGGTCATCTGAGCTTTGTGGAGGAGGTTTTTGAGAACCAGACCCGGCTCCCCGGAGGCCAGTGGATCTATATGAGTGATAATTACACCGATGTGGTAAGCGGGTGCTCCAGGCGGGTAGTGTGTGCTTTCTCTGGGGTCCTGGACATTTGGTCCCATGAAGAGCTTGTGACTTAGAAGTCTGCGTGTCTTCTCCCCTTTGCCTTCTTGCTGACCCAATTGCTCTGTGGTCCAGAAGGATGGTGTCCTCGAATCCTGCGGGGGCTCAGTCTGTATCTTCTCACATTTGCCTATTGTGTCTCTAGAACGGGGAGAAGGTGCTTCCAAAGGATGATATTGAATGCCCACTGGGCTGGAAGTGGGAAGATGAAGAATGGTCCGTAGACCTCAATCGGGCTGTCGATGAGCAAGGTGGGAACACACAGAAGTTGGGGTCCCACCCCAGCCAGCTCCTAGGTGTGCCAGTGAGACAGCTGAAGGCTCCAGGCAGTTGTCTGGCTTTTATTGGGTTACTTCACCTGGGGAACTTCCTGAACATGCCTCCACTTCAAGCCACCAGTTAGGCCCAGAGTTTTAGCTGCTTAGGTTCTGAGCATGCCCCACAAAAAGAGATAGCTTAGGAGAGATGGGGATTTGCTAACAATGATTTACAGGTTTTACCCCACCCCCTAGGCTGGGAGTACAGTATCACCATCCCCCCGGACCGAAAGCCAAAACACTGGGTCCCTGCTGAGAAGATGTATTACACTCACAGACGTCGGCGCTGGGTCCGACTGCGCAGGAGGGACCTCAGCCAGATGGAGGCACTGAAGAGGGTGAGCCAAGGGGCGCAGAGGGGAGTGGGGCTTCCGAACGGAGGGGGCCAGTGGACATAGGGCAGGCCTGTGTGCATTAACAAACGTGTGAGTGTGCGTGCAGTATGCACAGGCACACAAGACCTGTGTTAGTTATTTTTCTGTTGCTGTGATGAAGCATTGTGACCAAGGCAATTTATAGAAAAGGAGTTGATTGGGGCTCATAGTTCCGGAGGGTTGGAGTCCATCATGGTTGGGAGGCACAGCAGCAATCAGCAGGCAGGGCAGTTGGAGCAGGAAGCCCAGAGCTCACATCTTGAAACATAAACAGACAGAGAAATCTGGAAGTGATGTGAGGATTTTAAATTCAAAGCCCACCCCAAGTGACATAGTTTCTCTAGCGAAGCTATACCACCTAAACCTCCCCAAATAGTGCCATCAATTAGGGACCAAGCATTCAAATGCCTGGGGGACATTCTCATTCAAAACACTTCAAGACCCAGTGCATTCACTGACAGGTCTCACCCAGATCAATTTAGCACATCACACATCACACTGAAAGTATGGGTCACATTCTGCACACAGATCACAGACACCCCCCTCCCCAACACTGACCGCACTTGAAACTTATAGATCACACCAGCCTCCACAGATCACACCTGGTGCTTACAGATGCCTCCTCCACCCCACAGAGAACAGATATGGAGGTCTGATTCAGAATTCACCTGCAGCATTCACCTACAGTCCTGAAGGCTCAAGGATGTCAAAGGAAGCACTTTGTGCTTGGTTTCCTAGAGGGAAACTCTGTGATATGGAGACTCGAGGGCAGGGGCCCTTGAACCCCACAGATAATCCTTACCTGGAGGCAGGGGATACAATCTATACCCTCTGAGCTATCTGCCATTGGCAGGTAGGATATGCTGCAATACACGTCTCCACAGGGAGCTGGCTTACTAGTGGTGGGCTGACTCCTGAGCTACGCTTCTGGCTGGGGATGATAGGCCACAGTGTGAGTGTGTTGGCTAGTGAAGGGCTAGATAAGAGCCATCAGTGCTCACCCAAGGATGCCACGGAACACAGGACAGGCCCACAGTACTTCCTTGTGAGCACAGGTGACCACATGCACTTGTCCCAGAGTCTGGGAATGCTCATGTTCAGCCCAACCTCAGGACCTGCCTGCCCTGGATCTTCTTGTCATCTGTCCTTCATTCCTAAGAACACATTTGGGCTTTCGTAGCAGAACCAGGCCTCTCCCACTCTTTAAGTGGGAAAGACTTTAGGGGACGAAGCTTTCTTTCCCTCCTGTGAGCTGAGGCTTTAGAGAGGGATGCCTGGGTGGACCAGCTGCTGTGAACCAGGCTGACATCCTTCCTCTCCATGGAAGACATCCAGTTGTTAGAGGTGTGGGCCTTGCTTGGGGTCCCATCTGAGTGATGTCTGACAGCAATGCTGTGTCTCTCTCTCACAGGGCCTGGGGCCACGCTTCCTACAGGAAACGGTCCCTTTAGAGGAGAGGCAGGGGCCCCTCGCAGTTGGCCTAGGTCCACATCCTGGTGAGAAGTAGCCTGACCTTGGGAAGCAGGCTCTTCTCAAGAGCCTCTGAACTGCAGACCCATTTCTATATTTAGAAGCTGGGATGTGAAGGAGAAAAAGGAAGTGAAAAGAAAGCTTGGATTCAGGCAGTCCACCTCTAGTTCAAATAAACAGCCCAAAGCCTGGTGTCTAGCTCTGCTGCTGTCTGCCTTCCCTGCCGGCCTCCTCAGCTGCCCTGTGGCCTAGGAGTCTCCTTTCTCTCCTGGGTTTCCTACTCAAGGCTGCTCAAAGCCACCTTCCAGGTGGCTCTTCCAGGCTTACGCCTTGGAATCCTGCCCTGTCTCTCCCTCATAGCTGCCTCCTCTCTCCCACAGCACAGGCAGGCAGAGGCTGAGGGCGAGGGCTGGGAGTACGCCTCTCTCTTTGGCTGGAAATTCCACCTGGAGTACCGCAAGACAGATGCCTTCCGCCGCCGGCGCTGGCGCCGCCGCATGGAGCCACTGGAGAAGACCGGGCCGGCAGCTGTGTTTGCCCTCGAGGGGGCCCTGGTACATTGGGTTGCATCTGGCTGGGCTTGGGTGGGGTGCAGCTTGCCTTTCCAAGGCTGATGTGGGACAGGCATGGAGCCCCCAGGGTCATGGTTTTTAGATGGAACATTGGCCAGCCATCCTGGCTTGGGTCCCTGTGGGGTGGCGTGTGGGGAGAGTGAACAGCATTCTGGGTGTCTTCCTAAATAAGACAGCTTCTTTCTCGACACTGGAGGACCCACTGCTTCTCTGAGTGTGAAGATGAGAGCAGAGAGGGAGGTGGCCTGGGACTCTTGAGTGGCTCACCAGACAGCAAAGCCAGAGGACTAGAGCTTCCTGCAGAGATGGGCTGGCATGGATGGGAGCAGAAGTCTGGGAGTGGCCAGAGAGGTCTGATGACCCTGGCATATCCTTGACTGGACCCAGTTCTCCCGGGTGGAGGCTTTGATAGGGTTTGGGGGAGGCATACCTGAGAAAGGGAAACCCTGGATGGCTACCGTTCCCCTGGGGCATTTTCTGTAGTTAGTAGTACTGATGTTGGTTCAAATGACTCAAGATCTGGGCCCAGGAAGAGCTGATGGCAATCAGAGCAGGGACATTTGGGGCTGTTCTTGTTCTGCCCGTCTAGAGACTTGTGGAGACAGAGTGAGAGGCCTACATAAGACCACCACTTCTGAAACACAGACGGTACTATGTATGCGTTTTTTTGTGGGTGCTCCGGGGTGTGAACCTGCAAAGCAGGTCCCATCAGCCTTTATACACAAGGTTGTCTGTGTCAATGCATATGTGCATGTCAGTGGGTCAAGGCAGCTGTGAGTCCTGGGAAAGTCTAGTCGGGTGAGTCCAGATGTGATGAATGGAAGCAGAGAAGGAAGTGGGAGCCAGTGGTGGTCCCCTAAAGGCTGGCCAGAGGGGCCCTTCATCTCAGGTAGTACAGGAGAGGAAATCCTCTGAAGGCCAGGTTACAGCCTGTAGCAGGCTTGTAGAGAGAACCTTCTAGTTGTAGACAAAGCCTGGGAGAGAAGCAGAGTCATCCTGGGCTCTGGGCCACTAAACAGTTGTCAGCCAGAACAGGAGCAAATGAGATAGATCCGTGGCTTTCAGGAAGTAAAGCAGGTCTGTGTGTGGCTGTCTTTGTCCTGTGTTGGCCTGGTTTGGGCACTGGGCAGGGCCTGGGGATGGTCTTGTGGCTGAGGCTGACAGTAGGGGAGGAAGAGCCTGAGGAAGGCCAGGCAAGCCCTGGAGGGACTATTCGTTCTCATTAGGGAGAGACTCGAGGCTGGGGAGACGGCTCAGTGGGCACAGGGCAAGCCTGGGGGTAGGAGTTTGATCCCTAGCTTCCACACTAAAAAGCTGGGTGTGGCGGCATGTGCTTGGACTCCCAGTATCAGGGAAGCAGAGGCAGGAGGATCCCTGGGGCTCTGTGGCCAGCCAGCTTAGCCTAACCATCGAGACCCAGGTTCTAGTGAGAGATTGTCTCAGAAAACAGCGTGAACACTACAGAGAGACTGCACTCGTATGGGCTTTGGGCCTCACTCAGCTGAGAATGCTCTGGAGAGGAGCTGGCTATTAGGTGGCAGGAAACTGAGGTTTTCAGGGTGTCCCTGGGACTCTTCTCTTGGTCTTAGCCTCACCTCATGCTTGTTTCCTCCTTGGTAGCAATGAAGTGCTGGTGGCAGAAGCATGCTGCATTCCAACAGCCATAACACCCTGCTAGACAAAGGCATGCTGCCTTCCTCCCATGTGGAAAGCCCAGAGTGCCTCAACTCCAGGAGAAAATGGCCTGAGCTGGTTGTGTGCCTGCACCAGTCCCTGGGCCTGGGGAGAGGGGTGGAAGGCTCTGGATGACCACACTTGGGCTCTGTGATTGGCAGCACCACTAGGTTTGATAGAGGAGCTTCTGAAAAGGAAAATAAACTGGAAATAGTGGTGAGCAGAGAGTTCTGGAGGGCAGGTCCAGGACTCGTCTCAGTGGGTACCAGGGAGCTGAGAGCATTGTTGAGCAGAGGTGAGCTCTGGCTGGAGCAGGGATTGGGGACCATGAGTAAAGTAGCTATGGGAAGTAATTGAGAGAGATAATTTCCCACCAGAAGATCCAGGGCTAAGGCTACCACATGGAGAAGGAGCTGTGGGACCAAGGTGGTATTTGGAACAGCAGAGGGACACCCATGGGTGTCAAAGGTTCAGTATTGTAGATGGGAAGAGAGTCAAGAGGGCCCGGGCACAGGGTGAGCCCAGAGTTGCTGAGTTCACTGTTGGCTCTGGCTAGTCTGACATTCGGTGTAGCTGTGTGAGGGAAGCAGATCTGGTGGCAGCCTGCCAGGTGGCCAGGGCAGGGAAGCAGGAAGAGTTGGGGTTGAGTGTCAGCTGGGAGGGGTGGGGTATATGCTCAGAAGTGCCCAGAGATGCATGGATAAAGGCAGGTGCTCTAGCAGGGTGGGGCTTGGAGAAGGAAGTCAAGCAAAGCTAGAAGACATGGCCCAAGATTCTCAGTGTAAAGACTGGGGGAATGGGGCACCATGGTGATGAGATTTTCCAGAAGCGAGACATTGACTAGTCTGTTATTTGTGGGAGAGCGTGTCATGGGGGAACGAGCCACTGAAGTCCAATGTCAAGTTGACAGATATTTAGGGTTGATGGGATTTTGATTCATTTGTGATTAGTTCATGATACATGGAAGGAACCAGCCTCAGAAAGCCCTCTGCATCCCTGGGGAGCACGACTGCCAGAGAATCTGAGGGAGAAAGTCTGTGATTGCTAGGGTAGATCCCCCAGAGTTCTGCAGTGTCCTTAGGAGTTCAGTTTTTGGGCAGAGCGATTATCCTTTTTGATAGTAACTGTCTGGACCACTTTGTAGCTGAGTAAATGGAATCCCCTCAGCCCCAGGGCAGACACATGATCACATTCTACATGCCCCCATACCATACTCCTTTCCTACAGTTACCTTCACCTGCTTCCAGCCTGGTCAAAGGGTGGACCGGGCTTCCATCTGTAAGCTCATTGGCCTGGTGTCTTAGCCCAGGACCTGGGACTCATGCACACTCCATATCACAGGACAGATTGCCAGGTGTTCTGTTACCAAGGCCACACTGCTGGTCCCTGGTGTCTGCTAATGCCTGCCCTGCACCTGGTGTAAGTGTGATGGGTGACAGGCTTCATGGGTGCTCTGGATCTTGCTTCTGCCTCCCACGCCTCTGGGACTCTGTTACATCACTCGTGGAAGAGACCACATCTTAGCATCACTGGAAGGATTAGCAGTGACTGTGCAGGCTAATGAGCAGAGAAGTCAGCTGAGGACCTGTTACAATACTGGCTCTGAGTCAGTGTCTGGGTGGGGCTCAGGAATCCCTACCTCTAACAAGGTCATAAGTAACAAGTTGCTGCTGCTGCCGCTGCCGCCGCCGCCACCGCCGCCACCGCCGCTGCCACCACCGCTGGCTCCAGGGCCATCACTGAGTGTGGAGGACAGAAGACACCATCTAGATGCTTTTCTGAGAGAGACTGGGTGTATGACCAGTGTCATGGATGGGGGCAAGATAAGACAGCTTGTTCTGCCCTTTAGTGGGTCTGATGCTGGAGGCTTTGGTCCACAGGGGAGCTCCTCTGTGATTCAGGGCTGGAAGAGAGATTTTCATGTGTGACTGAGACTAAACCTGCTGCCTTCTATATCTTTGCCGTTCTATAGTTATTCCAGAGTGACCATGCTGAGGGGGAGGGGGCTTGGAGGAGGCTATAGAGAGAGACCTTGAAAGAGCCAGGGAATGTCTGTGGGTGGGGCTAAGGGAACCTCCTGGGAATCTGAGGGGTTTGAATGTCTGGGCCCCAGGACTAGGCCTGGTTATGCCTTGCCTCCTGCCACCCCTCCCCTGGCCTGCCAGCACCCTCTGGAAATCGTCTCCTTGGAAGGCAGGCCCTGTCTGCTCGTTAGCACCAGCAGCAGGGGCCAAGCCTGGCTCTCTCCTCAGAGCGGGAGGCCCTGGCTCAGTCTGCTAAGCGTCTGCTGTCTCCATCCCGCGCATTATTTTATTTTCGTATTATTCTTTTTCCAGCTAATATCCTGGCATTCCCAAAGACACCGGGTTTCATAATCTTCCTGGCGTTCCCAGGGAGCTGGGAATCGGAGTACAAAGCCGCTATTATAGCGAGTTCCATCAGCCTCCTCCTTACCCCACACCCCTTGCTGCTGCACAGCCACCACCGCCCGGCTCCCACCCAGTCACCCCCTCCTGACGCCACCAGCCTCTCTGGGAACTCTGGGCTGCTGGGGATGAGCTCACGGAATCTGTTCTGTCGCCCTTGCCCTAGGCCTGCCCTCCAGGCACGAGGATTTTTCCAAGCCTGCCTCTGCACTTGGCCTTGCTAGAGGGGCAAGGCTTCCCAAGCTGCAGAGGCAGACGGGCTGGGAGGGAGGGAGGACACAGGCCCGAAAGCGAGTGCTGGCGTCCTTGGTGCCTTCTAGAGCTGAGAAAGACTTCCATGTTTAAAGGTGCATGTGAGCCTTGGAGTTGCAAGAGCCTTGGGAATTTGGATGCCTCTCTCTCTCTGTCTCTGTCTGTCTCTCTGTCTCCATCTGTCTCTGTCTCTGTCTGTCTCTGTCTGTCTGTCTGTCTGTCTGTCTATCTGTCTCTCCCTGTATATGTTCTGCCCTTTGGCAAATCTGATGCTTGTGTGATGGTTAAGTTTTGGTTTCAGGCCCCTGGCATTATCTACTCCTCTAGGGCATCCAAGTCACCAAGAGAGAATTACTAAATCTTTTTAACCATGTGCCACAAATCAGGCAGACAGGTTTAAATGTGGCTCTGTATCCCCCAGTGATCCTGGAAGACTGGATGCTAACATTAACCCACCTTACAGCTGGGGACAGCTGAGGTGCTGAACCTAGCCCCTGTCCACACATGGCTCTTTAAAGTCTTTTCGAAAGTAACCAGGGTAAGGAAATGCAGTTCCTGTCATACTGGGTGATGCAGCTATGGGGTAGTGATGTCACTGTCCCTACAGATCCTTCTCTGAGCTCTGAATGTTACTGCAGAAGAAATAGGTCTGTGTCTGTCCTAGAACCTACCTAGGGTACACGGTTGCCTTCCTCCCTCTCCTTGGGTACTTTCTGACTCTTGGGAAGATCACAAACTGCTACTTTCACGCTCTCTTTCACTAGAGCAGAGTATCACTCTTGCTACATCCAGGGCTCTTTGAGGGTGGCCCTAGGGAGAAAAGATTTGAAGTGTCAGGAGGCTGGCACTTGGCTAACATCCTTGGTTATCCTTGCTCTGTGCATTTCAGACAGGCAGTCAATTTCTTGGCGTGGCCAGATGTGATGAATCCCTCTTTCCACCCAGGGAAGCTGCTACCTGGGAAGCCTACCGTAGGCCAGCAGAGACCCAAGTAGTGAGAACCCTTAGAGACAGGCGTCAGTACCCTGGGCCATTGGCGGGGAAGGGCAGTTGTGAGTTGCAAGGGCGGAGAAAGGGGTCAAAGAAAGGCCAGTGTGAAATAACTCAAGACTTGAGCTGGCTGGAAATGAGGTCCCACATGGCTTGGCCAGGGTGGGGCCGTCTCTGGACCTGGATGAAGTCATGCTGTGTGCCTGGTACCACAGCCCAATTCCCAGATCTGTTCTCCCTGAGCAAGGCATCCTTCAGAGATTTACCTCCTGGGTAGCTATGGTCCACGGCTCGGAGTGATTGACTTATTAGAGGCCCAATCTGTATATCTGTCCCCAGGTTCCTTTCTTGAGATAGGGTTTCATGTATTCCCAGACTGGTCTTGATCTCACTCTGTAGCCTAGGATGACCTTGAACTTCTGATCTTCCCCACCTCCCCAATGCTGGAATTACAGACGTGTGTTAAAGGATTGAACCCAGGGCTTTGTGCATGCTAGGCAAGCATTCCACCGATTGAGCCCCAGATACCACGGGCCCTTGACCATCTGAAATAAATATTTGTTCCCTCCCTGGCATTGTGCTGTCTGGGGCTTGAGGGCTGGCACCCCATTCAAACAGAGATCTTCCCATCCTTCCTGCTCTCCTGATAGAGAGGACAGTTTGATTTTGTCCCCTACATGTGTGGGCCCTGGATCTATCTTGCTCCAACCTGGGTGTTAAGATGCTGAGGTCCTGAGTGAATGTGCCTGCACAGTTGGAGCCCCCAAGTATGACATCACACTTGAGGGTCTATGATCCTCCATCCCTGATTATTATTATTATTATTATTATTATTATTATTTTAATTATAGCTGGCCTGGGACATTATTACCAGTCATTCTAAGAAACCAGGCATGGAGAATCAGGGCACTTCCAGACAAAGTGGGACAGACACTTGTTGAAATTCTTGAGGCAGCTGCCAGGGGAAAGAATCTGCCCTGGATGTCTCTGCAGGCTGCGCATGTGCAGATATGGAGACTTGGGAGGACACTCGGCCTGAATCAGCTCACACGTGGCACCTCGTACTCTCCAGGTTGCCTGGTGCCCTCCCAGCTCCATGGGGCTCTCAGGCAGCTCTGCAAAGCCTTTAGTAAAGACTTTAGCAGCTGATTCCAAACCCTCGTTCCAGCTGCAAATTAAATGGGGTTGCACCCTTGCCTGCTATTCTACTTAAGACCTGATTGGGAAGCGAGGTCTCTGGTCCACTCCCTCTTTTAAAGGGCTTTCATGCCTTGGCCTGGCCTGCTGTCTTGTGTGGGGCTTTAGTATAAGTGGTGGCAGCCAGGGCAGTGCCCTGGGTCCTGGGTATGACTTCTTCTGCCCCTAGGCTGGCACTCAGCCCTCTGTAGCCACTTCAACACTTCGCTTAGGTGCCCTGAACTCTGATGGCCTCTAGAAGAGAGACCTCGGTCTTGTTAGAGAATCCATTTAACTGCAGGGAAAAGACAAATTGTCTTGATATTCTCACCTGTTGGGTGGGGAAGATAAGGAACAGAAAAACCAATAGCCTCCCATTCATAGTGCAGGGTCAACATACTGTGGGCCACAGGCCAAATCTGACCCATGGCCTGTTTTGGCAAATAAACCTCTGTTGGCCCATAGCCAATGTCACTTCTGGATGGCCTCTCGCTATGTTGTACCTTGGTGGGTGTCTCATCTGTGACAGACCCTCAGTAGCTCCCAGTGGTGAAGATGTGGACTCCCTGGCTGTTTGTGGACGTTCTTCATGTCCTGTTCTAGGAGACACACCCTAGGCACCTGTGGCTACCTACTCTGTTTATAGATGGCTTTGTCTAACCAGTCCTAGGAGGCAAGCTCTATTAGGAGCCCATTTTGAAGAGAACTTGTTTTGGTTGAACTGACTTCAGATGCCTACCAAGGAAAACTCTGTCCCATGTCTCCATGTTATTCTGATGTCCCTGCAAAGCTGGTGATGAGGAGGGAGTGAAGATGGTGATGGTCTGGAGGGTCACTGGAGGGTGGTGCTGGCCGATGCTCAGCTGCCAGCTCTCCAGGAAGAGCCAAGCCTGGCTCCCCAGTTCAGGCTTGAAGCACATGCTGATGTCTGTGGGGGCAATTCCCAGATGTGTGTGGGTTTTCTTTGTTTCTTCCGTCTTCTTAATCAGTCTCACGGTAGTTAAGACTGGCCTAGAACTCACTCTGTGACTCAGGCTGCCCTAAAACTCCTCTTCTCTCCTGTCCAAGGTTCCCAAGTGCCGGGGCCACAGGCCTGCGCCACCACCTCTGTTCTGAAATACCAGTTTCTTGAGTTGTAAATGTAGAGAGTTTCTTCTGTTCAATGACTGCCTCGCAAAGTCCCGAGTCTGTAGTTGACTCTGGGGTATGAAACAGCTCCAGCACTCGCCACTCTGGGATCTCTATTTGCATGAACAGAGGTGTGGGCAATATTTAGTTCCTGTTAGTAGGGTACCAGGTACCCTTCTCAGTGGTACCAGGCTCTTCTTGCTCTGCCTCCTGTCCTGTGGTGGGAGTGGTCTTCCCTGGAGGAAGAGGGCAGCCCCCGGTGGTAGGCTACACCTCTCTGCTTGACCTGGCCAATGCAGGCAAGATTCCTGGGGTCTCCCCCGATGGTCCCAACAAGCCCTGGAGGCCTTGCTGCTTCCTCCCTAGCAGCCATGGCGTGGCATCTGAGGCACTGTCCCAGCCATCTAAACTTTCGATGGCTCTTCTGCCCACCTCTAGCTTTCTTGGCTTTCTCCCTCCCACCTCTCCACATGGGTGCTGATAGAGTCTTCCAGGATATGGGTTACTCAGGGCTCCTTTTCGAGGCTAGAGCAACCTTCCTGGTGGGCGGTGTGTGGCTCTGAAGGAACCTCAGATATGCTGTTGAGCCTTTTCTAGGTCTCTATCTCATCTGGATGAGGTAGGGTTCCCTTTTGTAGGCACGTCTCCCCAGAACCTACCCACCTCTTTTTGTTTGAAGGCCTTGGAGGTCAGCCCTGGGTAGGTCCAACAAGGCTTGACTTTATCTCCAGGGACATTTGGGGGCACTGCGTAGCATCTCCGAGGCCCAGTTCCTCCTTCTCACTGCCTCAGGCTCCTCCAGGGATCCATGGCCTCCTGCCGGGCAGCAGTGGGTTGGAGGCCGCCCAGTCCCCCCCAGAGGGAGCCATAGGATCCCATACACAGCTTGCCCTAGGACACAGTGTGTGGCCACAGACGGCATGGCTGCCAGCCCCAGCCTGGGAGTCTCCACATGAGCTATGCAGTGAAGAATGTGACTGTGGGAAACCCAATGCCCTAGGCCAACAGGGCTGGGCAGGAGTGGGTGTGAGGGGTGGACAGGCAGAGACCCCAGCAGTGGCATCCTATGAAGCCTGGCTGTTTACAGGACCCCACTAGGCACCCCCTCTGCCCCCAGTTTTTCTCACCTGCCAGCTGAGCCTTTCTTAGATGCTGTCACCTCTGATTACTCAGTACCTACTGCAGGAAGCCTTTCCAAAAGGGGCACTCCGAAAGTCCCCCTATGCCCTTCCAACATACAGAGCAGCACATTGGTTACAAAGGTGTCCTGGGGGGTTCCTCCTGTGGCAGTCAGACCCTGGCCTCCTGAGGTGAGGGAACACTGTTAGCCACACGATTAACTACCTCCTGCCTGGGATTTTGGTCCGCGAGCTGCCCATATTGCCCAAGGCAAGGGCATGCTGGGTTTTCTTCCCTGGAGCCTTCTCTGGGCCAGGTATGTGGACCGAGGGAGTGTGATAGAAAGGTTGTCTGTGCATGCCTTCCTGTGCATGCGTCCCTTCTGAAGACACGCTGGTGAGGTAGGGAACTGCTGAAGGCTGACAGCCGAGAAGGTGCCCATGCTTCTGCAGTGACTAAAATGAAGGAAGATCTTAAGGATAGCAGGATGTGTCAAGCGGGAAGCACAGGCAGTGCAAAGGCCCTGTGGCAGAAGGAAGAAGATGGACGCAAGGCATTTAAGGAAACTAGAGGGGAAGGAGTGGAGGTTTGGATGAGGAATTGTTTCCCACAGCACTGGAGAAGTGACAGTTAAGTAAATAGACACTGAACGCCAGGTACCTGCCGAGGACTGTGCGGATGTTTTCTGGTTTAATTTTTTAAAACAATGTTTCTAAATGAGGGGTACTGCCCCTCTCTTGAGTGACATATGACAGTGTCTGGAGACATTTCAGCAGTCATAACTAAGTGGTACTCATACCTAACTAGGTGACTAGGGATGCTTTAATCATGCTTAGGACACCAGTGGCCTCACCACTGGGAATCACCAGAGTGGTCACAAAACCAAAGTTAAACTCCCTGTATCTCTCACAGATGAAAGCCAAGATCTCAGGAACCCGCCATCGGCCATGCCAGCTGCCTTTCCTCAATCCACTCTGGGAACTCCAGGCACAGGGCTTGTCCTTCTGTCTTACTGTAATTGCACATGGCCTGGGCATGGTCCTCAGTGAGCATCATCAGCTAGAACACGAATCTTTACCCTGGTTTCTGTCCTCTGACTTGAAAGTTCCCAGCATCCAGCCCTGGGGATGGTCCCTGGATCGGAGTACTACACAGTAATGATGGTGAAGGCAGGCTGTTGCCCATCAGCTGACCAGCGCCGGCGTTGCTGTGCCTCCTCTCACATGCGGCCTCAGATGGTGTCTGTTTGGGCTCCTTCCCTCAGCTTGGCCCTGAGAACTGCTTTAGCTCTGGTCCTCCCTCTGGAGAAAGATGCTTTTCAGGAGGGGGCAAGCCTTGTCCCAGGGTAGAGCCACTGGCTCAGGGAATGTCCCTGGGCTCTCACTGTGCCAAGCATTGCTGGAGGTGCCCGGTTGTTGTGGTACCTGGAGCTCGCACTGAGCTTGAGCAGAATATTTGGTATATTAACCAGCATATCACACGTCAGTGTCATGGAAAGCAGCAAAGCCGTACGAGGTCTGTGAGATCCCTTTAGGGTGTGCGGAAGTGCTGTGAGGGCGTGTTTCAGAGTGGGTGTCCATGGCCCCTTTGATAGGTGATGATATCTGCTTGAGTGGTGTCTGTGGGCTGAGAAAGGGGTCTCAGGGTGTCCTTGCTGTTTGAACATGAGTGGGGTGCTAGTGTCAGGATGTCACCCCTGTAAAGCCCCAATTCAACGCCTACCGAAGTCGAGTAAGAAGGACGGCTTTCCCTCTGTTCCCAGACATTAATGGGGATCTGTTTAGGGTGATGTCCAGACCCTGGGAGGGTCAGTGGCCATGAGATGTAAAGACACTGACCAGCTAGCCCCCCCCCCCCCGTGTGTGTGTGTGTGTGTGTGTGTGTGTGTGTGTGTGTGTGTGTGTAGCTGCCCAGTGGGTGAGTCAGAGCCAGGCTGGGTTCTGCCTTGTCCCTCTGTCTGGCTCTAAGAGTGTATCTGACCTGCCTCTTGAAGTGCTTTCCCTCACTAATGCCTGCCCAAACCCGAGACAGGGGAAGGTGAAAGGTAGGACCACACTGATCAGATGGGGATGGCTGGAGGTCCCTAGGGACCCTATGATGTGGCTGGGCCCTCCTTGGGAGACAGGACAGGTCAGAGAACTCAGGCCCCATGTAGGACACTACAAGAGGAATTCTAATAGGCCCTGAGCTAGGCCTGGAATACCTGGCCCAGCCGCTGTGTAAGTCCCAGGGAGGGAACACCTCTTCTGATCTCAGGCTGCAGACTCAGTGCTTGCCTATGGACCCAGAAAGTGCTCCCAGAGGCTCAGGGGGGGCACTGTGAAGGGGTGGGAAGGGAGGTACAAAGGGTGTGTGCACTGGGAAGGGGTGGGAAGGGAGGTACAAAGTGTGTGTGCACTGGGAAGGGGTGGGAAGGGAGGTACAAAGTGTGTGTGCACTGTGAAGGGGTGGGAAGGGGGGGTACAAAGTGTGTGTGCACTGTGAAGGGATGGGAAGGGAGGTACAAAGTGTGTGTGCACTGGGAGCTCAGTAAACAGTGATGCATTGTGAGTACGGTGAGGTGGGCAACTTTCCACAACAACTGCGTGGACTCATCCAGTCCCCTGCCTGCTTGTAGGACACCTGTGTGTGGCTAGGCTGGGGACAAGGGGCTGGAGTCCTGTACTGTCCATCCCCAGAAACGCTTGCTCGCTGCTCCTCATTTCAGCAGTGGAAGGAGCATCAAGGGGTGTGTGTGTGTGTGTGTGTGTGTGTGTGTGTGTGTGTGTGTGTGTGTTTGTGTGTGTGTGTTGCATGTATGAAGTGCACTGTTGTGCCCAGTGTCCTGACCTGCTTTCCCTTGTGTCCTTGTCACTGTGCCTGTCTTTTTACTAAGCCCCGAAGGCTTGCTCCTGCGCCGGTCTCCCTAAGCCCAGACACCCTGTAACCAGTAGGGGAGCCCTATGGCAATCAGATGCTAGACTCAGTGCCTATTCTGGAAACAGGGTACCAGTGTGGCAGGGCACAGGCCAAGTGCTTTGCTTCTCCTGAGGGGACCCCAGGACTCCTGGGATCTATACCTGCCTGGGAGGCAGGATCCTAGATGTGACGGGGTCTTAACCTGTCTATTGTGTAACACCCTCTGTGTTATTGTGTGTGTGTGTGTGTGTGTGTGTGTGTGTGTGTGTGTGTGTGTGTATGTGAGGGAGTGGTGTTTGGTGTGTGTGTGTGTGTGTGTGTGTGTGTGTGTGTGTGTGTGTGTGTGTGTGAGAGAGAGAGAGAGAGAGAGGTGTGGTGTGTATGTGTGTGTGCATGTATAGTCTGGAAAGCAACCTCAGGGGGTATTCCTCAGGAGCCAACTACCTTGTTTTTTAAGACAGAGTTTCTCACTGGCCTAGGGCTTGCAATTAGGCTAGGCTGCCTGTCTGTCCTAGCACTGGGATACAGATGTGGGCTACCACATCTGGCATTTTTATGTGGGTTCTAAAGATCAAATTCACATCTTCATGTGTGTGAGGCAGGCACTTTACTGACTGAACCACTCCTGGAATAATTCTGAACAAATAGGAGTATATATATGAACACCCTTGCTCCCCGAGCCTAGCTACATACAGCATAGCTTCTGGCGTCCACCCCCACAGCCTGTGCCTTACTTCCTTCAGATCAGGACTTGCTAGCATTCTTTGAGGACATACTGTGTGCCAGGTGGCATCCTAAGAGCTACTGTCTATCTTTAATAGGCACAGCAACTTTCTGAGCTGAGCACTGTATATTTATCTCTGATATACAAAAATGGACTCAGAGAAGTTAAGCAACTTGTCTGAAGTCACAGAGACAGTTAGTGACAGGCTGCATCAGAGTTCAAGTGATCCAGTTTTAGAGCCATATTGAAACTGTGGCCAAAGGAAGTGGAGGGGTGCCACGGTACTCTCCCTGTCTTCTCACCACTGGGAGGGGCCCAATGGTGAGAAGCAGAGCCCATGCAGCTGCAGCAGGGCCTTGATGCATATCCTGGGACAGCAGAGGAACATGTTCCTCCTGCATGTGTGGCGTGGGCCTTTTGCAAGGACAGAACACATGGGGAGCATGGCCTGCCTGAAGCCCAGGCCTGGGTTGAGGGCAGCAAGTCTCAGTGTCAGATGGGAGAGATGGGGCAAATTGCTCACTCTGACCCTCAGGTATAGCTCTCTGAAGGATCCACACCCAGAGCTGCTTCTGGCTTGGAGGTCTGTGTGTCCAGAGTAGGAGGACTGGCATCCAGGGGCTACTTGGAGCAGAAATCCAGGGTCAATTTTCTGCTGTGCCCTGACAAGCCTTGTGTCCCCAGGGTGGCATGGTGGATGACAGTAGTGGAGATTCCATGTCCGTCTCTACCCTGAGCTTCGGCGTTAACAGACCCACGATCTCCTGCATCTTTGACTGTAAGTTACACTTGATGGCATCTGAGTGTGTATGCGCAATGGCACACTTGGAGTGGTGTTCCGTAGTCAGGAGTGTGTATGTTGAGGGCTTTTAGGCCAGCCAGGTCTTTTTGTATGTGTGCCTATGTCCATGTGGTCCTTGGTGTCTGTGTGTTGGAGATGGGGTGTGTGCGTTCAGGTTCCTGTCACCGTGGGTTTGGCCTCCCCCTCTTCCCCTGTCTCTCTCCTTGGGATTGGATAGACTCAGAAGGTGCAAGCTGCTGCCTCTGAGCTAGACTATGTCCTCCTAACTGGAAGAGGCTCACTCTGCATGATGGCTGTCGCCATTTCCACATTCAGCCAGAGTCTGCTGCCCTTCCTGGGGCAGACCCTCCTCTTCCTGTAGCTCCAGCCCTTAGCAACCCTATTTATCACATGGCATCTCTGTTTCCTCCTGAGTGAAGATGGGAACCGCTACCATCTGCGTTGCTACCTGTACCAGGCCCGAGACCTGCCAGCCATGGACAAAGACTCCTTCTCAGGTAGGTGGACAAAGGGGAGGAGCTGGAACTCCCAGTGGGAGGGTTCAAAGTGTGTGCTGTGGTTGGCAGGATCCTTGGGTCTTGACTTCAGTGAGTGCTAGATACTGTTTCCAGGTCCCGGTGCCTCCTGCTCATCAGGACAGCTGCCCCTCATGTGAGACCTCAGCAGGATTTGACTTAGCTGATTGTCCCTTCCTTCCCAGGGGCCATTCTTCGTCAGATCTCTAGTGATGTCTTTCTCTATGCAGGTCACTCTGTGCAGACCCAGCTCCCTGAGGCCCCTACCTTCCCAGACCCAGCTCCCTGAGGTCCTTGCCCTCCCAGATCCAGCTTCTGGAGGTCTGATCCATCCTAGACCCAGATCCCAGGCCCTGATACTCCTGACCCAGCTGCTGTATTGCCTGCTTGGCCTGGAGTCCTTTATGGAAGACAGTTCCGTGCATCTTTGCTTCAGTAGCACGCTTGCTCTACTCTTTCTTATCCAGGTCACTCGGTTTCCTGCCCTCCTTGTTCCTTTCCACACTGCCCCAAACACAACTGGACTTCTTACTCCCTTGTTTTGAAGCACAGACCCCGACAGATGCACCTGCCACGCTTGCCCTATCCGAGGAGCCTTTGGAGGTGTGGGGCCTGGGGTCCCACCAGTTTCATCTTTGCTGGCACTCTTGCCCGTGAGCCCCAGCCCCACCAGCTTTGATCCACAAGCGCCAGCCTCCTCCTGCATGTGCCTGGCCTTGGCATTTGATTCCTTCTCAACCTAGAGTGCATTTCTTCCTCGATTTCAACTTCAGGACCCAGACCACATGTCCTCTGATTCCCCCAAGCTGTGTTGGCCACTCCTTCCCCGCTGCGTGACACCTCTCCATTACAGTTCTCTGCGTCCTTATCCACTGTGGGGCTCAGTTGTGGTCTGTCCGCTGCAGTCTTCCCATCATCTGGGTGCTCACACAGGGACGTGCCTTGTTTTCCCTCTGAACCTTCATTGCTGGACATTGAGCACCACTGTGTACCTAGGCAGACACTGACGGTCAGGTGTCCCACCTCCTTATTTTATAGGTAAAGAAAGAGAGACTCGGGTGGGTTCCCTAAATTGCTTGAGTTGAAATAGCTGACAGGTGACAGTTGGGAATTAAGTCCCAAGTTGTTCCCCTACAAGTACCTACCCCTGGTTAAGGAGGATTGGGTTCTGTGAGAGTCGCCTTCTGGTCACAGAATGGCTGCACAGCTTATAGCCACGAGCCTGTCCTTCTAAGTCCAAGCTCACTCTCCTTCCCAGAAGCTACAGTTCACACCCAGGTTCCTGTGCTCTCAGTGACCTGCCCTCCAGCACCACTCAGCTAAGCACTGGGGGCTGGAGTGCTTCCCTTCTGGGTTTTGGAGGCGGGTCCTAACAGAGCCTTTGCACACTGACGTTGGCAGACTCGGGGCAGTTAGACATCTGCAGTGGCTGTGTCTAGGACTCTGCCATTGGAACTGACACTGAGAAAGGTAGAGATGGACTGATTCCCAGCCTTCTTCCTTTTAGCAGAGGGTACGTGGGTGAGGGTGGAAGGCCATTTGTCTTCTGTGAACTGAGCTGGTTAAGGACACCCAAAGGGCAGGGGCTCCCCGAGGATTGTAGCCTGGGCAACTGGAGCTCAGCATGTGGATCATGCAGTAGGGTCAGCAGGCACTGGTCTGGGAGATGTCATACTTTCCACCCAGATAAACATCCCTTGAGCTTTGAGGGCGCTGCCCAGGGCTTCCTCAGAGGCCACGGGCTTCTGAATGAAAGGCCCGATTGAGCAGCAGCTGGAAAGGAAAACAGCCGCCAACACGGGGAACCTATAAAACTCGGAGTGTTTATTTTCACTCCCAAACCCTAAACCAAAGCGATTTCTCCCCGGGAACTGACCCCGGGGTGGCTGGCTGTTCAATGCTGTGCCCAGCCACTGGCTGCCGTATCTGAGGAACCTGGTGTTTGAAGCCAGAATGTCTGAGGCCAGGGGAGGGTCCAGCTGTGACTGCTACTGCTAGGAGCATCTTCCAGCTGCCTACCCGCTGTCCGGGGCCATGGAGTCCTCTGCTCCCACCATGTTCCTACTGATAGCCTGTGGATGTGGAGTTTGGAGGAGACACTTGTAGGATGCTGCTGTTCAAGTGGCCTGAGCACTGCACCTCAGTGGGGCTTGCCCTTGTGGCCACATCTGCTCTCTAGACCCATGGAAGGTGTCTGCGGTGTCTGCTTGAGTTGAGCGTTTGCAGTAGAGATCAGGCAGAGAATGTAAGATGCAGTTAATACTAGTTGACTTCTCTGATATTGGTATGGGCTTTGCTCTGAGCTAAAAGCTGTGACTCCAAAGGACTGAGAAATCACTGTTCCTGGCTCCATCTTACCTGACCCTTCAAAGTGGCAGCATCATGCCATCTCCCAACACAGTCCAAGCCCACATCTTCCTAGTTCTATGTACACCAATGCTATTGAAGGGTAGAAGCTGTCCTCTGTCCCATCCCCACTGAGAACTGCTTCTGTATTGGATGGAGCTGTGGTTCTGCTGACAACTGCCACTCCATACACAGAGGATCTTTGGGAAGTGTTGTCTTCACAACATTTCAGGAGGGAAGATATGCCTATTATATAGATTCTTCTTCGGGTCTCACAGGTCAAGGAGTGTTTGTGGCCTGGCTGTGTTGGCTAACCCAGTCAAGGAGAGATGGCCGACAGGCCAGATGTTACATGATTTAGTGACCCATGAGGTGAAGGATCTACTTATGAAGTCCCACATTCCTCTGCTGGCCTGTGGTCCAGGGAAGTTGAAGTGATGTGGTCCTGAGAGATGTTACGGTTACAGCGGGTCACAGTGGGGTCTGTTGAACCTCAGCTCACCTGTGCTGTAGCGATGCCTAGATTTGGGTGTCACTGGGGACTTCCTGCCCCGGGGCTTCTGACGCCTGGCTGCCGCTTGGCCCTCCCTCTTCTAATCCAGGCTTTCTGTTCAGCTTGGCTCTGATGCTGGGGGTGGGGGTGGGGTGGGGAGACCCAGACATCCACCCATCAGGCATGGGAAGGGGTTTTCCAGACTGCATCGGAGGCTTGTGAAATGCTTCACTTAGAAAGGGTTCCTGGGAAAGAGACTGGGGACCGGATCCCAGCTTTATGATGCACGGCGGCTTGGAGGAGCCGTCTAACCTGCTTCAGCTCCTCAACGCCTTCCCAAGAACTCGGAGCATGAGTCGGGACTCAAGCCAGATTTCCCAGCACCAGTCCGGGGCCCTTTGATATGTACCCACCATCCCTCCTACTGCAGCGCCCCGGCTCTGGTGCTGTCTTCGTCCTGTCGCCCAGGCCAATTGCTTAACCTGTGCATGGCTGGCACTGGGGACACCTTGCTCTTCTTAGTATTTTTCCTTGGATCAGGGTAGGAGAACTTCCTTTGGGAAGTGTTTTGGATGCAGCCAGGTGAGATGGTCTCCAACACGTGAATGTTCCCCACTTCCTTGTGCCATTCTGTCTCTTCACTTGGGTCATGACCATCCTCACCCAAGAGTCACACTGGAGATTGGTTGGAGTCTCCTTCATCTCCGCATCCCCAGCACTGAGCTACCGTACCACACAGTAGCCAGTCTGTGCCTGAGTATTGAATGGGTGATGTGTTACCAGAGCCCCTGGAGTGACACCTTTGTACCTAGAGCCATTGACTGATTTGGGTGATGCCCAGGAATGTGAGGAAAACATTACAAACAGTTTTATGTTTTCAGGGCATCCTGCCCAGCTGCTTTCTGAAGGGTCACTAAGTAGCTTCCAATCGGAAAGAACACTTTCTTTACCCACTGCTTGCCAACACTGGGTTTGGTAATTTTGAACATTTTTTCCCCTAAATTTTAATTTCATTTATTTATTTTTTTTAATTTTTATGTTGCTCAGGCTGGTGTGGAACTCACTATGTAGCTAGAGATGGCCTCGAACTCCTGACTCTCCTCCTTTCCGCTCCCGAGTCCTGGGCTCCCAGGCAGCACCCTGGCCTTTTTCTTGAGTTTGTAGTAACAATCTTGCTGTGGCATCATTTGAACTTTCATTGCTTTGATTTCTGGGGTACATTCCACTTGCCTTTCCTATGGGGATGGCATAGAATACTAGACCAGGAGTCAGGCCAGTCTCAGCCTCCCGGGATCTCAGACCAGCGGTCGGGTGGGGGTGGTGGGGGTGGTGGGGGGGATTGGTTGATGGGAATGCAGGTATCATCCAGAGTCCTAGGAAGGTCAGAGCAGCAGGACTGGCCAACACCCTGGTACAAAGCTCTGAACCTATACAAAACATGTCCTGTCTGGGACTTGGTAACAGGTCCTTGGCTCTCTTGTTAGGTAATCTGGTGGCATCCTCAAGTGGCCTGTGTCTGGAGCCTCTCAAAGGCAGCTTGTGGTCTTTAGAGAGCTCTGTCCAAACATGTCCCCTTGGGGGTTGCTTCAACTGTTTGGGTCCTGCAGCCCTCAGGCTGGCTCAACTATGGACATGGGGATCTGACCCTTCCCCTCTGACCTCCCAGCCCCCTGGTCTTTGCTTCCCTGACAGGATGTGTCTGTGAGTCCATCTGGCCACCTTGCTGCTGCTATGTCTTTTGCAGGGATGGGGGCGGGGAGATGAGCGGGGGTAGTGGTGGAGGCTGGGCCCTGGGCACACAGTAGCCCAGTGTCTGAGGCCCAAGGCCTCCAGGCCTGTTCTTTACAATGCTTTTGTTGTCCTTTTCCCTCCCATGGGTGGGTGGGGTACATGCGTGTGGGTCTGGGTGAGTTTTGTTTGTAAGCTGCCCCCTCTCTGTCCCCCAGCGCTGAGCTCATTGCCTGAGCTGCTGGAGCTGCTGGAAAGAGCCAGCCTGCTCCGAGGCCTGCGTGGGGGGTGCTGCCAACACCAGTACAACGTGCATGGCCGCTACAATGTGCAATTGTGACCTTTGTGTAAACGCGGTCGGTCTGGGGCCCGCACGCTTATAAAAATAAAGCATTGGGAAGCACAGGGGGGTGGGAACAAAAGAAGCTTTTTCGCTGGCTCTCTAATATGGTTTTATTTATCGGAACGCGCCCTCCTTCCCTTACTGGAACTGGGAGAGGTTCTCTGCCGAGCTTGGAGCTGATGGTATCACAGCCAGACGGTTTCATTAAACGCACAGACGCCGCCAGGCCTCGCCAGGGGCAGAAGGAAGAGGGCTCGGGGCCAGCCTGCCAGGGCCTGTGCGTGGATGTGGGAGTCCCGTGCCAGGGAGGCACTCCCCTGGGGAGTCTCTCTGTTAAGGGCATCCCATTGCCCTCTTCCAACCACAGAGTCAGGTTCAAAGCCAGTATTACAGGGGATGCCCTCCACGACTCTCCTACTGCCCCTCCGTTCCTGAACTAGCAGGCCTGGCTCAGGTTTGGTCCCCGTCAGCTAACTGAGTATGTTTCTGTCACAGGTGCCTAGGGCTCCTGACTGTGAGGTTGATGCCCTCACCCTTACAGCTAGCTCTTGAGTAACAGTCACAATGTTGAACCTTGCTGTCTACCTTAAGTGGAAGTCCGACTCTTACCTCATCTTTCCACCTCATCTACAGCCACCCTGTGCCAGCCGCTCTCTCTGTCACCTCTTGAGCAAGGGTCCGGGTTTGTCTCTTGGTCTCCTTATAGCCAGAAACCTAGCCCGATTCCCTGTCTCCCCATTTGGCCTGGGATTGTTCGGATGGCTCTGTATCCTCCGAGGCCACTGGAGCTCTGTTGGGTCACATGGGAAGTTAATGGCTGTGCTGGGGCTGGCCTGGGGGCTTGGCATTTGGGATAGAGCTGGGGCTGAAGGTATCAGCTGTGTTAAGGCCCTGTCTCTTCTCAGACATCCAGCTCAAGCTGCCAGCTCCCTGCATCCTGACTCTCCTGTCCATGTGCCCTAAGCACCTGTCATTTGGAACAGGACCCTAAACTGATATGCTCTTGGAGACGATAGAGGAGCATCCTCCCTCAAGCATTTTACTCCTCTCCCAAATCATGTGCACACATTCCCTAGACCTCACACTAGTGTCCAAATGTTTCCCACAACATTGCCTGGAACTTACTAGAAAGTCAAGGACCCTACCCAACTCTGCTGCATCACATGTGCAAGAGAACTGTGAAAACATTCTAGGTGATTCCATGGTACCTTCACATTTGGGGACCACTGGTCTAGAATCTGCTCCAATTATACCAACTTGCCTTTGGACAAGGCAGAGAAAATGACTGGCTGGGTCCCAGGCCATTGGGGCTGGCAGGCTGCACAGGAATTTTGGGCGAGTGAGGAGCTCACACCATGCAGTGCCTAGCAGCTCTCGGCTCTGCATCCACCTAAGGCTGTGCCACTTCTGCCCGTACCGGTGCAGAAGCCTCCTAACGGGTTCATGCTGTCACTGTGTGTCTCCTGCCTGGTCTCTAGGTGGCAACTGGGGTGAGCTGCTGAGGGGAGGTACTGGTTATGCTCGACTGATGCTATCTCAAGGCTCCCAGAACCTAACACCTGTGTCCTACTCCCCCTCCTCAAAGAATCCAGATCTACTGTGAGCACACTTCTTGCACTTCGTGTTTATTCTTCCAGGCTCTCACTCAAATTGTCGTTAGTTTGGGCAGATAGTTTATATTTTGCTCCAATTGTGTCCCCAGATCCCAATGCCTGGTCCCTAGTATGGCGTAAAGAAGGCACTCAGGAAATACTTGTTGGATAAATGAATGGGGCACACAGGTACCCACTTTTTTTTCTGGCACACCTTGTCCCAGTGACCAGCTAGGAGTAGGAAAGGAAAGGCTTCAAGTTCCAGGCCAAGGTCAGGCTCCATCTCCAAGTGGCTACAGCTGGCCTCAGAGATGGCATCTGGCCCGAATGCTGTTCTTCCAGAGGGGCAGCCACAACCACGCTCTGGCTTTGTGGCCCTGTGCCTCCTGACAGTCAGCTGAGTCTTGTCTCCTTCCTTACCTACCCCACACAGACCCCTATGCCATCGTCTCCTTCCTGCATCAGAGCCAGAAGACGGTGGTGGAGAAAAACACCCTGAACCCTACCTGGGATCAAACCCTCATCTTCTACGAGATCGAAATCTTCGGTGATCCAGCCAGTGTCGCCGAGCAGCCACCCAGCATTGTGGTGGAGCTGTATGACCATGACACCTATGTAAGTATGTTTACCTACTACTTCTCTTTATTGCTCATTTCCAGGACCCTGGGGAAAGTCGTGGTGTGAATGTTGGGGCTCCACTTAGGTACTTATCCCCAAGACTTGGGCTGGTGGCCTTCCTCCTCACTGCTCACTGAAATGATTTTAAACGAGTTCAAAATGGATCGCTGGCACAGGACCCTTGGCAGACATAGCTAATCAAACTGAGAGAGGGAAACAGATCCAGAAAGGGCACAGAGTTGTGGATTAGAGGTCTGGCTTTTCTCCAGGCCTACCTTGTTCCTCATTGGACAGACCTGCTCGCTCACACCCAGCCGTGGTAACTTTCTAGAACTATCTTTTGAACTGTGCCTCTCCTGTCTATTTCACTGTCACTCAATTATTGTACACAATTATTAATCAAGCACTTTCTGTACTGGGCTGAGTGGCCTCTTGCCTGGGTCTTGCTGTCTAGGTGGGAACTGAGACACCTAGTGTGAGAAGAACCCTCTAGGTGAGACATGGTGTCTGGAGTACCATATGGCCCTGTGGTATAGGCAGGGCCTTTCCATGGTGCTGTTCAACAGAATTTCCTGTGGTGATGCTGTGCTTTCTGGCTGTGCTCTCGGGGAGGGGAGTCGCCAGCCTCATGTGGGGAACACTTGAAATGCACTTGTACCAATGGAGAAACTGAGTTCTGAATTCTGTGTAAGTAACTGCACCAGGGTGTGTTGTACATGTGATGTAACTGGCAGAGTGTTTGCTTAGCATGCACAAAGTCCTGGATTTGCACTACATCAACTGGGCATACAGCCATAGTGGTGCGGGCCTGTAATCCCAGCATTTGGGAGGCAGAGGCAGGAGGATCAGGAGTTCAAGGTCCTCTTTGGCTACATATCAAGTTTGAGGCCAGCCTGGGTTACCTGAGACCTTGCCTAAAAACAAAACAAGTCAAAACAAAACACCCTCCACCCCCCAAATCGGAAGGTGGCTTATGCTCCAGTATAAGACGGTACTGTGCAAAATAATCAGGGGAAGCGAGGTGAAGACAAAAATCCTGAAATAAGTGTGGGTGGGGAACATAGAAGAACATTCTAGCAAATATGGGGGTGCTGGAGGATGAAGAGGAAGAATGAGACCAGGGGACCTGGGGGATGGGGTCAGAAGTAAGGGAGGCCATGTGGTTCCAGACAAAGAAGACTAGGTGGAAAGGTCTGGTCTGGGCGGGGTGCACTGGCAAGGAGGAGGGGTTGGAAGTTGTTTCCAGCAAGAGTTGCCATGACTACATGCCAGAAGCTCTGAGAAAGTGTGGCAGCCGGGGATGGGGAGGTGACGCCCTGTTAGGTGTTCACCAGATTGTCACAGAGGCTGGCCATGGGTAGCATGGATCTGGTTTGGACATTCTGACTGGAAGTTCTAGAGCTAGCTGAGCTCAAGGACAGGGAGCAACTAGACGGAGCGTCATCAGGGCCATAAAGGGAAGGAGGAGTGCAGGTCCTGGAGCTTGTGAGGCAGGAGGAGAACGCGGGTGGGGGACCAGGAGGCCCTGAATTGGTGCAAGGCGAGCTGGTAGGTTCCCAGGCTGAGCCAGAGCTCTTGGGAGACCTGCTCACTCGCACCCAGCCGTGGTAACTTTCTAGAACTATCTTTTGAACTGTGCCTCTCCTGTCTATCTCACTGTCACTCGCTACTCAGACCAGGTCCTGTTTGACCTGTCCTTGGCTGGCCAGCCAGAAACTCTCTTTCGGAAGAATCTTCTAGAAATGTTGCTCCAAGCTGCCCTTCTCAAGTTTGCCAGGCTAAGAGGGAGGTCTGTCCCGGGGTAGTAGTGGCTCCACGGATGAGGTAGAGTTGTGTCCATTGGGAATCTGCAGAACTCAGCAGCCAAGGGGGGGGCCACACTTGGCCCCGAGAAGCCCCAGACCCTTCCCAGTGCTGCAGTTACTGTCCACTCTGAGTGATGATTCTGAATCATCACTCACTAGTGTGGTGTGTGTGCTGGAGCTGGTAGCCGGTCCAGGACGCCTTGTAGAGGTGTTGAGGCCTTCTTGTAGTATAGCATGAGAACAGTCAGGGCTGTCTCCCAGTCCTTCTCCTGGGCAAGGGTTGAGGGCTTGTGATGCCCACAGCATCATCTGGCTGAGACCTGGCTCTGCCGACTGCCCTGTGAACTATGGGTAGTCTGTCTGCTGTGACAGAGGTGAGGAGAGGTGGGCACCAGCACAAAAGCATGAAGACGAGAGCTGGGCGAGGCCAAGGGGCTCCAGGGGAGGAGGAATGGGCACGGAGGTCGGCTGAGAAGAAGTAGTGTTCAGTCACTGAGAGGAGGTGGACCTGCCCTTGTGGGCAGCAGGAGCGAAGGAGGAGGCCAGGTTCAAGACTTAGGAGGGAAAGACATCATTTCAGTAAGACTCACTTTGGGAAATAAGGTCACATTTTATTTTTCATCTGAAAAAGTGGGGAAGTTAGGGGTGAAACAGTTGTGATATGAGAGTCCCTGACATGTCAAACAAGGGTGTTAAGGAAGTGTAGGCAGACTGTTTCTCCCAGGTCTCTCTGATGGGCTCAGGGATGGATTAGTAGTTGGGCATAGAGAAGGACTTCTGTAACTGCTGTTGGAATTACATCTTAGTGCAGTGAGGCTGCTTGCATTTGGTCCTCACATTTCCCTAAGAGGGCAGTACTTGCCATTCCACAGAAGAGGCTGCCCTGACTTCTGGGGCGGGGGGGGGGGGGGGGGGGGAGATACGAGACACTGACTCTTCTTTTTCGACACTGGTCTAGGGTGCTGATGAGTTCATGGGTCGCTGTATCTGTCAGCCCAGCCTGGAACGGATGCCCCGATTGGCCTGGTTCCCATTGACCAGAGGCAGCCAGCCTGCGGGCGAGCTGCTGGCAGCATTCGAGCTGATCCAGAGAGAGAAGGTAAGGCTGGCCACTGTCCAGGCCTGGGAGGCCCAGCTGGGGCACAGGCCAAGGGTGGTGGGGCTGTCCACATGGTGAACTCAGTAGGCACTGGGATGGTTCCTCTAAAGTCAGCCCTCCTACTGACACCCACCAGCCCACCCTTTCTGATCTTCAAGTCAGAACACAATTCACTTGAGGGCAGAATGTCGACTTCAGGATGACTGACTCCTCTGGCCGCAGCACTTTTTATTTCTGGGTCATTCCCTGTCATGGGTTCCAGGATCCTGCATAGTTGGGGCAAGGGGCCTTGAGTGTAGTGAATGGGTACTGGGGGCAGGCTATGCCATGGCCTGGCTTTGGACCTTGTAACCAGGATCCTACTGTTAAATGCCAGGCTGTTTTGAGGGCTGTCCTCAAGACTTGCCCTGGATTCCACATGAACCTTGTTTGTTAACTGCTCCTGCGGCAGCTCTGGGTAAGGTGTCTGGAGGACACAGACTACCGCCCTTCAGTTTGGAGCAGTCTGAGTCCCTGGCCTGTTTGCTACTTGACACAGTCTATGGGTGTTGGCCCGGGGTGGAAATCAGGGGTCTGGGATGGGTGATGAGCTGGTGAGAAACATCCTTTTTTTCTTTACTCTAGCCAGCAATCCACCATATTCCTGGCTTTGAGGTAAGTCTTGTTTGTATATTTCTCTCCAGTCTGCCTACCTTTGTAGACCCCTCTAGGCTTGGGAGGGCAGCTAGCAGGACTCACCTTAGCCCACCTGGGGGCCCTGGAAACTCCTTTAGGCAGAACGTGGCTCAGTGTGGTCCCCGGGTAGGTGACCAGGGGCTGGAGTTCTCATCTTACTCAGTGGCTACCTACCCAGCATAGACACCCCCTGCCTGGAGATGAGTGAGCACCAAGTTCCAAACTGCAGAGACCTCAGAGCTGTCCATCCCAGGGCTCTGGATTGGGCCGGGTGTGAGACTCACCATGGTGGATTTGACATTTATGGGGGTGCAGGTTTGACCACAGCCTCTGGGGGTGCAATCCTGGCTCAGGGTCTTTCAATACTGCCGAAGGCCTTTAACTTGCAGCCCAGGCTGAGGATCAGAAAGTGTTTGGGAGCAGCCCAGTATTGTTAGAAATGTCAATTTCTGGGTCCACTTCCATCCAGGCAAGCTCTGAGGGTGGAGGCCCATCATCCCACACCCCACCCAGCCCCGTGAAGCTTCTGATGCACAGGAAGTTTCAGGATGCCCGCTAGCCCAATTGGCCTAGCTCACGTCTCCCTGTGACCCTTTCCTCTCCTCTGCTGACAATGTCCCCTCGGTCCTCTTCCTGCCTTTCTGCCCCCTTTTCCTGGAGGTCCCAGTAGAAAACCTGTGCCGAGTCTCAGGCTTATTTTCTTCCTTGTTCCATTCTAGAGCAGGCTCAGCTGGAGCTGCTTGGGCTGTTGGGACACACAGGGTCCGGGTGGTTGCAACCACACAAGCCCTTCCCACCCTTTGCTTCTCCCCGCCCTCTCCTGCCAGATTTCCCCTTGTCCTGTCGGGGCTGGGGCCCTCAGCTCTGCTAGTCCTGGAGATTCTATGTGGCTTTCCATGGCTCCCCAAATCTACAGTACAGTTCTACAGCTTTGCTTGAGGCCCGACTTCTTCCTGGGGCTGCTACACAGGGTCCCAGGTCCCTCCTACCACCGGTCTGATGTTCTCCCCCCTGCCACTTTTGGAGAGGATCAGACTTTGTCACAGTCCGTTGTCGCTTCTTCATATGGGAGCACCTGAAGGGTGCGGCGAAGGAGCTGGCATGCTTGCCCTTGGTGGGAGGGCTTTCTGCGGGGGCCATCTCTGTCCCAGACAGTGCTTCTTGTTACTAATGGAGACCTTTTGCTCTTCTGGTTCTTCTACTCTCTCCCGGATGTGGCCCATTCCAGATGCACGAAACTTCAAGGATACTGGATGAGGTGAGCTGAACCCAAGGATGGGGGAGGTGGTAGACCTGGAGGGAGGGAGGGAGATAAAGGCCAGCCTTCCAAGCTCCTGTCACAGGGTGGCTGCTCTGGATTTTAGTCCTTAGGCTTGGAGTGGAGCCACAGCTGCCTGGGGTACATACTGTGAGGTGATTCCGGCACCAGAGGCCTGATGCCTCCTTAGTAGTCCAGACATACACAGATCACTTGAATGGCAATACTGAGTTTTGTCTGGTTGAGTAACAGATGGCATATTTTCAAGCATAAAATGTTGGGCAGGTGCCAGAGTAGCCAAGGAAACCTTTCTGGTGGTGGAGGCAGTGTTAGGACTTTGACAAAGCAATGAAGAAAATGGGAGGCACATAGCTTTGGTCCAAGGGGCCTAGGTGCAGTGTGAAGATGGATGGGAAGGAGAGCTCTGGGCCAAGGCCTAGCAGGAAAAGGCCATCCATGTCCTCCATCAGGGAGTCAGGGAGTCCCTGGGCTGGGTTGAGAGCGGATACCACTTGACATTTTTGGTGCAATTTGGACTTGAAGTGCAGGATCAATCAGGATGTGGGATTGTAGCCCGCCTCCCTTCCCTCACTTCCTTTCACTCCCAGGCAGAGGTGGGGGCCTGCCAGCTGCTGGCCCTCTTCGCGCCTGACAGGCGGCCTCCTGCTTCTGGCGGCCATGCGGAGAGACTGCCGATTTGGAAGGCAGCATAGAACTCTAGCCAAAACCCACAGCCTGTGCTGAAGAGGACCCAGCCTAGGGATGAGTTATGACAGACTCAGAATTCTTCGTGACCGGATGTGTCATATGGAATAGCGAGGGCTCGGACTGAGGGCTCGGATGCGGCTGTGGCCTGGCTGCCATGAAACAACGCAAAACTGCAGCTTGGGGCCAGACCCTGAAGAGATGAGCATCGGGGCTGGTCAGGTCCCCTACTGAGGCTTCCTGTGGTCAGCAGGGCCAGAGGACAGTGTTCCCTGAGAGCTTTCTGGATACAGACAGGGCCAGCCCAGCAGGTTCAAAGGGTTCGAGGCCCAGGGAGGTGACCCATCCTATAAGATGACCTTGTGATGCCCTTTACGCCAGAGGGTGCCAGTGTAACCCTTGGCCCTGAGTTCGGCACACTTCCCCTGACTGAAGGCGGAGTCTCCTGCCAAGAACTTGGGGCTTACTCAGTTTTAAGGCTCCCCAGAGGCTGAGAGGAGGCTGCTCTGCTCCTGCAGAAAGCCTGCTGACCCGGCAGAGCGTTTTCTGTCTTTTTGTGTGTGGTGGCCCAGCACCTGCTTGTGTCGCTGTTAATGTTTCCCAAGCTCCCAGTCCGATCCCTGTGCCCACTGAAGGTTTTGGAGGCCGTACCTTGGGCTGGAGACACCCTGCTGTATGCTGCTACGTAGGGACGCGGCAGTAGTAACACAGCCGTGGGAACACTGCTCTGTGGGGCTCTAGGAGGGGGAAGCCAGGCTGCCTTGCTTGCTGGGGGCTTTACAGAGTGCAGAGACCTGAGCCCTTGTGGAGAGCTGAGGGTGCCTTTCGGTCTTTGTCCTCTCTCTCTCTCTCTCTTGAGCTTCTTCTCATCCTTCCTGTCTCGTCCTTCCTCTGTGCCCTTCTTGGCCCATCTTCCTTCCCACCTCTTCTGAGCACCCCACCCCCCTTTTTTTGGTCTTGAGAACAAAGGCAGTTCGGGCTGCCAAGGGGAACGAGTTCAAAGAAACTGCAATTTTAGATTTCCCGAGAACTGGCGAGTGTGCGCGTGCAATGCGCATGGGCATGTTGGTGAGAACACGCATGCGCACACACGGCAGGCGAGGTCCTAGGGGTTCCTTACTAGTGGGGCTCTTAGAACTAGGAACATGTGTAGAGGAAGACCTTCCCCAGGGCCTGCGGGATTTGACTGTCCAAAGGACATGGTTAGTTGTCCCCCTTCGCTTCTGCTCTGAGGAAAAGGATGCCCTGGAAGAGGGCAGCATGTGCTTCTTGGCTGCTTGTACTGCCAGTGTGGTGGTCCAACTAGTTACCCTAGACACCTTCCCAGATCTAGGAGGTGGCAGGGTATACAGTTTACTCTAAGGCCTACCCCAGGTTTGCTCCTGCACCCCAGCATTCACTAGAAGGAAACATTTGGTGTTTTGCAATCAGGAAAATGAGCCCAGTGCCCCCCATCCCTTTCCTCCTCCCCCAAGGTCTTAATTTGAAACACTATTTCCCTGGGAAGTGTAATTAGACCAGCATGTTGTTCCTAATGAGCTGGGTGGGGCAGACAGACAATGGAGCCTCCTGCTGCCTGCCTGCCCCCTGCCTGCAGCTCCCCAAGGAACCAAGACGTGTCCCCCTTGGGTGAGGTGGGGGTCTGAGGGTTACTGGGGACAGGGCAGGCCAGTGGGCTGCAGAGGCATGTCAACCCCCGCACCGCCCTGGGAAGAAGCATCTGAGTAGTGTGCTGTCATCCAGGACTAGGAGCCTTCCTGTGGCTTCAGCTCTGTGCTGGACAGGCCATGGGGACATACGGGCTGAGAAGAATCTAAGGGTGGCTTCTACTGTTGGGAGAAGTCCCTCAGTTGTTCTGGAGATCTGGGGCTGAATGGGCTTGATCAACACCCTGCCCACCTGGTGCCAGCTCTGCTCCAGAGTCAGGGCAGGCACAGGAGTTTGGTTTTATGGCTATCTCTGACCAGGCTAATAAGGAATTGGCTTGTCCTTGGGGCCTGGAGTGCTCAGTCCCTGTCACCTGTGAGACAGCCAATCAGATCTTGGCTGCCTTAGTAGCCTGCCCCCTGCCTTTCCTGGCAGTTTGCTGTCCGGTTTTGATAAGGGTCACAGCACCCATACTGTCTTGAAGGGACAGCTTTGGGCCCCCTAGGTGGGTCGGACCAGGAGGAAATTGAGGCTTAGGAGCTGGCTCCCCTTTAACCTCCTGAATGAGATGAACAAAGGACTGTTAGGTTCGCTGGAACTGTGTGAGGTGTGTGTGTGTGTGTGTGTGTGTGTGTGTGTGGTGTGTGTGTGTGTGTGAGGTGTGTGCGTGTTGTGTGTGTGTGTGTGTGAGGTGTGTGCGTGTTGTGTGTGTGTGTGTGTGTGTGAGGTGTGTGTGTGTGTGGTGTGTGTGTGTGTGTGTGTGTGTGTGTGTGTGTGTGTGTGTGTGTGTTACACGAGTTATTTAGGTTTAAGAGATGTCAGGGCTAGAAGAAGTTTCTGGAGGGTTTGGAGGAATCGAGGGAGAACTTGACTTAGGCCCTGAAGACTGCCAGGTCCCAGAAGGTAGTGAAGGAAGCTGGTGCAGCGTGAGCAGACACAGCCAGCAGGGGCTGAGGGGGGACCTGGGGTGATGGCAGAGCAGGTGGCAGTGTAGGCAGGGAGAGCCACTTTTTTACTCCCTCTGTCCCCCCATCCTTCCCTTACTCCAGCTATCTATTCATGCCATTGCTTATTACTCAGGATTGCTGCTTAGCTAGGGACAAAGACAGACAGAGACGTGGCATAGGATGATTGATGCGTCTTTCAGTGTGACTAAGGTCAGGAGGGGACAAAGGCTATGGGGACCATGGGGACATTGGAACATAATACGCTTAGGGTACCAAGGAAGAGTTAAATGACATATAGAGTCCAAGCAGGAAGTGGCCAGATGAAGAGGGACAGACTGTATTTCAGACAGATGGATGATGAGTGCTGAGTCCCAAGGTTAAATAAAAACACGGTGCCTCCATTTAAGAAGGGTAAGGATTGAGTATATTGAGATTTGGGATCCTGAAGGAAAAGTCACGTGATGAGAGAAGTCAGCAGTAGCTGGAAGATGAGGGGTTTGGGGGCCTCTTCAGGCTTTGTAAGTGTCTTGAGTGCAGCATCACTTGAGTGACATGTCCCGACTGCGTGCCCACAGGGTGTAGTGGACTTTGTTAGTTGAGGATGTGTGCAAAACCAGAAGCGAGCAGACCACGGAACGGGCCACTGGGTGTGTGGACAGCAGAAGGAAAACATGTGGACGGGAGGAAAGGAAGAAGGGAGGAAGAGGGAGGGGGAGGGGAGGGGAGGGGTAGCGAGAGACAGGAGAGAGATCTAGGAAAAGGGTCACCAGTGCTCAGTGACCGATCAGACACAGTGAGGCGGGAGAAGGAACCAAGGGTGGCACTGGTTGTCCTAGTGGATGTTGGGGCCAGTGTATGAGATGGGGCTTGAAGGGAGCAGGTTTCGGGGGGATGGATTTAAAAAAAAGGAATCATCGACAAGTTACGTGTGAGAGACCATTAGGATGCTTGGATGAGCAGAGTGGAAAGCTGCTAGGGATGGGGCTGAGGACTTAGGAGGGACACGGGGAACAGAAAGCCTGCGAGGCAAAGAAGATTGGCTGTGCAGGGCTGAGGGAGGAAGGGGCTGAGGTGGCCTGGGAGGCCCATCCTTGAGAGGAAGAGGGAACCGAGTAGGTTGGTGGCTTTGGGCGAGACAGCTGCTGACGAGGGGTGGGAGAGGTGAGAATCCACAAGTGACCTTGGGCTGAATGTTGGCCTGGGAGAGAAGTTTCCAGAGAAGAGGTGCTGGGGCAGAAGCAGAGGGGGATGGAGGCGGGGGAGGGCTCAGAGAAACAGTGTGATGGATAGAGAACCCTGGGGTGGAGAGGTAGACACGGAAGGGAGGGGGAAGGACTGGGAGGATGGGGAGAGGTGGAGTCAGGGACCTAGAGAGCACTAAGGACTGGGTACCCCGTCACAGCTCTGTGCTGGGGTGTGTGGCACGCAGGACACAGCATTGTCTTGGAGGACAGAGGACCATGATGGTGTCTTGCAGGCTGGGCAGAGAAGGCCATCAAGAGAAAGAGCCCGAGGAGCTGGAGCCATTTGGCCTCGGGCAGGAATGTTGTGGGAGGCCTGGGGACAGTGTGGCGGACAGAGGGCGTGTTGGGACAAGAGGGACGTCCTCGTGCTAAGGAAGTGGTCCCCGGGTGTTCACTAACCTCTCTCTCTGCTTTTCTTCCTCCTGCCTCCGCCTGCCTGGCTCCACAGCTGTGTGCCCCTGCTTTCTTCCTGCAGGGCCTCTTCCAGACGGTACTAGTACCCGCTTGGGCTTCTTGCCTCCATCCTACTCGGGGAGTGGGCTCGCACTGTGGGGAGTCTGGTTCTCAGGTTGTACAGCAGACGTCATCACAAGGCTTTGGGGAGCTAGAAGGGAACGTGGCGCCCAGACAGCCCACAGCTAGCTGGTGGATCTTCTTTGGTGACTGTCAAAGAAGTGGGTGGCTGGGTGAGGAACATTGTTCTTTGGCCTCCTCATTTGGCAAAGTTTGGAGCCTAACACTTGCTGTTGCCACCCCTCACCCCATTCCCTTTGGTCCCACAGTGGGCTGAGCATCAGCCGCGAGAGGTTAGGAATATGCCACAAAGCTAGGCCCTTAAAATAGGCCACCCCAGCTGTATAGTCACCTGCAGCTGGTGGTGGGTGTCATAGTGTGGCCCCAGGTTCTGTTAGCAGCCCGGCTTCTAGAGTGGTTGCACAGGCTGTCTAGGTGTGTCTGTCCTAGGCTCTGTGGTGGGCACAGCTCCCCTGCAGGTGTGCCCTGAGGCTGCTCTGTCTCTCACCCCCCCATATCATGTCACCCACTGCCACTTAGGAGTAAACCAGGCAGTTTCTACCTTTGTCCTGGTGATTTAAAGGTAGTTATAAAGCCAATATTGTTCTGAGAGATGTTTCTGACTGCCCAGCTCTCCTCAGGTGACCCCTAGGAGAGCAAGCTGAACACCAGCGGTAATGGCCATGGCGCCGACAACAATGGCGTTCGTAATTACAGTCACATCATTCATTAAGAGCCTTCTGGTGCCAGTTACTCCTCTTGTCCATCTTCTCCTTTACTTCTCAGAGCGACTTTGTTCAGCATCTTGTTATTCTTTCTTTATGAGGACACTGAGTCACTGGTGCTGAGTAATCTGCCCAGGGCCACACAGCTAGGAAGCAACAGAGCTGGCATCAGAGTCCAGGGCTGCCTGGTCCTGGACCTGAGGTCCTTACGGCCATGGGTCAGGGTGGTGTGGCATCATCAGAGGGCCCCTGGGCAGGAGGTGGCTGGAGTTGCTGTGAAATTTGATGTAGGCAGGAGGAAGCTGCCCTTGTCACCCATGTTAGCATTATCTGTCAATATACTGTCCTTTCCGAAGAAAGATTGTTGGAGAGTAAGTCAGATGATCACAATGCTTACTGAGGCACAGCCCGTTTGGTACTAGTTAATCCTTGTAACATCAAGACCTCCATGTATGTATGTATGTGCCGTCTGACAGTGTATCCAAGGAGGTACAATTTCTAGTGTAACCTGTGTTTGTGTTTATTATAAAGGTTTCCCACTAGGTGGCAGTGAAGCGTCTTGACCTAATAAACTTGTAAAATATAATTTCCCGACATGGAGTCAAAAGATTGCCTCAGTAGTTATAGTGAGCGTTTGCTGCTGCAGACATTCTTCAAGGTGTATGGCATGCAGCTCCCATGGCCTAGTTAGCAGAAGTTAGTCTCTAGTCACACAAAGAGGCTGAGTGAAAGAAAGGTGAGCTAACCTTTCTAGTCTCGTGGATGGTAGAGCTAGTGTTCACACCTACAGCTGCCATGCTGGGAGCCCATCACCTGAGATCACACCTCTCTCTACTGCCTTACCCTGCTTAACACAAGGCTCTTAGTGTTTCCTGCCCAACTCCCTTGGGAACCCCCTGAGCAGTCCAGCATCACCACATGAGTCCCTTATCTCTGGTCCGGGCTGGTGAGGGAGCCTCCTCTGGAGTGCCGCTGATGGTGGCCTTATATCCTTTGTCTATAAGGACAGGGGCCACACATCCCTGTGTCTCATTTACCATTGCTCTCTTCTTCCTGGCTTCCTGTGAGAATGCTCTTTTCTTGCTGATGTGAATATGGGGTTAGGGGTTTGAGGGTGTCTGGCTAGAAACCAGGGTGTGTCTCAGCTGGTGGGCAGGAGAGCAAGCATGGAGGGAAGCGACTGAGAGACGGAAGTAGGTGGGCCAGGATGGAGCAGGAGGGTGTGCATGCTCATGTCAGCATCTGAGTGCATTCATATGTGAGCACACATGTATGTGCTGTAGAGAGGGGAGACCTGGCTATCTCACTGGCGCTCTGTGTTGTGGGAGGACAGCTTGGCCTTGTGCGAAGATGTGTGCATTCTGATCCTGGACAGCCCAGTGCCCAGCTGAGGCTGATCCAGCACCCTCATTTTTGCTGCCTGTTTGCCCACCTCGAGCTTTGTCCTCCAATCCTACGTCTCCCAATGCATGCCATTACCTTCTGCCTTCCTGTCTTCTCTAGTCCCACTGCCCTGGCCTTTCCCCCACTGTGGTCTCTTTTCTGCTTTGCTGTCCCCTGCAGACGGAGGACACAGACTTGCCTTACCCACCACCCCAGAGGGAGGCCAACATCTACATGGTGCCCCAGAACATCAAGCCAGCTCTCCAGCGCACAGCCATTGAGGTGAGCCTGGCTGTCGGACAGGGCTGCTGGCCTGGCCTCCCCACTTCCTGCTCTAGCCCTGCTCAGCTGCTTTCTCCTTTCTCTGTCCCCAGATCCTGGCCTGGGGCCTGAGGAACATGAAGAGCTATCAGATGGCCAGCATCTCTTCCCCTAGCCTCGTGGTGGAGTGTGGTGGCCAGACAGTGCAGTCCTGTGTCATCAGAAACCTTCGGAAGAACCCTAACTTTGATGTCTGCACCCTGTTCATGGAAGTGGTAAGCTCTACCTCCCAACTGTTCCCTTCCATAACCCTGAGCGACGGAGTGACTTCATGATCCCAGCAACCCTGGGGTTCAGCTCCAGTTCTCAGAAAGGCCCAGGTGTGGGTGTGTGTGCGCGTGCGTATCCTATCACCTCTAGAGCTTCTGTGAAAACAGGAATTACTTCTTGTCTGATCGAAGGTTTTTGTCCTGTGTGCAGCACACATGGCTTCTGTCCCCTCCTGCCTGATCCCAGGTCAGCAGAAGCTTCAGGAGCCGTTCTCAATCTATTCCTGTAGGGAAGGCTTGCATGGCCATGGCCTCTTCCCAGGAACCCTCCAGGGCTGGCCTTCAGACATTCCCCCCTACTTTCCCTGGTTCTATTTTAGCTTGAGCCTTGCAAAGCAACCTTCAACCTCCAGTCCCTGCTCTCCAGTTCTAATTCCTCAGTCCCCCGTTCCCAGGCCATTGGGCCCTCAGCTGTCAGCCCCGCTTAGTCCTCAGTTCCCTATTCCTTAGCCCCAAACTTTCAGGCCCTGGCCTCTCACTTCCAGCTCTCGGGCCCTAGCCCTTGGCCCCCTAATTCTCAGCTTTCAGGCCCTGGCTCTCCAGACCCTGGCCCCCAAGTCTTCAATCTTGGTCCCCAACAATCAACTTTTAGCCCCCAGCCCTTGGCTTTCCAGCCTTTGATACCCCAGCCCCTGATGCCCATTCATCAGCTCCCAGCCCCTGCCTTGAGTCCTCTACCTCCATTTCTCCAGCCTCTGATCTCTCAGTGTTCATCCACAAGTCCTCAGTGCCCCAGCCCCTGAGTTTTTAGTCTTGACTCCCAATTCACAGCCCTAGCTCTCAACCCTGCCTGTCAGCTACCATATCCTCAGCTCCCAGCCTCCAACCTTTAACCCTGGCTCTCAGAATCTGTAGCTTCAGCTCTCAGCATCCCAAGCCCCTGACCCACTGGCTCTCAGCCCCCATAGCCCTCAAACCCCACAGTGTGGTCCTAGTCCATAGTCTCCCAACCCCTGTCCTCACTGGCCTCCTAGCTTCTGATCTCTCAGCCCCTAGCCCCCCACTCCCATCCCTACAGATCTTAGCCCCAGTCCCTGCTCCCTGCCTCCCCACAGTCCTCTGCCATTGGTTCTTGACTCCCAATGCCTGGCCTTCCACTCTTCAGACTTCTAGTCCTTAGAATCAACCCCCAGCCCTGAGCCCTGAACCCTGAGTCTCCCACCCCTCATCCCTCCATTCCTCAGTCTCAAGGCCTCCCCAGTTCCCTGGGCTGCCTGGGCCCAGTGGCCGATGTAAGTCAAGTCTGAGAAAAGGAAAATAGTTTGCAAGATGAAAGCACGATAGAAATTCCAGGCCCAGTGGCTGTCAACAGGAGCCTTCTCTTGGCTCAGCCAAGACGCCACTGAAGGAGTGCATATAAATTATTTCAAGTTGTGTTCAAAGTGCTTTTGGGGTTGGGGGAGAAGAATCTGGGTCTGCAAGCCAACTCCTGAGTATCCACTTGGGGGGGACTGTCTGTAAGAAATGTTGAGCTGCAGCCCAACTCCCCCCTTACCCCCCAAGCAGTGCAGGTTCAGAGAAAATAGACTTGCTCAGAGTTCAGGCTGACCTGGGTGTGCTTGGAGGTAAAGCTGTGGGAAAGCCAGCCTCCACACACAGCAGCCAAGGATAGACAGAAAGGGGTGTGGCCTCTGTCCCACTGGCTAGCACTGGCTGCTGGCCACCATGTTGGATTTGGGGCTCTTGGGGACTCAGAGTTACTTTTTGTCCCTTGGTCCTGCCTGTGAGTGCTCTCCCTCACTCCTTCCCCAGAAATGGGCTGAGGCCCATGTTTAGAGCGTCCCTCTTCTCCTCTCTCCAGATGTTGCCCCGAGAGGACCTCTACTGTCCCCCAATTGTGGTCAAGGTCATTGATAACCGTCAGTTTGGCCGCCGGCCAGTAGTGGGCCAGTGCACCATTCGCTCCCTGGAGAAATTCCTGTGTGACCCGTACTCAGCAGAAAGTCCTTCCCCACAGGGCGGCCCAGGTAACGAGGGAGAGGTGGCCTTTGCTCAGCTGGCCCAGAGGTGGGGGGGGGGGGGTCTTTCCTTCCTCAGGTTGGCACATCTGGAGCAAGTGAGCCTACTTGTGGGTGGGAAGCATGGTTCAAAATAGGGGTGGCGGTGGGGGAAGAGCCGAGGGGAGAGGCGCAGAGGGAGAGGAAGAGGAGGTGGGAAATGGGGGAAGATGGGGAATAGATTCAGGAAAAGGAAGGGCCGGGGGCAGAGAGAAAAAGGGTGTGAGGGGTGGTGAGATTGAGGGGTCTGGTGACAGTCCCTTGACTGAGTCCCTCATAGGAGTGGACTTGCTCTTCCTGCAGATGACGTGAGCCTTCTCAGCCCTGGGGAGGATGTGCTCATCGACATTGATGACAAGGAGCCTCTCATCCCTGTCCAGGTAGGATAAGGAAGATGGCAGCTCCTTCCTGCCCCACCCCCAAGGAGATGGCCTTAATTTCCCCACCCTGCACTCCTCATCTCTACCTCCTCCCCTCCCCTGCCCTTCCCTACCATATAGCCATTATACCCACCCCTCTATACCCAGGTGGCTGGGTGCTGCCTGATGGAAGGGCCTGAGTAGGGGCTTTCAGTCTGGTTGGAGAAGGGGTGTGTAGTCCTTAGGGTAAGATCTAAACTTTTTTTCTGGAAGCATGTGGGGAAAATGGAACATCTCCCTTGGGGCTGCATTGAAGGCTTTCTGTCTGAGAGCCCTCAGAAGTGAGAAGGAGATGGGAGGGAGTGTCTCTTCTTTGAGGGAAGATTGTTCTGGGATCTCATGCTCGGCAGCTCCGGGGATGTAACTTAGAGAGAGCAGGCTGTGTTTAGGACTGTGTGGATCTTGCTTATCCCCCACCTCCAGGACCAGGAAGGGAGGATTTGGGGGAAAGCTGTTGCAACCTGCTGCAGTCAATCGTTTTTTTGCCGGAACTCTGCAACCTAGGGCCTGCTGGTGACCACAGGACATGTCAAGGCATATGGCAGGAAGCCCATGACATATTCTACCCAAGGGAGCACTGTTCCTATCTTGGGCCCTAGATGGGCTCTGCATCCCATCCAGTACTTGCCCCAAGAGAGGTGGAGAAAGCCCTACTGCGAACAATGGCCTGAACTTGCTCAGGCTGCCACCCTCCTCTGTGGCTGTGCATGCTGTTGCTCACATACCTGATGTCTTCAGTGCTCCTAAAACTTCAGGCTACCTGAGGCAGAGCCTCCTAGCCTGTTTGATGGCATCCTCTCCTCGGGCTGCAGTGAATAGATGGGTGTGTGAGTGGGTCAGTGGTTGGATAGACACTTATCTATTAATGGATAGATGGATTAACAAGTGACACTCAGCTAGCCTCTGTACTCTTCAAACCACCCATTAAATCTTAGCTTTGCGCACGAGAACGAACCTGAGTGCTGAGATGGCCCCAAGATCCTTAGAGCTCAGTTCTGAGGTGGTCCCTGGCAATACTGAGTGCCGTTTTCTGCCACTTTCTCAATCTCCCATCTTCCTGCTACTTCCACGGGAGCACCTCCAGTGTTTGCTCCTGGAGCCGTGCTGCTGCTGCAGAGGCTGGAAGTATTGCTCTACGGTTTCACCAGTGCTAAGAAGGTGTCAGAAGCCTCAAGCCCTCATCCCTCGGCCTGTAGCACTCACCAGGGCTCTGCCCTTCTAGCCTGTCTGCTGAGACAACCTTTGCCTTTGTTCTCTTGCTCAGTTCATTATTTGAGACTCAACTTAGGAATGCTCACCACTTCTCTGGCAGGATCTTGGCCACTACATCAGCTCTAAGTCCTGCATGTCTCTCATCTTCTCAGCATCTTCTCTGGACTAAATGCATGACAGCAACTAGGCTGCCTTCCTTTATATGTCCCCAGTGTCCAGCACAGGGCCTGGTTTAGAGGAGATGTTCAATGAGAATCTGTCTATTTGGCCAATGAGTAGATGAATGAATGGATAGATGGATGGGTAGATGGATGGATGGATGGATGGATGGATGGATGAATAGGTGGCTAGAGAGTAGACAGATGGATGGCTAGATGGGTGAATAAATTAATGGATAGATGAGAGGATGAGAGGATGGATGGGTGAACAGGCAGATGGATGAACACATGGGTGGGTAGATGGGTGGATGGACATATGGATGGATGGATGGATGGATGGATGAGTGGATGCATGGATAGGTAGGTTGATGGGTGGTTGGGTGGATGGATGGAGAGGTAGATGAATTGGTGAACAGATGGATGCATAGACAGGTAGATGAATAGATGGATGAACAGATGGATAAATGGGTATATGTATGGGTATATGTATGTATGTATACATGTATGTATGTATGTATGTATAAATGCATGGAAGAAAAAAACAGATAATTCACCCATTGTCTACATTGGTCTGAGGAAGAATGTTTCCTATCAGGGAAACCTGAATGGGAATTTGAGATGGCTCTACATTGATGTCAGTACAAGTTTATATTTTGTCTTCCTTGTGGATGGGTATTTGTAGCTAAGTGAGTCCCAAGCCCTGGCTTCCCCCACCCCCAGCTCCTATTTCCTGCCCCCTTCACAGGCCTGTCTGAGTTACAACTAAGTCATGGCTTCCCAGCAGGACCACTGCTCTCTGTGTGCGACCTTCAGTGTCCACAAGCTTAGGTGAGGAGGGACTGTTGGGGCCCTGTTGGCTACAAGCACAGCCAGAGGTAGAAGGTGAGGAGCCCGGGCTGGACAGATGCCTGGCCCTGCCATGAGGGGCCCAGGGATGGGCCTGAGCAAGATTCAGAGCCAGAGCTAGGCCTGTGCTCCATGTCAACACATGGCCACTCTGACTGGATCAGTGGGCAGAGAGGTGTGTGGCTGGGAGCTGGACTGCTGGAGGTGTGCCACACAGCAAGGCTGGCCTTGCCTAGGTTGGGAGATGGCAGGGGAACATGAAGAAGAGGATGACAAGAGGAAGAAGATGAGAAACAGGGACCAGCTTGCTTTGATGGGAGAGGCCTGAGTCCCATTCTTATTGAATATACCATCTGGCAGGAACATACCATCTTGGGGAGGTGATATGTGTGTTTACATAGCAAAGTTGTGTGTGTGTGTGTGTGTGTGTGTGTGTGTTTGTGTAGTAAGGTGGTATGTTTATATGTGTGTGCATTAAGGTAGTGTATATGTGATAAGATGATGTGTGGTAAGGGTGTGTGTGTGTGTGTGCATGTGGTGTGGTAGTATGTATGTGGTAAGGTGGTACATACATGTGATAAGGTAGTGTGTGTGGTAAAGCATGCATGTGGTGAGGTAGTATGTATGTACACGTGGTAAGGTTGGTTGGTATGTGTGCGATGAGGTGGTGTATACATGTGGTAAGGTGGTGTGTGTGTATGTGGTAAGGTAGTATGTATGTTTATTGCAGGTATGTGTGGAGATGTCAGTGGTAGATGTGTGTGTGTGTGTGTGTGTGTGTGTGTGTGTGTGTGTGTGTGTGTGGTGAGGTGTGTGTATGTGATAAGGCACTATGCATGTACACATGTGTGGGGTGTGTATTGCTGAAGACACAGTTGGCAGGTGGTGTGGAGAAGCCCTGAGAACGTGATGGGGACCTTCTCACTCACGGTGGGCTGGGGTGTGGGCAGCGCTCAGGCTCAGGCTAATTTGGAGCTCACTGCTCCGCTTATAGTCTCGAGGCTGCCATGAAGGTGGAAACACGGTCCCGGAATTAGAGCAGCAAATTATGGCCCCGGCCCGAAGGGGAGTGTGTAATTTCTGCAGCTGCACGGAGCTTGGCACTATGTTTAGCTGCGTGTGTTCCTTTGGCTCTGATGACCTGCCTGTACCCCTCTCACCCTTTAAAAAGGAACACTTTCAAAATAACGGTGAGGCCGCTGAGGGGTCAGAGCAAGAAGGGGAGGGACAGAGGTGTCTTTGGCCATCTGGGGGCTGCTGGAGAAACTCACCGTCTATTCTGGAAGGTCCTACTGTACCCAATATTGGCCAGCAGCCCTGGCTGGTTGCCATTTAATCTGCCTTCCTTCCTTCCCGTACTTGGGCTCTGGAGCTCCCCGGTGATGCTTCCTACACAGAGGAGAGGGCAGGGAGTCAAAACCCCACCCCGGGTCTCAACGGGGTCTCTCCTCACTTCTGCCCTACACCCGACCTCTCTTCTTGCACAGGAAGGGAGCCTGGCCTGGGCTTCCCTTTTTCAGGATCCTCTTGGAGCCTCTGGATCATTGAAGAGGGAGGCTGGTGCTGGTGGCTGTGGGTCCCCACTGACCTCGGCTTCTCCAGCCTCACCTCCCATTTCCCCTGTTGCAGGGCCTGTTTTCTGTCCCCACCCCCAGATCTGCTGTTTCCTTCTTCCTCTGCCCCCCGCCCCGCCCTGCTTTGTCCACCCTTTTGAGGCTGTTCATCCACCTGAACCCTCACCTCTGCCCCTGGCCCCTTGCCATGGCCTCCAAGCATGTCTGAGGCTTTCCTCTAAAACATCGGATTACAGTCCTAGAGACACCAACTGGGGGTTTGTGGTGGGAAGTCATTTCCAGGGCAGGCAGCAGGGGTGTACTGTGAGACTCCTTCGGCTTCCTTCGTGTAGGCCTGGGGAGCCGTGTGGTCCCCAGCTCCTGGAGGATGGAAGCTGAGGATCTTGACCGTGCTTACCCAGCAGGTCTGGGTATGTTAGTGACAGAAGGAGCAGAGGGTGGGGACCAGAAATGTCCCTGGAGCAGGCAGGTTTGAGAAAGGCAGGGAGAGTGGCTGAGTAGGTAGCACCTGAGCAGGGCCAGCAAAGGCAATTAGATTGCAGTCGGAGAGCAAACTAGCCGGGCGAGGTCTTCGTCATGTTTAGACTGACTCACCTCTCCTTGTCGCTCTGGGTCATTGTGGTTCAGGGAGGTCACGGAGCTATCCAAGGTCACGTAAATGGTTGGGTCATGGAGCTGGGATTGTCCAACTGGGGACAGCAAAGTCTTCACACAGCTGGGACAGAGGGTTCCTGGAGGGGAAGGGGGTGGGGAGAGCCCTACTCCCTCAGAGCTGGCCAACCTTCCCTGTCACAGGTCCTCAAATCTTGCCCTCAAATCCTGTCACTAACTGGCATGTTTAATTTGTAGCTCGCAGATGGGCTGTCAAGCGTGGTCCCCACTAACCTGAGGTCTTCTCCGTCCAGTCCTCATGTAGGTATTGTTCATTATTTGTTGGCTCCATTTTCCTTGCACAGATCTGGGATAAGGAGGAGAGGAGGCATTCCTGAGCATGGCATAACCATGGAGGGGTGGGAGGAAGGTCCTGGGTGTAGTTCCTAAATCTCTGCCTCTGATCAATGTCCTGTTCCTTCTGAGCCTTACTTCAGTCCTGGTTACCCAGGTGGGCTGGGCTTCGGTCTGGCTGTGAGGGCCAGAGGAAGCAGGCATGTCCCTAGCTTCAATTCTGCCCTTTGGGACTTGGGCCCAAGAAGGTTCTTCAGATGGCAGCTGCTAGCCTTCCTTGTTACTCCCAACATGAGTGTATGTGTGTGGCTGAGGACTCCTGGTGGGTCCTGGTGTGTCCTGAGATCCAAGTGGTTGGGCCAATGGCAGTACTGTAGTGCCCATCTGGGCTACTTTCTTTCTGCCTCTGCTGATCTACAAGGTCCAGGCTTCTTTCTGAATTATCTTTTGTGGGAAATACAGAAAACTCAGAGTGCAGGGCAGAGGGAAAGCTATCCACGTCTCCGTTTGCTGCTAAGACTGTTTAGACATGCCTGTGTTTTTAGGTCTCTTTTATGTACTTGTTTATACTTTGAGTTTTACAATGTTAGAATCATAATCGCATTTTCTTATAATCTGCATTTAAAAGTACAGTGTGACTGCTCTCCCACTCTATATTCTATTTTTTAAAGATGGGCGAATGTCACCTGGGCCCTCTGGAAGCGCTAACTACTCATCGCCGGACACTTGTTTTGTTAATCCTCACCGCTGTTCTCCTTACATCCCTAGAAATCTTAGTTTACTATCTGTAGGTCAGGTCATTTAATTTATTCCTAGGCTTTTTGTAGCCTTTATTACTATTCTCGGTGGAATATCTTTCTTTTTTGTGACTATAATTCTTGCTAGGAAATCCCCCTCAATTCCCCTCCCCCTTCCTCTCCTTTCTTCTCTTCTGTGCCAGGAATTAAGCCCAGAACCCTCTGCATGCTTGACAAGTGCTATAACCCTGAGCTATGTCCCAGCTCCTGAAACACTACTTTTGTATACTTACATTGTGACTATCTCTTTATTAAGTCCTTTCCTCCGTCCGTTTTGATTGAAGAAAATTTCTAGATGGCTAAGACTGTTCAAACAAGCCAGGCTTTATTCCTCAAAGCTGTGTCTTTATTATTCCCCATTTCAGAATAATATTTGACAGTAGAGCTGGCACTAAGCAAAGTTATTTGGCCACTAATTTATGAGAACAGCTCTGTTATTTTCTGTTAGTTACGGTAACAACTACCTGTTTCAGATCGTCTTGGCTTTGTCAAGATTTGGTCTTTTATTGTCAGTCTTCTAATAGCTTAAACTTGGGACGAGGCCTGGGGGGGGGGGGGCTCAGTGGATAAGAGCGCCTGCTGCACAAGCCTGAGGACCCCAGTTCAAATCCTCAGCATCCTCATAAAAAGCCAGGCATGGCCACATGTGCCTATAACCCGTGTGGGGGGTGTGGTGAGCAGAGACAAGAGGATTCCCCAGGGCTGGTTGGTGGCCAGCTTAGCTCCAGCTTCAGTGAGAGACCCCGTGTCAAGGGAATAGGGTAGAGGGTGGTAGAGCAGGACACTTCTTGTCTTCCTTCAGCCTCCACATGAGTACATGGACTTGTATACATGTGTGCGTTCCTGCCCCCGCAACACACAAAGGAAAAATAAGTGTTCAGTCTTATCAGTATCATTTGGTATTTATAAAGATGATACTTTTCTTTACATTATTCTGGTCATATAAAGCACAACGGCCCCATGTTCATGGGGGTAAACCCAAGCCTTGCTGTCTGTCAAGGGCTCCTAGCTGACTCAGGCTGAAATCCTCTTTTCCCAGACAAACGAGTGGTCAGCTGGCTGGTGGGACAAGTTGGTTAGACTGGATCATGAAGCTCCTGCTATTGAACACTGACATGCAGGCTCCCCTTCCTCCCCCAGTGTGCATGCTCATCTCCCAGTCATTTGCCACAAGCCAAGCTCTCTTTGGCTCTGACTGTGCTGAACGGAGGGCTGTTATCCTTCCATTTAAAACCACGGCCAACATGTACTGTCTTTGATTTTTAGCCTTTGGTTTATTAATGTTTGAGAAGACTGTAACGATGCTACAAAACATTGGAGTGTGGAGTTCTTTGAAAATTTAAGATCTGTCTGCCATTTTGTATGTCATTTTGTTTGTATTTTTTAAAAAATCTGAAAGCATTCAATTCAAATTTTATAGTTTTTTGTTTTTGTTTTTTGTCATATTTGTGTCATTACATTGTTAGTGCAGCTGGTATGAAGAGGTTGGAAGCAGATACAGTTGACCGTGGTCACAAGCACAGCTGACCGTGGTCACAAACAGAGCTTGCTTGCCGGGAGCTGCAGAGGGTACGCAGGAGCAGCTGCAGGCCTTCAGCTGGCCCTGGCCTTTATGTGGCAGACCGTGGAGGGTGTCTGTCCATCCCGGACAAGAGAAATTCTCTCCTATACTTTGAATCAGTCTTGCTGCTACTTATTTAGGATTTCTGCACCTTTGCTAGCGTTGCTTGGGTGTCTTAATTCAGCTTTGATGCCAGAGTTACACCAGCTCCCCGCATGTCTTCCACACCTGCCACTGCTGCCTCTGCTCTGCAGCAGTCACTGCGGCCTGAGGATTGACTTTTCAAATCTCTCTCTCTCCCTCCTCCCTCTCTCTTTCTGTGTGTGTGTTTACATTATAGGCTAGATCTGCATATGAAGGAGAACATGCGGTTTTTCTCACTCTGAGCTTGAATCACCTCACTCACTTAATGCCATACTTTCCAGATTCATCCATTTTCCTGAAAGTGATTTTATTCTTCTTTGTGGTCAAATAAAGCTCCATCCTGTAGATGTGCCACATTTCCATGACCTTCTTGTCCTTTAGTGGTGCGTTTCCCAGTTAGTTGCTATTCACATGTAAATGAAATCAGCCCTTATACATATTTTCAGAATCTTCGCTAAGATTCTTATTAATTCTCCTGACTCAAGTGTTCTGAGTTTTAGTCAGTTATATAATTTGTAATTAATCATTTTTTGTGTGTCTTTTATCTTTATTGTTTCCTTTTCCTGCTTTATTGCACTGACTAGGACCTCTAGGTGGGTGTTTTATGTGATTGATTATTGAAAGTATTCTTTTCTGATCCTGTTTTTTCTTAAATGAATAATTTTGCCTCACAAGGGAATATGAAACTTATGAGATGAATGATGACGAGATAGTTAATGTTCATTATCAGGAATGCTGCTTTATTGAATGCTTTTCATGTAGCTGTTGAAATGGTCATGTGGTTTTTCTCCTTTGTCCTGTTCCTATGAAGCATTTTCACTTATGTTCCTTTTCTTGCAGTTCTGAAGCAGCTTCACATGTCTGAAACATGGCACCCTGGCCACGGCCTATTTTCTTTTTTCTGTGCTGCCAGATTCCATCTGCAGAGATTTAATTCTGTCTGTCTTGGTTTCTTTCTTTTTTTCGTGTGTAGCCCTGGCTGTCCTGGAACTCACAGAGATCTGCTTGCTTCTGCTTTCCAAGTGCTGGGATTTAAAGCATGTGCATGGCCTCAGGATTTCTTTTTGCCTCATTTTTGGTGATTGCTGACTGCTTGAGATGTCTTCCTTAACGCCATTCAGGCTTCAGTGTCTAGGTAACAGTCATCTTGTAAGGAGTTTGGGTGAGAATGAACTTTCTCTGGTCTCCAAGAAGACAGAATAAACCTGGCATCATTGTTGCCTGTGTTTGGCAAACTCACTTGTAAAGCTGTCTAGACTTAGCATTCTTCTTGGGATATTTTAAACTGCTGTTGTAATTGTAAGAATCTTTATAGGACCTCTGAGATTTTCGGCTTCTAGGTGAGTCACTTTTGGTGATTTATGTTTTATAGGAATGTATCCATTTCCTCCCCAAATATTGGCATAGCAATTTTTTTGTAATGCCCTCTCAATTTTTCTAGTTTTTCTTCTCCATCAAGCCATGTCACCTTTATTCCCAGGATTTTATTTTATTATTCTTGTCACTAGTTATCAGATTATTTTAATCATTTTCAAAGAATCAATTTTTGAGTTGATCTTTCATTTTGTTTCCTTATTTCCTAGCTGATTAATATTTTTATTATTTCCTTCCTCCTATTTGGGGTGTTTATTATATTTTTAACCTCTATGTAAACATTGAAGGCTATAAAATTCCTTGTTAAGTATTGTGTTATGCTTCCCACAGGACTTGGCAAGCAGTATTTTTGCCATTTTTCTGTTCTGAATATTTTCTTATTTCATTTTGACACCTGAGTTGTCTGAAAACATTTTGGAAGTTCCTAAATTATGTTTCAATTTATCTTTCTGTTGTTGTTGATACTGGCTTAGCTTAGCTTTACTGTGACCCAGAGGATGAGTCTATGTGTAATAATACTCAGGAATGACCTTTATGGCCCAGGAAAAGGTCCATTTTTATGACCTGTTTGTGTAAGCGTGAAGAATGTTTGTTCTTCAAATGCGTTTTACAGCTATACACCCACTTAAGACACTTTGTTAATGTGTTATCAAAACTTGGGTTCCTTTGTTTTGTTTAATTTTGAAAAACTATGTGTGTGAGTCTGTGTGTGGGTATGTACATATAAGTGTAGGTGCCTGTGGAGGCCAGAAGAGGGTGTCGGATCTCCAGAAGCTATAATTACAGGTGGTTGTGAGCCATCTGACAGGGGTGCTGGGAATTTAACTTGGATTACAAGAGCAATGTGTGCTCTCTCGCTCTCTCTCTCTACACACACACACACACACACACACACACACACACACACACACACACACGTATAGTTTACTGTACACAGTACACAGGGCTACAGCCCTGGCTGTCCTGGAACTTGCTGAGTAGACCAGGTTAGCTTCAAACTCAACTCAACTGCCCCTGCCTCCTGAGGCCTGGGATTAAAGACATGTGTCACTCCACCTGGATTCTCTAGTCTTTAAAAACGCATCATCCTGCCCGTTTTTACTGATTATTTGATTTTTTCCATCTTACTTCGTGTTTCTATCAGCTTTATCTTTTTATATCTCTCTCTCCCTTCTTCTCTCCCTCCATTCATTCATCCCTCTCTCCCCTGGTATTGGGGACTGAATTCAGGGCCTTGAGCATGCCAAGCTAGCACCCTACCAATGAGTTATACCTCCTGAACTCTCTCGTTTCTAAGATATAAGAATCTGCCCTCCCTTCACTTCCCCTCTCACTTGCCCTGTAAAGCTGTGTGAGTGACTAGTGTAGAGTTCTTCTGTTTGTTGTTTGGGACAGTCTTTCACTAGGTGACCCAGGCTGGCCCTCCCTTGAGGTCTTTCTGTCACAGCCTCCTGAAATCAAGGGATTAGAAGTGTGCCACACACGAACCTCATTTAATCTTTTTTTGTTTTGTTTTGTTTTTTGAGGCAGGGTTTCTTTTTGTAGCCCTGGCTGTCCTGGAACTCGCTCTGTCGACCAAGCTGACCTCAAACTCAGAGATCTGCCTGCCTCTGCCTCCCGAGTGCTGGGATTAAAGGCAAGTGCCACCACTGTCCTGCCTTATTTAATCTTGACCTGCATCTTTGACTTAGCAAAGTCTAAATTAATTCACATCTACAGCTTCTTCCAGGATATGATTAAGAACCGAATGTTCTCCAAATACTTTCACACTTTTGTTGCACATTTCAGTCTCATCTTGTAAGTCACATTTGAGCCTGTTCTTATTTTTTTAAGTAATCAGTTTTCTTTTTAGCTGTGTTCAAATTTACTATTCTTTTTGTGCAGTAGCCTCCTTCTTTTTATTTTACTTTTTATTTAAGTAGAATCTGTTGAAATTCTTATGTGGGAATCAGTTTATTTTAGGCTTTTCTGCTTTTTAATTGTTTGAAAATAACTTTTATTTCACCCTGTTTTGAGGACTCCAGTTTCCCTGAAGTTATTTCTGTCAACAGTGCCTCTCTCTGAAGACTTCCATTTTCATTGGTTTTGGGTGGTTCTCAATTGTCATCTCTTCAAACTTTATCTAGTCCCTGTTCTTCTGACCATTCCATCTGAAGCTCGGAGGAGACACACTATCTCAATTCTCCATGCCAACTAAATTTGCATGTTACATCTGATACTTTATCTGTGGCTTCTGAATCCACAGATGTAAACAACACGGATTGAAAATATTTGAAAAATGATTGTGCCCATGGCAAACACACACACAGTCACTCAATGCAGTTTAATAACCATTTGCAGCACACTGCACATTACAAGCAATGTAGAGATGATTGACAGCATGCAGGAGAATGTGTGTAGGTTATATGCAAATTATACGTAATCATAGATAAAGGCTTAAACAGTTTTAGATTATGACCACCTAGGGGTCCTGCAGAAACTGAGGCTTAGTCTGTTAATTTCTTCTTTTTAAAAGGATTTATTATATTATCTATTTATGTGCATGTGTGTGTCTGTGTGTATACAAGTGTCTACAGAGACCAGAAGAGGGCATTGGAGTTATAGACAGTTATGAGCCATCCCATGTGGGTGCTGGGAACCAAACTTTGGTCCTCTGGAAGAGCAGCAAGCACTCTTAACTCCCGAGCATCTCTCCAGTCCTGGGGATGATTTTTTTACAAAAAGATTTATGGTATTTTAAAAATATGTGTAAGTGTGTGTGGGTATGCACATGGCAGTGCAGGTGCCCAACGAGGCTGGAGGCATTGGATCCCACTGGAGTTGGAGTTCTGTATGGTTGTGTACTGGCAGCTGAACTAGGGTCCTCTGTAAGAGCAGCGCATGCTCCTAACCACCGAGCCATCTCTCCAGCCCCCACGGTTGTTTCTTGATGATACACTCAGGCTGATTTCTAAAGATTCGTCTTCTGTTTATTTGATGTTACTAGTTTGTGATCTGATATTTAACCCAGTTTACTGAGTTTTTCATCTCAAGATTTACATTTTTTTTTAATGTTCTTTCTTCTCCAGTCTGTTTAATTTCGAGGGACTCTGTCTGTCTTTTGTTTCCTGGAGGGTCCTTTGGGTCACATGTTATTTCTGACACTTCTGCTTTCTGTTCTCACGGGTCTGCTTCTGTAGCTGGTTGATCCCCGCTGGCACTGGCTTACGGTGTCTCGTTCCTCATGTGTTGCACTATTTTTTGATTGTGAACTCATGCTCTTTGGAACTTTATCTGAGAATTCTTTGAGGCCTGGATGGAAGTCACATTCTTCCAGAGAGGATGTGTGTTTACTTTTACCAGAAGCCTGGAGACACTACAAACCCAGATTCACTTAAAACTAAATGTTCAGCCGTGGCTTTTGGGGTTCCATAGCCTATGAATTTGGCTCCTCATTTCTCCGGATTTTTCCTTTCCCGTTTGCTGTTAAAGATTCTCTTTATGCCCTCATCATCTCCAGAGTGAATCAGGACGCTTTAAAAGATGCCTGTTGATGTGACGAGCATGCTGGGGAGATTTCTCTGGTTGTCTAGTTTGCTTTTTAGTTGGAAATCGAAATCTGTTTCAATTTGAAATCTGACAGTCCTGTTTTCCATCAAGCAGGTTCTGTCTCCTCCAGGACCCAGCACTCTGATTTCCTGTCAGTGGCATCTTCTCCAAACGTCCTACGAACATGAACAAAGCCATTTGTTCTGTTTTGGATTCGGCTCCTTGGCTCAGGGAAACAATTTTCTCAGTTCTCAGATTGTTTCCTTCTTGTGACCCTCGGTGCCATCTTCCCGCCCTTTGCTTAGCCTTCCAGAAGGAGGCTCTTGCTCATTAAGCACTGGGAGATGAGGTAGAGCCTGTCCCTGAATGCACAGACCTTTTTAAAGTCAACTCGGATCAGCCAAAGATGGGGACAGTTTAGAGCTGCTAGACTTTTACTTTGCCAATTGGGAATTCAACAGAGGGAAAGAAAGCAGAAGAAACTCATAACCACAGGCACTTACCATGGGTTTTTCTGTGAGCCGAAGACTGTGTGTTTACTATGGCAGCAAACATTATCGAACGAAGTCAGAGCCACAGTCCTTGCTGATGGACTCCTGAGTAAGAGTTTCCTAAGTAAGGCAGGATTGACCTTTTACATTAGGCCATCTGGGCAGGAACATCACTCTGGGAAACTTCTTACAGTGTTGGTTGAGTAGATCCTAAAGTTTGTGGCACCTCCTAAGCCTGTTCAAGCTTCCATATGAAGAATCCCAGCATGCATTTGCAGGGAGAACAATGGTTGCCTGGTCCATGAGACCCTGGACATTGGTCTAGCTCATGGCCTCCCTGTAGGCCATACAAGTAGAGAGGCAACTTGTGCTTGGAAATGGGTAAGAAATTTAGTGGTAGCTGACCAAGAATGACAGATACATCTATCTCTGAAAGTTGGGGGTGGCTTTATTGCTTGGAGCCTTGCTTCTCTGATGATGTTGTGTAAACACTATCTCTATTCAAGGCTGACTTCTTTCCCCATTCTTCTAGGATAGCTCACTTGCTCCTCATTTTCTATCCCCACATTCTTCTCACTAGGAAATAAGACTCTATGGGAGGACATTCTTTCCTATTGAGGTGATTTTGCCTCTCCTTGTCTTGACCTAGCACTCATTTAGATCAAGGTCACTTTCTCCAAGAACAGCCTTATTTCCCTCAATTTCAAGTTTGGAGAGAATGCCTTATTGTGATTCATGAGTCTCGACAGCAATTTATCCCAGGACTTTGAAGTAGATGTTTTTTGACCAAAGCAATCAGTTACGGGGCGTCGCTCACGAGCAAGGAGCATTTCCAGAGGCAGTTTGTCTCCGAGCTGCGAGCTATGAGGCTGCACCCCTGAACTTTAGAGTTAACTTTAACCGTGTTCGGTGTGTGTGTGTGTGTGTGTGTGTGTGTGTGTGTGTGTGTGCATCATATGGAGGCCATAGGTCTATGTCAGACATTTTCTTAAACCATTCTCCACCTTCTTTTTTGAGACAGTTTCCTACTGAACCCGAAGCTTGCCTGGCCAGCCAGCCAGCCCCAGAGACCTTTGTGTCTCCACCAGCACTAGGATTCAGGCATACTGCCACGCCCAGCATCTTATATGGGTTCTAGGGGTTGAACTTGGGTCTTCATGCTTGCAAGACTTTACTGACTGACCCTCTCCCCAGACTCCATATTCCTACTTTTACCTTATTCCTGTGTCTATCAGCTGAGCTACTGAGGAAGACAGATGTAGGTTTCCTAAGGACATGTACTGATGGTTATTGGGGATGTTAGACTCACTACAAACATTTGAAAGTTGCCGAATCTCCCGTCATTAAGAATATCTGTGTTGTGCATGGTATGGGTGCAGGCTGGTCTCTGTGACTGCCACGAGCTCTGATTAGGTGTTTGATGCCCGTCCCCAGCGTCATTTGGGTCTTCCTTGTGCCTCGTTCTCTCATTCTCTCTGAACACATACAAACCGCCCATCAAATGACAAGTGAGGGGATGGGGTGGGGTGGGGGTGAGGGGAGGGAAGTCAGAGCCGCAATCTGTTAGCTATTTGGAGTAATTGGTTATTTGCTGTGTGTGCGGGTTGGGAAGCCCAGCACATACTTTACGGTCTCTCCTGTTACGGGGGCTGGAGTCACCCGCCGATATTGGATCCTGGTTGCTGGAGCCCTTGGCTCGGGGCGCCTTTCCCCTGCTTGGCATTCCTGCGGTCTCCTCAGGGGTGCACCCCTCCTCCCTCGGTGCACACTGCAGGGGGGACAGCCTGGGGTGAAACGTCTGGCAAACTCCAGGCCCCCATCAGGGAGGAGTCAGCCCTAGCTCCTTCCAGCCAGCCCTCCTCGCTTCTGCCTCCACTGCGCTACCACCCTCCTCCCCAAGGGGTCTTTCCCCTGGCATGAGGGACCGACTTGCCCTTCCATAGAAAAAGAGTCTTCTCTGTCTTAGAGGGGTATCCACAGCGTTTCCTGACAACCCACTGGTCAGGGAGCTTTCACCAGTATTTAACGTAATGCCTTCTTATCCTTCTTGGTCCTGCACATGGTCCGCCCCCTAGCCTGGGTTCTAAGGTGCGTGGAAGTTGTGTAGCCTTCTGTGCTGAGCCCCTTTGGGGGCTCTTGGTGAGGCTTCATCCCTCACCCTGTGACTTTGACACATCTCTCCAGGAGCTGAGGCACGGGAAATCAGAACCGAGTAACAAGTTTGACAAAGATTTGAAAAGTTAACGTGATTTTTGCGTATGAAAATGCACACGGTAACTAGAAAGTGGGTTGACTTTGGCACAGAGAGAGCTCCCCCCCAAATCCCTTTTAAATTGAATTTAAGATAGCTAATATTAGTGTCTGTAGTTTGATGGATGCTTCTGCAGTCCCGGGAAGGCCTTCAAAAATAGTTTTTCTCTTAAGTAGATTGCTGGAACTCTTGTTAAGCAAAACTGTCTCCACAAGCAGAACGAAGGTTAGGTAAGCTCCCGCGTCCCCTGGGCCCTTCTGGAACCACCACAGATTCCGAATTAGAGATGTTGCATTGCTCTCTTCACAGGGTTGAAGACTCATCTGGAATCTTCTTTCTCTCAGCCCACCGAGGAGATTCCACTCTCTCAGGCATTCTGCATGATCCCCTCAGGGTGCAAAGTTGTAGGCCAAGTGCTCAACTTAGACTTCTGAGTCTGGAAATGGCTAACAGCCCAGTTCCCTCAGGCCCCTCACCCATGTGTCCAGAAACCTGGTTTTCCTCAGGCCCTTCATGCATGTGGCCGGAAGCCCAACTTCTCCCAGGTCCCTCACCCATGTGGCCAACAGCCTGGTTCCCTCAGGTCCCTCACCCATGTGGCAGAAGCCTGGGTTTCACAAATGCCCCTCATCCACGTGGGTCACATGTCTCAAAATAAAAATTAGCCAAAGGGTGGAGGGGAGAGGGTATGTAGCAAGCCTGGGTTCCCTATGGGCCCTTACTTACGTGTGCAGCAAGTCCAGTTCCCTGTGATCTCATAAGATATGGCCGGAAAGCCTGGGTTCCCCAAAGGCGCCCTGCTTGTATGGGCCCTTGTCTATAAGAGGCTGACAGATAATCAGGTCTGGTCTTTGCTGAAGGTCATGTGAACGCATTCACTGGAATGCAATTTAGCACTCGAGCTAAAGACCTTCCTTCTCTTGCCCTCTGCTGATCCAGCTTGAAGGCAGGGTGCATGGCATAGGGACCCTTCTACAGACAAGGAGGCTGGTATCCAGGGAGTGTCACCAAGAGTCTGGAAATGATTGACATTTGCTGTGAGTGCGCAGAGTTCTTCTGAGTCATTGGTAGCGAGATTTGGGCATCTGTCTTTGTGGTTTTGAGGGTATCGAGTGGTTTAGTGTGCACAGGGTGAGGTAGGGTTGAGGTCTTATCTGGACTGTGTCAGCCTGAGGACATATATGTTGCACGTGTGTTTGTGCTTGTGAGTCAGGAGCAAATTGTCCTCAGTTTTTCAGACCTCAGGAAATTGATATTCTGTCATCATTTGAGCTATGAAGATGTCACACCCGAGTTAGCAAAACTGAGTATCAACACTGAGGGTGTTGGCATTGTCAACAGGAACAGTTACCATGGTAACCAACACCAGGCTCAGGATATTTCTCAGACATCAACGCAGAGCCACATAACACCCTGTTGTCCGGCTGACTGAAAATCATTTTTCTAAGAGAGGAATAGCTTTCTGTGTAGACTTAGATCTTCATTTAATTTCATAAACAGCCGCCCATGGCTTCACTTAGAAGAGAGTATGTGCTTCTATATAATGACCTTCAGCTTAACTTTATAACCTTGGCCAGCAGCTCTTCTCTTTGATTCAACTGGATGTTCTGAGAAGAGAAGCTCTGTCCATGAGCTCTAGCAGGCGGCACAGGCCTGTCACCCCAGCCACTTGGGAGATTGAGATATCAGGATCCATAGTTTCAGACTAGCCTAGGCAACTTAGTGAGACCCTGTCTCAAAATAAGAATAAGCTAAAGGGGGTGTGTAATTCAGTAGTAGAGCACTTGCTTAGCATGTGCAAGGCTCCGGGTTCCACGCCCTGTGTGTGTGTGTGTGTGTGTGTGTGTGTGTGTATGTGTGTCTGCCCCTGACACCCCAGTTTCCACTTCGGACCTCACAAGAAGAGTTAGAATTTTCGCTACCAGTCTTGCTTTCCATGGTCATGAGAGGCATGAGGCACTAGGGTGATGATGTTTGGACCACACCATGCTGACTCGGGTCTTGGAGGGTCAGTGTGCCTGTAAGACTGACTGTCTTGCCCGGCTTTGTTTGCTCAACCACTGAATTTTGGCTGTTAGCTGGAATCCAAGAAGCTTCAGTCCATGCCTTGTTCAAACTGATTTTGCGGAATGGTGGAACGATGAATGGCCTTGAACCTTGGGCATGGGACGACACAGTGGCAATGGCCCGATTTCTGGTTCAAGCTTCAGGTAACACTTTAGTAACCAGTCTTCCAGTTTCTTCCTCCTCTTTGCCATGGTCCAAGGTTGATGCTTAGCAATTGCCAGATGAGGTCAAGGACACGCTTGGCATTGGAGGCCACAGGACCAGTTTTGTAGGGGTGGAGACTCAGCTGCTGGGCACACCTGGCTAAGGTGAGCCTGGAAGGTTCACCTCAAGGCTGTACTAACTTATTCTGGAACTTCCTTGGCAGGTGAAATGGGCTTGAGATAACTCCCCCAGAAGCCAGGCTGGGGTAATGGCAGGAATGTTATTTTCAAGCCATATCCATGAGTGTGTTAAAAATATCACTTTATTTTCTGTAAGTCAACTTAATCTCCCGTTTGAGCTCTCATTTTTTCCTAATGGCAGAAAATCCCTGGTAATCTTAGGCATTTTAGGTTTAAACTTAGTCACTTTGGGCTTACTTTTCCCCTCCACACCCCAGAGTGGGGGGTGGTGGCTAAATTCTGGTTTGGCCTTCCTTAGTGTTATTTCTCCAGGGAGGGCAGCCTGGTTCCCGGTACTAGTCCACCCTGGCGTCTCTGGGCTCTGACTTGGGGACACATGGATCACACTGCACTTTCTGACATCTTCTCTTAGTCCCACATCTCCGGTCCTCTGTCCAGTCTTCTCTCTGCTCTTTCCTCTTCCTTCCCATGCCTCCTCCCTCCTCTCCTAACCTGCAGGCTTAGCTATGGAGTGTGGAACACTAATGTCCCATGCCACTCTGAGGTCTACGGGAAGCGCCAAGTACTTCTCTTTTATTATATCTGTGCAGCTTCCCGACCAGTGCCCTGGCACAGGTCCTCTGGAGACTGGCTAGCTGTATACCGAATCCTGTGGTTCATGGAGGATGGATCCAGGGCAGAGTTAGGATGGCTTGCCCGAAACCACCACACCTCTCTGGTTCTTGCTTTTGTGGCCCCCGAATGTCCATCTTCTTATTCTCTGATGGAGAAGAACTGGCTGGACAAAATGGCTTTCTTAAGCCTATTACTCCAACTATTTTTTGAGATAGGTCTCATAGATCCCAGGCTGGCCTCAGACTCACTATGGATAACAGAGGATAATCTTGAACTCCTGATCCTCATTCCTTTACCTTCCAGCTGCTGAGATTACAGGTGTGCACCACCACACCTGGTTTGTGCAGGGCTGGGATTACAGGTGTGCACCACCACACCTGGTTTGTGCAGGGCTGGGGATCAAACCTAAAACTTCATACAGACTAGGCAAACACTCTGTCAACTGAGCCACATCCTCAGTCCCTTAAATACATAATTTGATGACACATTATCTGTTCTTGGTATTTGGTACCAAAGACTGTCACTTGTTTCCCCTCCTCTGATGTCTAAGAACTCATATACCCATCAAATATCTCCTGAGATGCAGGCTAGTACCAGGAACTGATCTAAGAACTGACACTGGTCATGTGATCAAAGGTGTGGGACCTGGCCCTCACGGGAAGACACTCAATAATAAAGACCTAAATGAGGTCTAGCTAATGTCTAGTGGGGATTACTGCTGTATAGACAAAGCAAGTTTGAGGAGGGTAGAAATTGCTGGGAAGGAAGCTGTAGTTTGAAACAGAGAGAACGGGAAAGAAAGGTTGAGAGTGCATTGGAGGCAGGCTTGCGGGAAAGGAAGTGGTCATGGATCCGTGTTGTAGAACACAGTCCTTTGAGCAAATGGGACGCCATCTTCATCAGATCAGCTTTGCCTGCCTACAAGAGGCCATCAGGATTGGAGCTGTTGACTGTTGGCATTTCCTCATTGAAGAGGGGTTGGGGAGGGTCAATGGACCTTCACCTGAGAGTCTGCTCCTCTCCATTTGGATGCAGTTCCGCCCTAATTACACAAATCCTGGGGGGTCTTGGGAGGTGCGAGAGTACAGGGTGAAGGTTAGTTGAAGGGGAGTTGCCTATGTGGCTATGAGGAAGCCGTTATCTACGCTGAGTGAAGACTTTCCAGTGAGGCTGCTTGGAGGTCACCCAGGCTTCTCTTACTCAAGCTCTTTAAGTAATCTCAGGAAACTGGCTGGTTCCTCAGGGTGAACTTTGGTGGAAACATACTTTGGTTTGCAGTTGGGATCTTATGAGGAGGTGGTAGGCATTGATGATTCCTCCCCTCAGGATGATAGAGGCCCTTCAAGAGAAAGGCAAGAGAATGTTAGACAAACTTGGGATCAGTACGGATGGAAGAGGGTGAGCTGGCAAGAGGGCAGAAGGTGGGAGACGGGGGTACTGCAGGCTCTGACCTCTGAGTCATATGAGGTTCTTGTAAAGGCTTTAGCTTAGCCCCAGTCAGGTGACAAGACATCAGAAGGCTTTGGACACAGACGGCCAGGATCCACTTACAGAATATAGGTCTGTGATGGTGTGAGTGGATTTAGAGACAGGGCAGCAAGAGGAGAGAGATGGGAGGCCAGTTGAGACCAGTATCAGGGGACAGGGCTTGACCAGAGTAGCAGCGATGGGTAGGGGTGGGGAATGGCAGATTCAGAATGTGCTCTGGAGCTGAGACTGAGAATGGCTGAGGGCTGCACGTGGGGATGAGAAAGCAGAGCCTAAAGCTGGTCTGAGCATCTGGAAGGAGGGGCTGCCAGTTCATTTATCGGAGGGAGGCTCTAGGAGGAGCCAGTGGCCTGCTGATAACTGGACCTGGCAGGGCATTAGAGAGGCTCATAAGGCATACAGTGGCAGACATACACCAGGCAGCTGGAGTTTGGGGGAGTCATTTAGGCTGTCTACCATGAGACAAGTCAATGTCCACTTTATTTAAAGAGTAGGACTGGAGGGGAATGCCAAGAGAGGGTGCCTATAGAAGGTAGGAGGGTTGGATAACTGATTTGGGCATACTCAGAGGACCTCCGAGTGAGTAATGAATGCCAGCAGTGAAGGCTGAGAGATGTGGCAGTGAGATGACAGGCAAGGGGACATGCATCAGGGACAGAGGAGGAACTGCTGCTGGGTACTACTCCACTAGACTTTTGGAGGCATGAGTCATTAATGGCCGTATAAGTATGTGTGGGTAGATCAGAGAGAAGGACAAGACAAGAACCATAGACAAAGCTGGACGTGGAGCTCAGTGGGTAGAGCACTAGCCCAGCATGCACAGATCCCTGGGTTCCATTCCAGGCTCTGTATAAGCCAGGCTTGATGGTACATAGCTGTAATCACACAGCACTTGGAAGGTAGAGGCAAGAGGATCAGGAGTTCCAGGTTATCTTCTGCTATATAGCAAGTGTAAGGCCAGCCTGCTAGACGTAGGACTTTGCCTCAAAACAACAACAGCAATAGCAACAAAAGATGTTCTTGTTAGGCAAAATCATCCCAGCACTGGGGAGGCAGAGGCAGTTGGATATCTGTGAGTTCGCGATCAGACTGGTCGATATAGCAAGTTTCAGGACAGCCAGGGCTACTCTGAGAGTTCCTATCTCAAATGAAACAAACAAATGAACAAAAAGTTGTTCTTAAGAAATCTGAGTATAGCTGCTGGTGGTGGCAGTGCACACCTTTAATCCCAGCACTCAGGAAGCTGAGTCAGGCAGATCTCTGTGAGTTCAAGGCCAGCCTGGGCTACAAAGTGAGTTCCAGGAAAGGCACAAACTTGCACTAAGATCCACTTGCCTCTGCCTCCCGAGTGCTGGGATTAAAGGCATGCACCACCACTGCCCGGCTACCTACTTTTCTTGAGTGTGAGTTTCTAAGCTGGTGTTTGGTCATTTGTCCTTTTTTCTTACAGTTTTGTTGAGATGTTTGTGTTAGCAAAGCCCTTATTTAAAGTGTGCAGTTTGGCAGATATTCCCCCCTGGGTATTAAAAGAGTCGTGCAGTCATCCCCACCATCCATTTTAGATTTTCCTGGCTGCAGGAAAGATCACCTACTCCCTGCAGCCTCCAACCATCTCTAGCTCTACTTTGCTCTTGGTCTCCTTTCATATAAATGTAACTATGCAATATGTGTTCTTTTGTGATCGACTTCTTTTGCTTATCGTGTTTTCGGGGTTCATCCAGGCTGTAGCACATTGCCAAACATTGTCCTGATAATATTCTTCAGAAGACCCAGGTGGGTTATGCCCACCTGGTAGCCACTCTGAAAAAGGTTGCACTGAACTTCCAAGTACATGATTTTGGATCATTCCAATTTCTCTAAGATGTGTATGTATCAAGAGCAGAATGGGGGTCACAGGGAATGCACTGCTTGCCACTTTTCAGAACGGTCAGGGTGTTCCACAGTGTCCACCATGTTTTATGTTCTCACTGGCTTCTCCCACCACCCTGTAGATGGATTTCTAAATGGTCTTATTAAATAAAAAACACAGAGCCAAATATAGGGGTGAAAGCCTTAGAGATCAAGGAAATAGGAAAAGCCACCAGCCAACCTTACCTCACCAACTCTGTAGCTTCTGAATGCGAGCTACTTCCTGTCTACTCACACCTTTATATGCCTTGCTTTTCTGCCCTCTCATTGGCTCTTAGCCCAGCCACCTCACTTCCTCATCACTGCCTGTCTATACAAACCTCTAGGTCTCTATGGTTGGTTCTGGGATTAAAGGCATATATCACTACACTTGGCTCTGTTCCCTAGGGTGGCCTTGAACACACAGAGACCCTGCCTGCTAAGTGATTGGATTAAGGGCGTGTGCTACCTGACTTTGTTTACTTAAAACGGCTGACGTTTTCCCCTTGATCTCCAGGCAAGCTTTATTTATCAAAGCACAAATAAAGTATCACCACATTTCAGCACAAATAAAATATCACCACACCCCCAGCTGACACTGTGTTCCCTGCCTCTCTGAGAACAGCCACCCCCCTGCTATCTGTTTCTGGTTGTGGTTTTGGTTTGCATTTCTTGGATGACAAGGTGGGCAGTGACCACGTTTTTTATTTCTTATTGGCTGTTATGTATTTTCCCTGGAGCAATGTAATCTTAAGGCCATTGCCCACTTTCAAAGATTTATTTTTTTTGTCTCATTGATGTATCTCTGTGTGAGTTTATGTGCACCATGTACATACAGGAATCCTTGGAGATCTGAAGAGGGTGCCAGATTCAGTCCTGGAACTGAAGTTACAGGTGGTTCTGAGGGACCATGTGAGTGCTGGGGTTTGAACCTGGGTCCTCTGCAAGAGCAGTATGAATTTTTAACTGATGAACCATCTCTCCAGCCCCCTTTGCCCACTTCTAAGTTGTATTTTAAAAATTACAGAGTTGTGTGAGTTCTCTATGCATTCTAGATGCAGTTTCTTATCAGATGGATGATTTAGAAATATTTTCCTCCCGTCCTTCCAACTGTTCTGTTCCCAGTCTTGGCAGTGTCTTTGGAAGCATGCTACTGGTTTTTTTTTTTGTTTTTTGTTTTTTTTTTTAACCTAAATTTAAAACAGTGGGTTTTTTGGGGAGGGGGCAGTGAGATGATCCAATGGGTAAAGCATTTGCTGCCCATTCTTGGGGAACTGAGTTTGGTTCCTATAACCCATGTATATAGATGCGGAAGGAGAGGACCAATGCAACAACACTGTCTTGAGACCTATTGCATGCATCCCTCTCCCTCCTCAACACACACACACTAATAAACAAATTAAAAGCACAACAAGCTAGTTTTAAGTAATACTTCTACTCAATGAAAGATCAAAATTATTTGTGTGGTTCCTAAAAGCACATAACAAATAAAAACACTTATAGTCTGTTCATTCAGAAGCAGTCACTATGAGTATTTTATGTTTACTCTTTATACTAAAACATTCATGTTTTGTTATATTGTTTTTAAAAGGTTTATTTATTTTTCTTTTATGTGTTTGCCTGTATGTATGCATGTATACCACATTTGCAGTTGCCTGGGGAGGCCAGAAGAGGGAGTTGGATACCCTGGAACTAGAGTTACCAATAGTTGTAAGCTAGGAAAAACCTGGGTCATTTTCAAGAGTGGCTTCCACTCTTAATTTTTGAACCATCTCTCCAGCCCCTTAAACTTCTTTTTTTTACCCTTGAGTCAGAGTCTCATGTAGCCCAGGTTGGCATCACACTGGTGGAAATGCTCCTGCCTCAGCCTCTAGGATGATAGGTGTGCACCAGCTTGCCTGGCCCCTGATTCTTAGCCATCTCTGGCGAGCCGTTCTCATGCCCTGCTATGACCTAGCTGGATCCCACCAGGTCTGTGCATTTGGAATTTTTGTCTCTGAATTCGGGAGTGAGGGTTATTCATATCCCCTCCCTCCGTCTCTCCTCTCTGTTTCTTTGTCAGGCTTTGTTTCCTAAACTGAATGAGAAAGGTTTTCATCTTTTTTTTTTTTTTCTTCTGTGCTGTGCACCAAAGAATAATTTATTCTGTAAAGCCTTGTAGAACGTTCTTCCAAACAAAAAGTCTCCTGGCTTGATAGTTCCCTTGGCAGGTATTTTTTGGAATTTCTTTCACTTTCAAGGCCAGAAATCTCTTCTTGTTTTCTATTATTTTTGCATTGATGTTGGCATTCATATTTTTCTAGAAAATCTCCTAGTTCATCTGGATTTTCCAGGATTTTGTCATGGATTTAGGCCTATTTTATTCTTCCCCATAGTGTCTTTTTATTTCATCTTTCTGTTGTCAATGTGTATCTACTCTTTGAGATTAGTTTGATATTTATCTCTTTTTGAGGGTGTTAATTATCAATTGCAATATTTCCCTTTCTGATATGTTTATTTCCTTACAATTTTTTCTTTTTTCTTTTTTCTTTTTTTGGTTTTTCGAGACAGGGTTTCTCTGTGTAGCTTTGCGCCTGTCCTGGAACTCACTTGGTAGCTCAGGCTGGCCTCGAACTCACAGAGATCCGCCTGGCTCTGCCTCCTGAGTGCTGGGATTAAAAGCGTGCGCCACCACCGCCCGGCTTCCTTACAATTTTATTTTAGATTTACATTTTATGTTTCACTTACTTTTTTTGCTTTATCTGTTCTCATAAATTATCAGGTTATTTCTTTTCATTTTTTCCTGTATAAAAGTCAGAACATTTAAGAGTGAGTTTTCCCGTGCCTATGGGCCTGTCTGCAATCTGGGTGTCTTGAATCTAGTTCTGGTTTTCTCTGGCTCAGTGGGGTTATAAGAACATGTCTTTCTTTAACTCAGTGGGGTTATAGGAACATGTCTTTAACTCAGTGGGGTTATAAGAACATGTCTTTAACTGTCTAACAGCCTGGGATTTTCATTTTATCATTTCTTATTAATTTTAAGCTTTATTGAATGGTCAGAGAGGTGACCACTGTGAGTTTATTTCTTAGTTTTTATTGAGATTTACCTTTGGCTCTTTTCCCCCACGTGCTCCAAGGGTGCCAGAAACGAAGGTACACTTCCTGTTTTTAGTTTTCAAGAAGCCTTCTATTTGGGTGTCATTGTTGATGGCATTATTCTCCTCTGTCTCCTAGCACCCCCCCTCAGTGTGTGTGTGTGTGTATGTTTAAAGACAGAGTGGTGTATAATATCTGTACCACAACTCTTGTGTTTCTGTCTTTTCATTGTGTAAAGTATGCTGGTTGGTTGCCTGTCTTGCCTGACTTAAGTCAAAATTTTAAATACCTGGGCTGGGGAAGGAAATAAATGTTAGGAAGAGCCAAACAGCTAAACAGGGTTCCACATAGACCACTCCCACCTAAGTCTATGTGCCTGTCTCTGTGTTCCTGTACGTCCTATGTGTTTTCTGTGGGAGTAAATGGATGATTCTGCACATTCATCTCCCTTGGGTGTGACTGTAAACATCGTCTCGTGTGTGCTGGTCTTCGTGTGTGTTCAGTGAGCGTCTGCCCTCCAGCAGTTCTTTGCTTTAACCCATCTGAACCTGTTTTTTCTTTTGTGGCTGCAGAAGTTCCTCCTGGTAAGTGACAGCCTCATGCTAACACAAATTCTCTGCTGTTTGGGGTTCTCAGAGTGCTAGGACTACATTTCTAGGATGGATAGGCACTCTGGGCACCTCTGGTACCCTCACTGCCTGCTTCGATTCCTTGACCTGGTTCATTCAAAAGCGGGAACTCAAAGGGTTTGACTTAGAGGAGGCTTAAGCGTGCTCATGCTTATGACAGATACTCAGTTCACTATGTAGGCTGATGCAGCTTCTAGGAGATGTCCTACTCAGCCTTCAGTTACATTTCAGAATGTTATCTATAGACATCTTGCTCTTAGCCTTCTCAGTGATATGGAGAGACCTCAGCCTGGGGGCCATGCCCTGAGTAGGTTTCTGGGGCAAACCCTTCAGGGAGCTTGCTGATTCTCAAAGGGAGAGGCACATTCTAGGACACAGCTGGGGAAGGGCTGAGGCAGGAGCTGAGCTGGAAGGTGTGGAGGGAGGTTTGTAGGGCAGGCAGTGGGTCCCTTCCAGTGACTATGACTGATGAAGGACAGAAAGGGAAGACTGAGTTGTCATAGCTTATGTCTACTCTCCTAGCTGCCTACACTTAACAGCATCTTTTAAATAAAAGTCAGTTAACAAATGCTTGCTGATCTTTAGGGCTCTACCTTGATTCCACTTTGAGAAGTCTACATTCTGGTTCCCAGTTCAGAAAGCAGAGGGGTGGGCGGATCCTTGAGCTTCCCCGGGCTCTACCTTACCATACTTTCAGGCAATGCATTCTTGACATCCTCCCTGCAGAGAACTCCAATTTATCCCTGGGATGCTATATGCTACTGTGGTTATCCCTGCTTCACAGAAAGACAAGAAAGGCCTGAGAACCTGATGGGAACACAGGAATGGGGATGGAGCCAGGCCTGAGCCTCAGTTGCTCAGCAACATTCAGGTGTTGCAGGCTTCCCCAGTCTGCATGGCTTTTGCCCCAAAGAGGCGGAGTTTCTGGCTCCCTGTTTTCCATGCCCCCCTAATCACTTGCAGGCAAGCCTTGGGATCCAGGTCAGCCTGAAGTCGTAAGAGGAAAATTACCCTTCAGAAGGCCTTGATGGGCAGATGATCTCCTAAACTCTCTCCTCCTTTCTCTTTGCTCAGGAGGAAGAGTTCATTGACTGGTGGAGCAAGTTCTTTGCCTCTGTTGGGGAGAGGGAAAAGTGTGGTTCCTACCTGGAGAAGGATTTTGACACCCTGAAGGTGAGACCACTCTCCAGAATGCATCCGCCAGTCTTGTAGCAGTTGTTAGATTCAGGGATGAGCAGTGAGGGGTTACAGTGGAAGACCAGAGATGTTCTCGTGTGTCTGAGTCTAATGAAAGGTCGCCCTACTTCAGAGCGTGGATTTGGAATAAGTACTCCCCATGGACAAGGGTGAGCAAGGAAGTGTTGGTGGGAGAGTGTTGACCATCCCGAAGTGATGGCTGTGGGGTGAGCTCTCGGGAGTGCTGGCCAGCATCTGTGGGGTTCTGGGTTTAATCCCTGGGACCAAGGGATGAAAGAAAAATGGAACCAACCAGAAAGATGGCTCGGGGATAAAAGTGCTTTCCACCAAGGCTGACAATCCAAGCTTGATCCCCTGAACCTACATGATAGAAGTCTATGTGTGCCATGGCATGAGTACTCGAGCGTGTGTACACACACTAAGTAAATAAACAAAGAAAGAAAGGAAGAAAGAAAGAAGAAACTACTGAGAAAGGAGAAAATGTTGAAGCCTCTATAGGTGAAATAATGTTTAGGGTTTACTTTAAATTGTCTCCCTAAAGGAAGAAGGAAAGTAAGGGTGTCCCTTCCACAGATTTTAAAAGTGAAGAATTATTAAAATTGTGAAATCCAATTAAGAATATAACTCTGACCCCCAACCTTTGACCCCTACAAGAGGCACCTTTGACCCCTACAAAAGGCACAGATGTTATCTAGCAAATATAATTAAGATGCTAAGTTTTGTTTCTGTGAGTAAAAACAGAGACGTGTCCTCCAATTTCTGGTATTTTGAGGAAATTCTACAAATGCGCTTTTTCAAGGTAGACTAGTTTTTAGAAAGATAACCAAAGACGACTCAAAAATTGTTCTCCAAGGTGTTACATGATTTCCATTGTCAGGTGGCCAACTGCATCCAAATGTCAGATACAATGTACGATTTGTAAGGTTAGGTATGCCTTAAATATGGCACGGGACCCCTGAAAATGATTTCTTATCTATCCGAGATGAGTACAATCAGATGACCTATGTTGTTTCTTCTGGACTCTAAATGATGGCTTGTACTCCACAGCCTCATCATGGTTAGGAGAGCAAGCGCAGGACTCAGGCTAGGAGATGGGGGTGCTGTCAAGTGGCTGGACTAGGGAAAGTTTCAGCTAGTTGGAGTGCTGTGGGCTGGGTCCTCCGCCTCTGAAAGCCCTGGGTGGGGACTCCGCAGGGGGCAGTTTCACAAAGCGGCGGTGTGGTGTCCCTCGGATCCACTGGACTCTGTCTGGTGTGCGGTACCTAGAGTCCTGGCTGTCCTGCCATGAAGCTGCAGGCGCCCAGCAGCACCTCAGGCAGCAAGCGCTTCTGGCTTCCTGGCTGGGTGTGTGAAGTTGGGCAGACAGACAGAACTGTTTGCGTACCAGGAAGAAGGTTTGGCCAGTTAGGTCTGGCGTATGGTGCTATGGCCTTGCCAAGAAATGTGACAAGGCAGGCAAGAGTGAGGGTTGCTGCCAGGGTGGCCGGAGGCCCCAGCCCCTCGCTCCTCAGGAGGATGCCGGATGCGGAGCTGGCATTCAGCCTCCAGCTTGACCTCTCCAAGGAGGTCTCCAACAGCAGCCAAGCGAACAGAGGCTCTCCAGAACAAAGGCATCCAAACTATTTCTGGGTAAAACTAGACCTGAAAGGAATGCTGGTCCTTTAATATCAGTAAATGGAAGATGACCACCATTAACAACAAAACCAGCTTATAGTATGGTAGAGAGATGAATATAGGGAGAAAAAAAACACTTTGGAAATCACTAGCAAAGCGGGTAAAGGCAAGCTCATGGTCTAAATAGGAAAGTAAAGAAATTACAGGGAATAGCAACAATGCATTAAAATCAGAAATCAGGAAAAATGCAGGAAAAGTGAAGAACATGTTAACTTTCCTAAAAAACAAGAATGGATCAAACTCTCTTGCTAAGTGATAAGGACTTCTGGACTGTATTAAAAGTCAAAATTTGCCAGGCGGTGGTGGCACAAGTCTTTAATCCCAGCACTTGGGAGGCAGAGGCAGGTGGATCTCTGTGAATTCAAGGCCAGTCTGGTCTACAGAGGGAGTTCCAGGACAGCTAGGGCTGTTACACAGAGAAACTCTGTCTTGAAAAAAAAAAGTCAAAATTCATTTCACTCTTCTTAAAAGACACTTACAAAATAATAGAATGGCTGGGGGAAAGAGCATTTCAGGAGGCAATATTTCTATACTATCTTGGGAGACATAATCAGGATAAGTGTAAAGAAAGAGGAATCAGGTAGAATTTAAACTAAAAAACAAAGAACAAAATAGTGGTTTTTCTTTCTTTGATAAAAGATATACTTCCCAAATACATCTCCCAGAGCCTTGAAATACTTAGAGCAAAAATAGTTAGGAATATATAAATGTGCATCTTAAAAAGTAGCATCTCAAAATAGCAGAGATTAAAGTTGAAGAGGAAATTTTAATATACTACCTCTTTGACCAAACAGACACTAAATAATAGTAAATAACAGAACCAAACTACAAGCTAAGGCTTTTCTTTAAGCCACAGCTAGTTACATTGCAGCTTAATAAAATGCTAAATTTGTAGCCTTGAAACAGGCAGCAAAAATAATTTGAAAATGGAAGACAAAAGTAATACAAAATAAAGAATACATTTTCTACCTAATGCTCAGAGAACATTTACAAAACCTGATCACAAATTAGGTTAGTAATAAGTTACCCAAGACAGAAATCAGTCAGGACATATTAAAATGCAATAAATTGAGAAATTAATAAGTTTAAACAAAAAGCCCATCCAGTTGGAAATTTACAAAGTATTTCATTCGGACTCCCAGCATGAACACGCCTGCATAAGTCAGCATTTTCCCCCTTTTCCCTTGGAAATTATTCAAACCCACAAAATCCATTTTTCAGAAAAGCTGGAAACAAATAAAAGCCGCAGACTCCAAAATATAAGTAAGGGCTGCTCAAGGACAACTGAGATTGGGCAGGGGCCGTGGGACATGAAGGATGATGGCAGCTCATGGGGACAGGGGCTCTCATACACCCCTGTGAAAGTGTACTTCCAAATGGGAGAATGTGGTAACTGTGTCAGATGTGTGGTGGATGCATGGGGGTCCATTGCTGTTTCTCTTTACTTTCCTATAGTTGGAAATTTTCATAATAGTTTCAAAATGAAATGCTTGCAACATGAAGTGGGACGTATGCCCTTTATTTCCAAAGCTGCAGGGGCTTTGAAGGCAGGTCAAGCTGACTGCTGAAGCCTAGACCTGGTTTAATTCAAAGGAGCTGGGAAGGTGGAGCGGCATGGAGGAGCCATGTCTGTAGGAGGCTTTGTGTCTCCGTGGTGGGAAGGAAGGGAATAGCCAGGCTAGGGAAAGCCAACTGATTTAGTGGTTAGTAAATGTAATTGCACAGCATTAATTCAAAACTCCAAAGTGGAGAAACGAAGAGAAAGTAGAAATCAAACCAATAAAGGAGGACATGTGCCTACCAGAACTGTTTTACCAAGCACAGGAGAAGGAATGTTTTGCTGTGAATTTTGTAGAAAGGAAACTTCAGAATGTGAAGCATGAAGGAAGGAACTCAAGAATGGACAAGGTCCATGAACTGGAAGGACTCTGGCAAGAGAGAAAGCGTAATCTTGAATGGTGGACAGGGCAGAATGGCCAGATGGAAAACACAGTTGGGACATAGAGGGTAGAGGTGGTAGTCAGGACCAAAAGAAAATGGGGAGAGAAATTTCTGAGGCATAAAGAGAAAGTGGCAGGTGTAGAAGCCAGGAGCAGGAGACCAGACCCTGCTGTAATCAGAGGATAACACCCCAAACCGTGAAATTAAATAGAGAAACGCGTAATTGTTTAATCAGATTTCACTGTTGTGAAAGGACGCTTGAATATATGGCTTGAAAAGTCCAGTGTGAGTGAGGACAGTTGACCCAGATTGACCCAGTGGCCAACCTCAGACATAGCCTAGAATAGAACACATATACTTCAAAGGTGAAAGAGGAATTCTTTGGGTAGTCATACCTATTGTTCCCACTCCCCTTAAAATACCAAAGCTATTTAAAATAGAAAATAAATCAAGGTGTCTTCAGTTTCCCCGACTATAAAAATCCAGAGACCCTGAAACAGCACACATACAGTTGTGCAGTGACAGAGGATTTGAGCATCAGCCATACTGCCTGACAAGCACTCAGGCAACGGCCAGCTGGTGAGGAGGGTTGGCACTTCCCAGAGTTGTTCCTGGGACTTGGAAAGAGCACAGCAGAGGAACTAGTTGTGACCACACTGTCCTTGGCACCCAGGTGAACAAGTGGGAGGGTCGGGGTAACCAGACCACGGACACACCATTCTCATTGAAGATGTAGCAGTGTAATAATGATAAACGTTAGGTGGAGAGGAGGAAAGGCGAGGTGCACAATAAGAACACTAGTTGTAGAATAATGGAGTCGGCAGCTCTTTTCTCAAGTCGATAAGTTATGTGTATAAGTAGAGTCTAAGCAAATAGTGTCAGGTAAACACCGACGAGGAGAAACTGGGTGATGGGGGTGAGGAAGAAGAAGAGGAGAGGAACAGGGATGGAGAAGGAGAACAGCCTGTGGAAAGAATTTTAGGAAAACAAATATGAAACTAGAAACTTACCTGACTATGTAAATATAAAATATATGCAAATCTTAGACCCAAGCTATCTCCCCTATCAGTGTATGTCGCACCACTCACTCATTACAGTATTCCCTTCCTCTGCCGCTGCCCCCACCCCACTTCTTCCTTGTATAGCCCTTGCTGGCCTGGAACTCTCTATGTGGACCAAGCTGGCCTGGAACTCACTATGTGGACCAAGCTGGCCTGGAACTCACTATGTGGACCAAGCTGGCCTGGAACTCACAAAGATCCACCTGCCTCTCGGCCTCCTGAGTTTTGGGATTAAAGGTGTGCCCCCCCCCCCCATGGCCGGGTGGTGGTGGCGCACGCCTTTAATCCCAGCACTCGGGAGGCAGAGGCAGGCGGATCTCTGTGAGTTCGAGGCCAGCCTGGTCTCCAAAGCGAGTTCCAGGAAAGGCGCAAAGCTACACAGAGAAACCCTGTCTCGAAAAACCAAAAAAAAAAAAAAAAAAAAGGTGTGGGCCCCCATGCCTGGCCTTATTGCAACATTTAACATCAGATCTTGAATGGACATCTAACTACAATAGATAGATTCAAGGTAGAAAAGCTGACCATGTACCAGGTTGTGAAGAAAGCCTTGATGAGTTTTTAAGAGGCAATGTCACACGTACCACTTTCTGGCCATAAGGCTTTAAAACTAAAAATTAATAACAAGATTAAAAATCCCCATAGCCTCCTTTACCTGGAGAATTCAAAAGAAATCATATTGTTAAACACTTTTGGGGGGCACAGGAACTTATGTGCCCTAGGCTGTCCTCAGATTCACCATATAGTGAGGATGACTGTGAGCTTCTGATCCTCCTACAGTGCCTGAGTACGGGGATCACAGGCATAAACCACCACACTCCCCTTCACACTTCAAAAAAAAAATAAGATTTGAGAAGAAGAGGAAACAAACCCAAACTATTGAATATTAAGGAGACAGCCATAAAACGTTAGACCTTGAACTTTACTTAGGTAAGGTAGCATTCAGAGCCATTTTTAGCCTTAAGAACTCATGTTAATTATAAGAGATTAGAAACCAATTAATCAGCCAAGTCTGAGATCAAATAATTAAAATAAAGTGAATTCTAGACTATATGAGGATTATGACTGACTCTTCACACAGAAGGTTAAATTTTCATTTGTTTCTAATCTTAATCCCTTAAAATGTGTCACTTCTGTGAGTCTCGGGTAACTTGAAAATTTGATTAAGCTGAAACCCTACATCCTAATAGACTAACAAACACCTTCCCTCCTCTCCCTTCCTGGCTTTCTTTCCATTTCTTTCTCTCCTTTTTCCTCCTTGGCTTCCCCTCCTCCACCTTCCAACCCTCCTGTTTGCTCTTGTTCCTCTGTTAACTTTTGACCCTGTCCAATGCCTGTCTTCTCTTCTGTCTCTTCTCTTCCTTCACTCACACTGCCTGCTTGCCTTCCTTTCCGGTTTCTTCCCTTTCTGCCCCCGAATTTCTTGCTCTTGAGTCTTTTCTCATCCCGGCTGGCGATAGGTCTATGACACACAGTTGGAGAACGTGGAGGCTTTTGAAGGCCTGTCGGACTTTTGTAACACCTTCAAGCTTTACCGGGGCAAGACTCAGGAGGAGGCAGAAGACCCGTCTGTCATCGGGGAATTTAAGGTCTGTCCCTGGCTCTGCCTACGAATGGGAGGTTGCAGCAATAAGTGAGTGGGGGAGAGGTAGTGGCCACAGTGGCCATGGTGCTGCTGCTGGTGTCCTTGGGGGTGACCTTGTGGCTGATGCAGGATTGGATAGTGGTGTCGGGTAGTTTGGAGCTTGGCTCCATGGTCTCCATGGTGACGGTGCTCAGAAATGAGAGTAATGGTCCTGTTGCTTACTGTATTATTGACAATGATGACAAAAATGAAAATCAAGTCCCCATTTCTTTTAGGGTCTCTTCAAAATTTATCCTCTCCCAGAAGATCCAGCCATCCCCATACCCCCGAGACAATTCCACCAGCTGGCTGCCCAGGGCCCCCAGGAATGCTTGGTCCGTATTTACATCGTACGAGCATTTGGCTTACAACCCAAGGACCCCAATGGCAAGGTAACATTCTTGGGGCCCTTGGTCCCTTGAGAATAATAACAAGCTTGACCTGAGGAAGGCAGACAGAATTTCTGTCCCAGGAAGGCCACAGTGAACCAGGAAACCCAAAGACACTTGCAGAGCTGAACGGGAGCTGGGGGATCTTTGTGAGGAGCAACCCCAGGAGGTCAGGGAGGAAAGAGTCTGTTTGGAGCTCTGGAAAAATGGGGAAACCTTGAAGGAAGGAAAAGGACCCTTGTGGACACAGGAACACTGGGAGGCCAGGAGGGACAGGAAGTTGGATTTTAAGGGTGGCTGGAACATAGGTGAAGGCTTGAAAGCTGACTGCTCAGTTCACAGGTAGAACTGGGCTCTGGCCTGTGGTAAAGTGGGCAGAGGTTAGGGCTGAATCTGGTGAGGTTTTAGTGCTGGGAGGGAAGGAGCGCAGGGAGGGAGGCACAGGATTGGTGACTTCTGTGGGCCATGGGCTGGAGGCCCAGGGAAACCAGGAAGGCTTGTTCTGCCAATGTTGACGCTCTGTGCATCACAAGCTGTTGGTACTGACTTTGTAAAAGTTATTTTTATTATTATTTTATGTGTATAGGTATTTGTGCATCCATCTATCTATCTATCTATCTATCTATCTATCTATCTATCTATCCTCTATCTATCTATCCTCTATCTATCTATCTATCTATCTATCTATCTATCTATCTATCTATCTATCTATCTATCTATCTATTGTCTATCATCTATCTATCTATCTATCTATCTATCTATCTATCTATCTATCTATTGTCTATCATCTATCTATCTATCATCTATCTATCTATCTATCTATCTATCTATCTATCTACCTATCTATCTATTGTCTATCATCTATCTATCTATCATCTATCTATCTATCTATCTATCTATCTATCTATCTATCTATCTATCTGTGTAGCACATATGTGCCTGGTGTCCGCAGAGGCCAGAAGAGTACATCATTGGATCCCCTGGAACTGGAGTTAGAGACAGTTGTGAGATGTCACGTGGGTGCTGGAAATAGAATTTGGGTCCTCTGGAAGAGCAGCCAGTTTTTAACCTCTGAGCCATCTCTCCAACTCACAAAATACCACAACAAAATATCATTTCTCTGGATTACTGAGTTTTTAGATCTTCCCTTAAATTTCATGTCTGAAGCAAGAGACAGAGCTAAGTCCTGGCCAGAGATGGAGGAAGGAGGGCTGAAGGAGAGGAGCTGGTAGAGAGAGAAGAGCTGGAAAAAGAGAGAACAGCAAGGCAGGAGTGGGCACTTGGAGTTTAGAGGTTCAAGCCTCAGTTCCTTCCTTGTCCTCTTAGATGGGTTCAGGCTCCAGTATGTGTCCTTAAGGTTGGGGTCAGAAGCCTGGTTTCCAATCCCCACAGCCTTGCCTTTCAAAGACGAGAAGTCATCACTCTGGCCTGGGCAGCACGGATGGCCTCCAGGATACTGCTGTCACCCTGGCTTGTAGTCTTCAAGGCTTCCCGGCACTGCGCTGGCCTTTGCTCTTCTCTCTTGTCATATTCCTGCAGGATGGTGCCAAGTCTGCTGCTGCTTAGAGGTAGCGTCCAGAAGACAGGCCCAGGCTGTTCTACTGGACAAAATGTAGCCCTGTCTGTCTCGTTCCATCTTTGGAAACAGGCCACTTGAAAATAGAGAGAACCCCAACCTGGCCTAGGAATATATGGTCGTGTGTGTGTGAGGGTTGGGGTCTAACCACACCTACCTCTTCCCATGTGCCAGTGGGTCAGGAGTATAGGACACTCACCCTTCCCACTGCTAGATGTGAGAGGCTAGAAGACCTGTCTGGCCATAGGGGGGCACAGGGTGAGTTATGTCATGGTGAGGTGATGTGGTATGGTGCAGTGTAATGTGGTGAGGTGTGGTATGCTGTGATGTGATGCAATGTGGCAAGGTATGGTGTAGTATGGTATGATGTGACAGAGTATAGTACGGTATGGCATGGTATGGTGTAGTATAATGGTGTGGTGTGGTAAGATGTGGTGTGTTAAAATATAGGTGTGTTAAAATACAGTGTGGCATGGTATGCTGTGATGTGTTACAGTACAGTGTGGCATGGTAGGCTGTGATGTGTTACAGTACGGTGTGGCATGGTATGCTGTGGTGTGTTACAGTATGATGTGGTATGTATGCTGTGGTGTGGTGCAGTGTAGTGTGATGTGGTATGGTATGATGTGATAAGGTATGGTATGGTGTGGTGTGGTGGGTCTGACATGTATGGTATAGTGTATTGTGCTGTGGTGTGGTGTCATGTGGTGTGGTGTCGTGTGGAGGATGGGCCCTGGCTGGACAGGACACTATCTTCATCACAGCTCCCTGATGGCCATTGGAAGCCAGAAGCCCCAAAGACACTTTGACCCAGTGATTTTATTCGTTCATTTCTGTGTCCTCCAGTGCGACCCTTACATCAAGATCTCCATAGGGAAGAAATCAGTGAGTGACCAGGATAACTACATCCCTTGCACCCTGGAGCCCGTATTTGGAAAGTAAGTGGGAAGTGGCTTGGGTTTGGGATAGAGGGGCTGGCATGGAAAACTCACAGTTCAGTGGGCAGATGTGGCTGCCACTTAAGAAGTCTTTGTCTCGTGGAGCAGAGCCTTTATTATGGATCTTTTATGTCTGCGAGCGCATGCTCAAACCCTGTCAGGAGCTCATGGATAAGCACAGAGACAGTCACCTCAAAGACCAGAGACTGCATGAGTACTCAGAAAGTGCATTTCTTACAGACTGGAGTTCCCATATAACCTTCCCCATGTTCCTCATTAGCAGCTTACCTGACTGGTGCCTTTGCCTAAATGAGGATGTTGTCGCTGGTATGTTATGATTAGCCAGGAGTCTTTATGAGGACTTACTGGTTTTCCACCAGTGTCCCTTACTGTCCCTGTCCATTGCAAGTGCCAAGTTACCAGCAGTTATTCTTTCAGTGCCCACATGCTTTAATGGTAGTCAGCTAGGGGATGAAGGGTAGACCCAAGACAGCCAGGGCATGAGCAACTCGAAGAGCAAGAGGAGAGGGCTGAGCACTGCGGCATGTGGCTGGCTCCCGGGGGCCCGAGTTGCGGTTTGCTCAAAAGTGTTTTGAGGTGGGGGAGGCCCATGGCTGTTGTTTGTCTAGCTCCTGTGCAATCCTGGTCTTCCCATGCAGCATCCATGCTGGCATCTGTTGGCTCAGCTGAAGTCACCCTGGCTGCAGCTTTTGGAGAGACAGCCCCAGAGCCAGCAAGCAGTAGTTTGCTGCCATGCTTAGGAGAGGATGGGGGGTGGAGAGAAGGGGTTTCATGAGCTCTGGCACCTGGCACAGAGGTAGTGGTTATGTGGCGTGTGTGTGTGTGTGTGTGTGTGTGTGTGTGTGTGTGTGTGTGTAGACTTCACAGGAGCTCCCTCCCAAGAACCATTTCCATAAGCCCTCCTTCCATTCCATCTTGGAAGTTGGTGTACAGCCCCAGAAGTCCTGAAAGTAGGTTCTGGGCATGCCCTCAGTTACAGAGTTTCCCATCTCTGTCTCCTGGCGCCACAGAGAAACACAGGTGTCAGTGTTATGTTCCATCTCATTCATCTATTCATTATGGGGTGCATGAACCAAGCAGCCAGCTCAGTTTAGGAAAACCTGACACACATGAACACATGCACACACACATGTGCACACACACACACACACACACACACACGTGCACATGCACACACAAAGGCACAGAGACATGCTAAGTACAGCTGCACTATGGGTGGCGTGTTCTAGAAGTGACGGGAGACCTGAGGGGGGACCCCCTAGGATGGCTTTCAGTCTTCTGCTCTTAGCCCCTTGACTCCGTGCACTGGGTGGATGCCTCCGGGTTTGCAGTGTCTGACACTGCCGGCTCTCCTGCAGGATGTTCGAGCTCACCTGCACCCTGCCTCTGGAGAAGGACCTGAAGATCACACTCTATGACTATGACCTCCTCTCCAAGGACGAGAAGATTGGGGAGACAGTCATCGACCTGGAGAACAGGCTGCTGTCCAAGTTTGGAGCTCGCTGTGGGCTCCCACAGACCTACTGTGTGTAAGTGCCCAAGGCTGGCTGTGGGCTCCCACAGACCTACTGTGTGTAAGTGCCCAAGGCTGGCTGTGGGCTCCCACAGACCTACTGTGTGTAAGTGCCCAAGGCTGGCTGTGGGCTCCCACAGACCTACTGTGTGTAGGTGTCCTAGGCTGGCTGTGGGCTCCCACAGACCTACTGTGTGTAAATGCCCTAGGCTGGCTGTGGGCTCCCACAGACCTACTGTGTGTAAGTGCTCTAGGCTGGCTGTGGGCTCCCACAGACCTACTGTGTGTAAGTGCCCAAGGCTGGCTGTGCGCTCCCACAGACCTACTGTGTGTAAGTGCCCAAGGCTGATTCTTACTTAGGGCTAGGTGCCAGCCCAGGTGTTCTCTCCTTGAACCCAACTGTTCCCACCCCACAGACGTGGAAACAGAGGCTTGTAACTGGCAAGATTAGAATTTGAATCTGTGTATGCAGCCTTTCAGTATAGCCCTGGCTGTCCAGGGACACCCTCTGTAGACCAAGCTGTCCTTAGACTCAGAGATCCACCTGCCTGTGCCTCCTGAGTGCTGAGATTAAAGGCATGTGCCACTATACCTGGCTCCAGTGTCCTGTGACACACACCAAGGTCTGCAGGGGACTGGGTGCCCGGAAGGAGAGAGGGAGGGATGATGGAGAGAAGGAAAGGAGAAGATAGTATGAAGGAGCTTCAGCTGGGTCTGAGGGAGTTCTGTGACTGGCAGGGGCCTTTGTGTGTGGCATTCGAGTTCCAGTTTCATGAGCGCTTCATTCAGTCCTTTGCTCTTTGGGCCTCTGTTTCCCCACCTGTGAGATGGGGACACTGAGCTATCCAGAAGGGGCACGCGCTGTGATGGTGAAGGGCGGGCAATGCCGTGTGAGCGTGGGGTGCACAGGCTACTGAGGGCACCCCCTCTGTGTTCTCGGAGGGCCTCATCTTCGTCTTGTTCTTGGGCTTCAGCTCTGGACCAAACCAGTGGAGAGACCAGCTCCGGCCCTCGCAGCTCCTCCAGCTCTTCTGCCAGCAGCACAGGGTCAAGGCCCCCGTGTACCGGACAGACCGAGTGACATTTCAGGATAAGGAATACACCATTGAGGAGATAGGTGAGCTGCCCTGTTGTCCCAGCCATAGTGGGCTTTTTGTCTCATCAGAAAGGCCCAGGTGGACACACACCACATCAGCAGAGTAAAGGAGTACCGGTTTGGAGGTCAGAGGTCAGAGGTCAGGGTGGAGCCACGCCAGATCTCTGTCCAGAACCATGGTGAAGTCGTCGGAGGGTGTCTGGGTTAGCCTTGATTGTCAACTTGGCATGGCCTGGAGTAATCTGAGAGGAGCCTCGATTGAGGAATTGTCCAGATCAGGTTGATCTGTGGCCATGTCTATGAGAGATTGTCTTGGTTGATGGGGAGGGCTCAGCCCACTGTGGGTGGCACCACCTCTAGGTAGGTGGACCTGGGCTGTGGAAAAAAGCAAGCTGAGCATGAGCGGGTAAGTGAGCCAGTAAGCAGCGTTCCTCTGGTTTCTGCTTCAGCCCTGTGCTGACTGCCCCTCAATGATAGATTATAACCCGGAAGTGTAAGCCCAGCCAGCCCTTTCCTCCTCTAAGTTGCTTTGGGCCAGAGTGTTTTATCACCAGAAAAGAAAGCAAACTCGAACAGAAGGTGAGATTTCAGGCAAGTGTGCAGGCAGGACTGAGGTCGGGGCAGGATCTGTCTCCTTTTGGTGGTCAGACTTTGGTCAGAGCTTGTGGTATATGCGCCTCTGAGGCGCTCTTGCTACTGAGTTGTGCTGGCCTGCTTGTTTGACCTTGGCGAACATTTCCAACCCCCTACACCTAAGCATCCGGGGGCAGCCAACAGGCCACACCCCATCCTTGCCCTTGGCTCCGCCCAGTGTGGTAGCTGAGATGCCCTGCCACATGCTCTCCATGTGTCTGAGATGCCCACGCTCCCACATCGCCCACCCAGGGCAGCTCCAACTCCCTGAGGTGTTTACAAGCCCAGCTGGCCCTGTGCCTCCTGCTTGTTGCAGAGATGTTTGATGTCAGGGCTGGTGCTGAGGTTATAAAAAAGGAAATGACAGCTTTGATGCCTGTGCCCCACCCCCTCCTCCTTGCTCTGTGTTCCCGACTCTCCCAGGGCTTGAGCCAGGCTCAGTCATTAAGAATGTGCGTCTGGTTGAGGGGGGAGTCTCATTTCCTCTGGGGGCAACCGCTGCTCTGCTAGCAACTTTAACACAGGGGCTCTTGGTCATTAAATCCTGAGGTCCAGCATCTGCCTCACCTTGCAGACGAAGCCATTGAGGCCAGGGGTACTTAACGACCTTCCCAAAGTCACCAGTCAGCTGGGTGCGGGCCACACTCTTGGCCCTGCAGCACCCACCATATGACAGTGTGCTTGACTCCAAAGAACAGTAACCCAGCAGCATACATGAGTGGGTGCGTGGGTGAGTGGGTGTGTGAGTGTGGGAGTGCATATGGGTTTCATCATTCCTGCACTCCTGCAGCCAAGGCCTTGGGTACAGAGAGGAGCCTGGCTTCTTCCCTTCATAGCACCTGTCCCCAAGTCACCTGGCAGTGGGGAGCTGTCCCACCAGAAGCGAGAGGCAGAAGAAGCACGTGTTTACCTTTCCTAACTGAGTCGGATCCCAGCTGCCCCAGTGCACAGGTGTAGGGCTTCTGCAGGGTTCATATCTGTGAAATGGGGATGGCAGTGGTACTCAGCCCCGAGGGTCCTTCTAGGGATCAGATATGCTAACATTTATGTGAGCAGCGCATGGCACATGGGTCCTCTGTAGAAGTGTTTACTGTGATTCCTGAGTGTAGCTACTGCCATTCACACAACTTACGTGAACCAGGGCATCATTCTGGCATCTGAGTGCTACCAGGTTTGTACAGGTTGTACGTACAGGTTGCTGGGGCTCAGATTTTGGAGTACTTAAGAATAGATGGATGAGTGGGCTTTGGAAGACAAGGAAGATTGTGTGGATGGAAACTAAGAATTTTCCAGAAGAGACTTATTAGAAAGGACAGCAATAGGGAATCTGTATTTGAAGTCTGGAGTCTGCGGGCGGTGACATTTCCCTCCTAGAAAGCGAGGCATAAAGACCAGCACGGTGCATCTTTGTGGGGATGGTCTGTCATGAAGAGGGATTCCCTGTGACCCCCAGGAGTTGAACCCAACGTTCAGAGGAAGGCAGCACTGCTGTCTTGTCTCTCACATCCCCGGTCACTTTTTGTTTTTCTGGGGCAGAGGCTGGTAGACTCCCGAACCCCCACCTAGGCCCAGTGGAGGAACGCTTAGCCCTGCATGTCCTTCAGCAGCAAGGCCTGGTCCCTGAGCACGTGGAGTCACGGCCTCTTTACAGCCCTCTGCAGCCAGATATTGAGCAGGTAAGTCCTTGTCCCTTGAGCTGTGGAGTCCTTGGACCCCAGAGAGCTACATCTCAAGGATGGCCACAACAGCCAAAACACCCGGGGGACTTGGAGATCTGTCACTCTCTCTGTGGCTCATTTCTTCCCAGAGTCATCTACATGGGCTTTCAGGGTCTGGCCCTTACTGCCTGGGAAACAAAGCCAGAGCTTGCTTTAGGCACAGGTGGGCCTAGCTTCTGCCTTGCCTGGGCGTCTGAAGCCTTTCCATTTCAACCCTGCCTAAGGGTGACCTCTATCTGCCGTTGATAGTGGTTTAGTCCCAGAAGGTCATCCTGTACTGAGCTACAGCTGAGGGCTCAGACTAGATCCAGGACCTCTAGAATGCAGAGGCCCATGGAGAGTGGTTAGGGGGGCTGGGGGCTCCCCTTCTGGAAGACAGGTGAATAGAGAACAAGCTTAAGACTGGCAGCCAGGCTGGTTGGAGGAAGCCAGGGGAAGCTCTGAGGATGTCTCTGAGAGGAGCAGGCTCTTTCCTAGGTGGGCTGGCTCCCAGTCTCCCAGAGCAGCCCAGGTTAAACTCTCTCGTCCGCCAGCCCCTTGATCCTACAGATGTTACTGAACCAAGTTACTTTAATTCTTGCATTTTAAGAGAGAGAAAATTTCCTGGGCTTGCCGAGGGAACTAGGCAGGGAAAGTGGCTTCTGTCACAGAGACCTGAGTCCTTATGAATACTCTGGCTCCCTGGCCCTCTGTGGCATTGCACACATCATTCTCTGCACACTGGGCCACAGCCGACACATCAGTGTCTCTGAGCAGCCTGTGCCTGGAGGGCTGTGATCTCTCGTCTGTGGTGGGTCCTGCATCGATCTATTTAGGGTCCCTCCTTTCCTGGGTGCTGAGCCTTTGTCCTGATCCCCAGGTGTGTACACTAGGCAGGTACAGAAACTATGGATGCAATAAGAAATGTGTGTGTGTATGTGCGTGCGTGTGTGTGTGTGTGTGTGTGTGCGCGCGCGCGCATGTGTGCATGCATACACACATTCATGTAGAACATGAATAAACTGCTTGTGTCTTTACAGGGGAAGTTACAGATGTGGATTGACCTATTTCCAAAGGTGCTGGGCCGGCCTGGACCCCCTTTCAACATCACCCCACGGAGAGCTAGAAGGTGCTAGCCTGGCCATGGGCTCTAGCTGGGCTGGAGGCAGGAGGGCCACAGCAACTGCGAACTGTGGGAGAGAGGGAAGAAGGTTGCCTGTTGGACAGGTTTGGGTTCACTGGGATCTTGGAACACAGCTTGTTTGGGTCTGGCTAAGTGTCCAGCCAACCAGGTGGAAGGACTCCTCGGATGAGCTGGCCGGTCAGCTGGGGACATCATATCTTGCTGGAGTACCTATGCAGATACATTCTCCCTGCCCGCCCCCACAGGTTTTTCCTGCGTTGTATTATTTGGAACACAAAAGATGTGATCTTGGATGACCTCAGCCTCACGGGGGAGAAGATGAGTGACATCTATGTGAAAGGGTAGGGTCCCGTCGTTTTCCACCCGGGCCAGCTCCAGGCACCCCCCAGCTCCCAGAGGTGGGTGGGGGTGCTCCCTGTGCAGATCTGTGGTGTGGAGATGGAGAAGATGCCCATCCAAGGAAGGTCTCACAGCGGTGGTCTGCACCTTTGGGGAGTCATTTCCCTCAATTTCTTTGAGCTATAAAATGGCAAGGACTGAGGATGCTCTTGGGGGACCTGCTGAGACATTAGATGGTCCCTTTCTGTGGTATGCCGTGGGCACCATGGAGATTTCCTGGGAATTCCTTTACCAAGTTCCTTCACTTCCAAACTCTTTACTGGTCCAAGTCAAGGTTGCCCACCTGGTTGTGGAGGTCTGTGGGAAATGTCCTGGAATTTGTGAGCTTTGGGCTGATGAGGACTGTCCTCTTCCATGTGTGGCTAGCTGGATGGTGGGATTTGAAGAACACAAACAGAAGACAGATGTGCACTACCGCTCCCTTGGTGGCGAGGGAAATTTCAACTGGAGGTTTGTGTTCCCGTTCGATTATCTGCCCGCCGAGCAAGTCTGTGCTGTTGCCAAGAAGGTGAGTGGCCCTTGGCCTGGGGATCAGGCTCTCGTGACTTCATACTGCTAATGTGATTACGGCTGACACTGATGCATTCTCTCTACTACCCCGGCAGCTCTGATCCCTATCTCTGTTACCCTCAAGGGTGTCACCACCATCTCTGTACCCCATGTCTTTTTCCTTTTCTGCGAGTATTATTGTTGTCAGTGTCTCTACCTGTCAGGATGACCCACGACCACACAACACACACCTAACACACAGTCAAGTTCAAGCCCTACTGCCACTGCCTATCTTACCATTCCACACGTACACTTAGCAGTGTGGAAGAACCTGGGGCTTGAAGCAGAAGAATCTGGAGGCCCAGCATGGCCATCACAGGGGCAGAGGGTAGAGCCAGCTGTATACTCCTCGAAGGGCAGAGCTGGCCTGCGCAGGGTCAGGGGTGGGGGTGGGGGGTGGCTTAGATTCTTAGTAGCTCTAAATTTAGGTCTCATCTAAATATTGGTCTCTGCAGTCTTGAATGGTCCAAGTTCAAGATGGCAGCCTCTTCCCCACACCTGATCTACCCTATGAGGGCAGCACAGCACAATGCATGGGCATGGGACCATGTGGGTCTTCAGCCAGGATGGTTTGAGGAAGGCCCGGTGATGCATTCAGCCCCCTTCCTCCTTTGATACCAATGGCTTCTGGAGGTGCTCCCCTCTCAGAGTACGTGCCTGCATGTGCTTGGGTACTGTTGGTTTAATTTCCACCCAGAGGCAGCTCATTACAGCCTCAGAGGACGCCTGTCTCCCCAGGCCCCAGTGTGCCTTTACCTTGAAGGAAAGTCCAAATACACTGGCTTCCTGGACCTCTGAATTCTCTTCATTGCCCCTCCCCTGCCTGAACCGGCCCAACCCAACACACAGACTCATCTGCACCTCAGAGAAACCAGAGTGTCTTGCCAAACATTCAGAAGCCATCCAAAAGAAAATAGGGATTTGTCAGGGCTACAGGGATTCTTCAACCCAGAGCCGGCAGTAGGGGCCACCGGAAAAGAAAGCCAAATTTAGCAGCAGGGTTGTGTGAAGTCCAGCAGCGCCTAGGCTCTCTAGAAGCTTTGAGCTTCAGCAGACACTGTACCTGTCTGAGAGCCTTCATCGAATACAGAAGGATCTCTCCTCTAGCTGTGGACGGGGAGGGTGAGGCTAGGAGCAAAGCAGAAAGACCAACACTGTACACACCATCTCCAGGGCTCAGGGAGCCCTACAAGGGGGTAGGCCTGGGTGGGGAAATTGAGGCAGAGATGCACATGGGTTGCTTGAATGGGAGGGGCCACAGCCTTTTTTTTACCACATTGAGGGGGATGTGGCCAGGCATGTCTGGAGCAAGGGCTTCCTGTTTCCTTCAGTGAAGTAAGAAGAAAATTTGGCACTAGGACAAGTGATTTGAGATGGGTGAAAAAATGGGGAGTAGCTGTAATGATGACGAGAGACATGCACCCAGGCACGCACATGTGGCCGCGTAAGGAGGGCGTGGAGGATGGGTGGGGTGAGGGCGTGCAGGTTGGTAGCGGAGAGTTGTCACCTGGCAGTTCTGAGGACCGGTCGCAGGGGCTGGCTAACAGCCAGGCTGGCCCTGCCCTGGCACTCATGGTGTTCTGTTTCTGTTGAAGGCCCTGGTCAGAAAGGCAAGCTGGCTGACCCACAAAGGGAGTCCAAACAGAATGGCTTGTTTAGGCCACAGGGAAAGAGTGTCATTGGCCTGCTGGAAGAAGGAAGGGCCCACAAAGGGAGTGGGATGCAGAGGAGGAAGGTGCCCAGGAGTGAGGCAACACCCGTCTGGGGAGGAGGAGGAGGAGGAGACGAGTCTCCACGCAGAGAATGGCTGGAGACAGGAGGGACAGATCAAGTAGAAATGGCCAGGAGGGCGGCAGCAGGGCTAGGAGACACTTCTAGGGCTGGATCCTGAGAGGCAGGTGGAGCTTGCCCACAGTGGGGCACTGATTAGCTGTTCTGAAGACAGGATGGGGTGGGTGAGGGCGGGGGCTGCAAAGGCTGTGGGCTCCCAGGTTCTGGCTGCAGAAGCAGCCCTCTGCCATGAGGTTTGGGGCCCCTGGCAGGCGGGCAGGCCCTCCAGGGACCCCATTAACCAGACGAGACTGTCATAAAATACAAGGTCTCCTTTCATCCCACTGTTTTGAACCCCCGCTGGTTGTTCAGCCTTCTTCCCCACCTGGAGTCCAGCACACCCACCGGGGTCTGCCATGCAGGCAGGCCCTCACCCTGCAAATAAACAGCCAGTAAAAGGGCCCAGGCCGGGAGCATAATGAGCGCCTGGGACCTGGGGGGGCTCGTTCCCCAGGCTGAGCCCCTGACCAGCTGCTCCCACCAGGGGCTGTTTGAACCTCGGACTCATTACTGAGCCCGTAAACCAGCCTGCTGAGGAATGGAGGTTGCTGGCGGCCCTGCAGGCAGCCTGGAGCTGGCTGTAAAAGCTGGCTAGAGGAAGCAGGCACCTGCAGGAGGCTGGGCCAGGCAGCCAAGCAGGAGGCAGAGACAGAGAGGGGTGGCTGGGGCCAGCCTTGGTCTGCTTTCCTTCAATGCAGGCCTCAGCCCAGGCTATGGCACTGTGCGTAATGGCCACTCTTTGTGGACAGTGGCCACGGTCTTCCCTTAGGAAGTTTGGTGAGTGAGGTGTGTGTGTGTGTGTGTGTGTGTGTGTGTGTGTGTGTGTGTGTGTGTGTGACTATGAAGGCTGGGGTGTTCGTGGCAGGTTTGGTGGGCTCATCAGCTACTTGTTGCTGTTGCTGTAACACTGTCCCTGACAGAAATGTAAGGGATGAAATGTTTATTTGGGCTGATGATTTAAAGAGAGACGGTCCATCATGGAAGGTGTAGTGTGGGGAATGTGCAGTGACTTCTCCACAGAACTGGAAGCAAGGAGGGGAGGCGGCTAGTACTTAGCTGTCCTCCTCCTCTCCCCCTTTCCATTCATTCTGGGAACCCAGCCCCTGAGATGATGCCCCCTGCAGGGAGGATGTTTCCCCTGTTAAACCTTCCTGGAAAAACCCTCACAGACACAGCTCTATGTGTGTCTCCTAGGTTATTCTAAATACTGTCAAGTTGACATAGAAGATTAACCATCTTCATGGCATCTGGGGCCAGACACTCCTGTGGTTACCTGGCCTAACCTGATCTAATTCCCCATCTTGTACCAGGAGATGTGGGGCCAGGTCTCAGGTTGGCTCCACAGGATGTTTCCTATACATTGCTACCTGCTCAGGTTGTTCCACAGTGAACAGAGAAGCCCAGTGACAGTCCCAGGTGGAGAATGACCAACTCACTTGTTGGTCAAGTGACTCATTGGCCAACTCACTCCCACATCTCTCAGATGCTTGGTTCCAGAAGGAACTGACTTGTGGGCTATGGGAGAGAGGCCACAAGGCCAAGTGTCCTCTTCTAGCAGGAAGGGGAAACTTCTTGGTGGGCCCTGGAGGTGGGGGTGAGCTAGAGGAGTAGGAAGGAGGATCTGGGGACCTGCCTCAGTGCCAGCTACTTACAGCAGTGTGCCTTGCTTCCTCTCAACAACAGCTGGGGGTACACTCTGAATGCTCTCTGCCAGCCCACACATCCCAGAGACCACATATGCAAAGCCCAGGTTAGGGCTGAGAGCAGGACCCTGGAACCTGACTGCCTGGGTTTGAATCCCAGCTTGCCACTCCCTATTCTGTGTCCTTGGACACTCTATGTGCTTTGGGTTTCTCAGCTGAAAGTTTGCATTTCCTTCTTAGGTTGTTGGAAGACAGTTCAGGACCCAGCCTAGGGAATGGTGCCACCCACAATAAGCCAGATCCTTCCTATATCAATGAACAATTAAGACAATTCCCCACAGACATGCCCACAGGCCGACATCATCTAGACAGTTCCTCAACTGAGACTCTTATTTCAGGTGATTCTAAGTTGTGGCAAGTTGACATTAAAAACCAGCTATCACACCCATGACCACGGTCAGGCCCTTCCTAGTCTTCCTGCTAGGACCTGGCTTCAACATGACCCTCAGGGACACACTGCTCCAGCCTGGAGCCTGGAGCCTCCCAGGCTAGCGGGGCTTCCCTGTTTGCGGCTGTGGACAAACTTTTCTAACCTTGCTTCCTTAATCCTACTCTGGGTCAGGATGCCTTCTGGAGACTCGACAAGACAGAGAGCAAGATCCCAGCACGCGTGGTCTTCCAGATTTGGGACAATGACAAGTTCTCTTTTGATGACTTTCTGGGTAAGTCTCGTTTCTATCCTTCTGAGCTTCCCTCAAGAAGTTCAGGGTCAGTGAGTCTCCAGCTTAAGTGCAGTATGTAACACAGAACACTGTCAGATCAGGGTGGCTTTGGAGTGGGTCCTGAGCAGAGGTGATCCTTGAGCTGTGTGAGATAGTGGAACTCATGAGGAAGAGCAGGGGCGTGGGCAGAAGCCGGTGCGGCTGCCTGGCCTCTCTTCCGACAGCTTAGCAGTACAGAGGCCAGACATTGTGAGGACCAGGTCACTGCTTATCTTTGTGCCTCAGAGACTCTCCTGATGAACAGGGCTGTGGTTGGCCAGCCTGAGAAGCTAAGCTGAGGCATGGGGAGCTGGGCTGAAGGGTAGGCATGAAGACAAGGGGGAGTGGTATGGGGCCAGCAGGGGTGCTGGGAGAGAAACAGGTTAGTAACAGCCCTACCGAAAGCAGGAAAATGATGAAACGTGGTCTGTCCATACCTGTGCATTGTTCATTTACACAAAGGAAAGAGGTACTGCTCCCGACTCCATTTGGGGGACCTTGAAAACATGCTAAGTGGCAGAGGAGGAGAGACAAGTGCTACATAATTCCACATCTAGCCCACACCCGGCAGATCTAAAGAGGGGAAGAAGGCCAGGGAGGCAATTCTGTCAGCAAAGTGCTTGGTGTGCAAGCCTGAGCACTTGGCTTCAAGCCCAAAACTTATGTGTTTTTGGTTTTTTTTTTTAAAGCCAGATGTGGCGGCACTTACTTGTGATCTCAGAGCTGGGGAGGTAGAGATAGGCAGATTCTTGATACTCATTAGGGACTCAATGTAGTCTACTTGGCCAGCTCCAGGCTAGTGAAAGACCTTGTCTCAGAAAACAAGGTGGATAGCCCCTGAGGAACAACATCTGAGGTTGATTTCTGGCCTTTAAAGGCACAGGTACATGTACACACAAATGTGCGTCTGTACAAACATGAACACAAACACACACACACACACACACACACACACACACACACACACACACACACACACACACATCCAAAGCAGGAAAGAGTAGACTAATGGGAAGCATGGGGAGCCAGTGTCTGGTAGACAAAAAGACAGGTTTCTTTCTAGGTGCTGGAAATATTTTGAATTAGGTGGAGGTCTATGATAGCACAACTCCTGACCGTAGATTTGAACATGCTCAGAGTGGTGGATTTTTTAGAAATTCAAGATTTGTTTTTATTTTATACATATGAGTATTCAGTCTGCAATCATGTATGTGCACCATGTCCATTACCAGTGCCCACAGAGGCCAGAAGAAGGCATCAGATCCTGTTGTGAGACTTCGCTCTGCCAATGACCTTGGGGTATCTGGCTTGATAGAGGCGTGGTTTTTTTTTGGGTACATGACTGCTTAAAACTGAGGAGGGGGCACAGACCATCCCACAGCAAGATCCTCTGTAACTGGAGTTACAGATGGTTGTGATCCATCTTATGGGAACTGGGTATCAAACCTGGGTCCTCTGCAAGGGCAGCAAGTGCTCTTAACTGCTGGGCATCTCCAGCCCCTGGAGTGGTGTATTTTGTGTTATGTGAATTTTACCACTGTTGGAAACAAATAGTAAAATCATAACAAAGGTAGCCTGGGAGGTCAGGAGCCCTGGTTTCAAGTTCTGACCCATCATCTGGCAGCAAGGGGGCTCTGGACAGGTCACGGATGCCCTCCTGGGTGGCCCTTGTCTACAGAAGTCAGAAAGGAGTGTGTTTTTGCATAGCTCTAGGTCCTGATGGGCATGCCTGCCTGTCTGTGTACTGGTCTTCCTGCCCAGCCCCCCTCCCCCGTCATTCCAGGGCTAGCTGTGACACATGGGATGGGGTTATTTTGGGAAGTTCATTGTAATAGTGGGGTGTAAAAATGATGACTCTAAGTTTGAATCTTGTTATTTTATCTGTTCTATGCAGGATTCTTATAGAAAAATAGAACTAAACAATGTATTTTTTCCCTATTTCATCATTCAGAGATAGCCTGGCATATATGAATATAAATGAACACTTGTGCATCATATCCACATTTTATACATATACACATGTGTGATGTGTATGTATACTTGAATACCTCCCTGTGTGTGTGAATGGGCTTGTCCTCTCCTGACCGTAGTAGGTGTCTATCTACATGGACATCTGCATTACCACACAGATGTCTGCCTGGCATTCCATCAGGCAAATGTACCCTGTTTTGATTGGCTGTATCTCTTGGTGGATGTTGGCTATCTTCAGGTTCTCCAGTGTGAGTGGTCCCCACCCCCAGTATCCATCTTTGAACTCATTGTTCACAGTTTCTCACGCCAGGCAGAAGATCTCTTAAGTCTTTGCACGTTTTCACAGATTGAAACACTTTGTTCAGCTGCTGCTCAGGAAGGTTTCCCCTGTGCTCTGTATGAACTAGGGCACCACTGTGCCTAAACACTGGCTTTTGCTATTATTTTTTTTTAAAAAAATAATTTCTAACATGCTATTTTATTTCTCATTTGTATTTGTTGTTTTTGAGGTAGAACTTTAAAATATATCTATTGTTATACTATTGGTGATTCTTTTTCGTGGTTTCGGAATGTTCATTTTTTAATTATTGGTCTTCAGAGATTTTTATATATTAAGGATACATTACAAATCATTTCTACCATTTTTATTTTCAAAAATATTTATTTAATTCTTAATATGTGTCTGTGTGTATGTTTCTACACATGAATGCAGATGCCAATGGAGTTTAGAGGCATGTGCTTCTGCTAGAACTAGAACTACAGGTGGTTGTGAGCTGTCCAGCATGGAAGCTGGGAGGGTCCTATACATGTTCTTACTCACTGAGCCATCTCTCCAGACCCTGCCTTTAAATTTTGCATGAAATCTTTTTTTAAAAACAGATATTTTGGCATCAGTCTATCCTTTATGAAGGAGGCTTTGGAAAGTTTATTTCAAAAGAAAATTTCATTTTTACTGAGAAAATAAACAACATTCAAAATGGTAAACAGGTTTTTTAAAATGAAACTTAAACCAGTAACAAATACTGCCTTTGGGTACCTCAGATTTCTCTTCTCCACCCTAGACTGCATTTCCTAATCACATGTTTTATGTCTCAAAAGAGAAACAGAGAACTTGGCCCATGTATGCCATCAGAAGTCTGTAGGCATCACGGGAGGAAGATGATTCATGTCCACCAACAGATGATTGGATAAATAAAATGTATTGTGTCCCTAGAGCAATATGATTCAACTGTAAAAGACATATTGATATACAGGGCTATGGACAGACTGAAAACATTTTGCTCAATGAAATAAATCAGACACCTAAGGGCAGATGTTTGTAACTTTAAGAGGCATGTCCACACAGACAAGATAACACTGGTATCCAGGGCTGAGGGGACAAGAGAGTTAGTTACTGCTTAGCAGGCAGTTCCTCTTTGAGGACGAGAACTTTCTGGAAATAGTGGGGACAGCTGTGTAACATCACAAAGCTATCTAATGCCACTGAGTTGGAATTAGTGGGGGTTGGCAGATGGCTCTGTGGGTAAAATGTTTTCCATGCAGAAGAATGAGGATTTGAGTTTGGACCCCAGCACCCGTAAAGAAACAAGTGTGACAGCATGTGTCTGTAATCCCAGTGCTGGGGAGGTGGAGACAGGCTCACTGACCAGTCAACTAATCTTTGAGCTCCAGGTTCAGTGAGAGGTGCTATCTCAGAAAATGAGGTGGAGAGTGACTAGGGAAGACATCTGTCTTAGTTAGGGCTTCTATTGCTGTGAAGAGACACCATGACCATGGCAACTCTTATAAAGGAAAACATTTAATTGGGGCTGGCTTACAGTTTCAGAGGGTTAGTTCATTATTGCCATGGCAGGAAGCAAGGCAGCATGCAGGCAGACATGGTGCTGGAGAGGTATCTGAGAGATCTACATCCCGATTGGCAGGCAGCTACTGGCCTGGCTTGAACATCTGAGCTCTCAAAGCCAAACAACAAGGCCACACCTACTCCAACAAGGCCACACCTACTCCAATAAGGCCACACCTCCTAATAGTGCCACTTCCTGAGTCTATGGAGACCATTTTTTTTCAAACCACCACAATACCCAATATCAACCGTTGGCTTCTACATAAATGCACACTCACATGCACATCCCCATACCTCTGTGTACTCACCCACACACCCTGTCCTAGTTTGCTTTCTAATTGCTGTGATAGACACTACGACCAAAAACAAGCAGAAGAGGAAAATGTTTGCTTGGTTTACGGGTTACAGTCCATCATCAAGGGAAGCCAAGACAGGAAATTAAGGCATGAAGGAACCTGGAGGCATGGAATAAGAGCAGAAACCATGGAGGAATGCTGCTTACTGACTTGCTCCCCATGGCTTGTTCAGTATGCTTTCTTATACAACTCAAGACCACCTGCCTAGGGGTGGCACTGCCTAGAGTGGGCTGGGCCCTCCCACATCAATCATTGATCAAGAAAATGGCCACAGGTGTTTTCTAATGGAGGTATTTTCTCAATCAAGGTTCCCTCTTCCCAGATGATCCTAGCTGGTGTCAAGTGGAATAAGCAAACCTAACCAGCACACATATACACACACAAACACACACACACACACACACACACACACACACACACACACACCTACACTATATGGATGTATATATATATATAATATATTATATATACATATATATGTGTGTATATATCTATGTATATATTTTACCATGATAAAAATCATTTTAAGCAAATGAATGAATGAGTGTGTGGAGGCCATGGGTGTGTGAAGGGCTTGTACAGTTAGATGTACTGCAGAAGTGGGCATCTGTGCTCAGGGTGAAGAAACAGAATGGGTAGATTACATATGCATGCCTGAATGGATGATGGGAGGCTGTATCCAGGGAAGAGGAAATGGACAAGAGCTGGGGAGCTGGTGGAGCTAACCCCTTGGACAAGCTGAGGAGGTGACAATGGTCCTGAGTGGTCCTGAATAGACAGCGATTGCTACATCCACTAAGAGCATCCCTCTGCCACAGGCTCCCTGCAACTGGATCTCAACCGCATGCCCAAGCCAGCCAAGACGGCTGAGAAGTGCTCCTTGGACCAGCTGGATGACACCTTCCACCCTGAATGGTTCGTGTCCCTTTTTGAGCAGAAGACAGTGAAAGGATGGTGGCCTTGCGTGACAGAGGAGGGTGAGAAGAAGATGCTGGCGGTGAGTCCGTTCTCTCCAGTCCAGTGGAGGGCATGGGCTGTCTCTCCCATGGAGCCCAGGGACACTGGCACACACTGTTCCCCCTTCTCCTCTCTGTGTGTATATGTGCAAGCTTGTGTGTATGTGAATGGACAGGTTTGGGGCAGGGGAGGTGGCCAAAGGTCAATCTCTGGTGCTAGTCCTCAGGTGCCAGGATTGATTTTGAAGACAGGAGTTCTCATTGGCTTCTGGCTCATTCATTAGGCCAGGCTGTCTGGCCAGCAAGTCCCAGGAAACAGCCTGTCTCTGCTCTCCAAGTCCTGGAATTTCAAGCACATCACCATGCCTGGGGTTCCGTGTGGGTTCTGGGAATCTAGCTCAGGTCCTAACTCTTGCAGGACAAGCATTTTATTGACTGAGCCCTCTCCTAGCCCTCCTCTCTCTGTCTCTTCTATTTTCTAAGGTTTTTTCCCTCTTCCTATTCCAACCTTCCTCTCTCAAGGCTCCTGTTGCAGGGGAGACCTGTTGAATTGGACAAATGGCCTTATAGAGATTGGTTCCGAGTATTTCTGAATGGGGCTTCCTGTTGGATGGACAGAGGCCATGCCTCTTCTGTTGGTGCAGGACCCACTCAGGGATCATTCTTGCCTGACAGGGGTCTGCTCTGGTGGGTGGGGGAGGGGTGACTAGAGGACTGGGATGAACAGTCCTCCCCTGGAGTCCAAAGCAGCACCAGGGAGGAAGTTAAGCTCTGACTGGTTCTTTAGAGAGAGTAGTTGGCCAGCCCTCAAGTGGCCCTTGAAGGAAAATGTCCTTGTACAAAGACTTGTGATAACCAATAAGAAACACATCCCAGAGGGAAAGAAAGCAAGCTAAATGCAGAGCTAATTCACGGCATAGACACTCATTACACACGAGAAATTTCCTAGTAGCTAAAGGACTATTTTAAAAGATGCTTTTTAGTCTATTAAATTAGGTTAACAAAACAAACAGACCAGAAACATTCACATTGGTAAAGTTTTGGGAGACAGATCTCAGTTCCTTCTGCCGGGGAAGGCATGGTTTATTTCACTGTGTGGGGAAGCAATTGGGCACCACACAACGTAGGATTAACAATATCCATACCCTTGGACTTTGCCATCCCACGGCTAAACTCCCATCTCAAAAACTAACTGGATAACAATATAAATTTAGGTTCTGGGATGCTTGTTGTGCTGTTGTTTATTCTTTTCAAAGAATTGAAAAAAAAAACATAAAATGAGCCAAAATAAGTAGTATTAAATAAATTATGGTCAACCAACCATAGAGTGCTTTACAATCATTAGGAACCAAACTTTAGATGATGTATAATTATATGGAGAAATGTCTCCGCAAGGGCAAAAGCGACGGAGCTGCACACAGAGTGCTTGTCTCCTACACTTGCAGCTCCAGTGAGTGAGAATGTTGGGAACAGGGGCCTGGAGGGATGGCTCAGTCTTACTCTAGAAAACCCCAGTTCAGTTCCCAACACCCACATTGGCTGGCTCACAGTTATCTGTAACTCTAGTTCAAGGGGATCCAGTACCCTCTTCTGGCCTCTTCAGTCACCCATGTATGCACACACACACAATTAAAAACAAACCAATAAAATAAGATAAAGTAACACAAAGGTTAAAATGGTAAAAAAGAATGTGGTGAATACCTGTCTCCACATTGAGTAAGTGGGGTGACTACCCCTTCTTTATATAGTTCTTTAATTTCTGAACGCTTTTGTGATTAGAACAACCCAATGCTTTGGTTGATATATATATATCATAGTTTGCTTTTCTGTTACTGTGATAAAACACCATGAACAAATTCAGCTTGAGGAGGAAAAGGTTTGTTTATTTGACTTACAGGTCATTGTCCCATTGTCCATTACTGTAGAATTTAAGATAAGAACCTGGAGACAGGAACTGAAGTGGAGGCCATGGAGGAGTGCTGCTTACTGGCTTGCCTCTTTTGACTTGCTCAGCTACCTTTTCTTATACAGCCCAGGACCACCTGCCCAGGGACAGCATCACTCACATCAATCGACAATTAAGAAAATACTCCACAGACATGCCCAAAGGCCAATGTTTTCTAGACAATTCCTCAGCTGAGAGTAGTCTCTTCTCATTTGACTCCATTTTGTGTGGAGTAGGCAACTGACGCTAACTATGATGTGCTTATTTTATTTGATGTGTCTGTGTTTGTGCCTGATGTCTGTATGTGTACCATAGGTATACAGGGTCCAGTAGGTGTCAGAAGAGGGTACAGTGGTTGTGAATCACCATCTCTCTGTGAGCTGGAAATTGAGCAGTAAGCACTGCTGAACCACGACCCTAGCCCCGCAACCTTGTATTTTAAAAAATAAAAATGACAATGTAGTCCTTCTGTTTGTCATGGGCTGGCTCTGCACTGTCCAGAGGTGCCAATAAGGTTCCATTGGTGTTCACAGGGCAAGCTGGAAATGACCTTGGAGATCGTTGCAGAGAGTGAACATGAGGAACGGCCCGCTGGCCAGGGTCGGGATGAACCCAACATGAATCCGAAGCTAGAGGATCCAAGGTCAGTCACTTGTCCCAGGAAGCAGGCCGGTGCCATCTGGGAGGCACCGGGTACACAGCTTTACTGTGGTTTAGAGAGATGCAGGCCGTGGACACAGCCCTAACAAACACTGGGCTCTTCAACTAATTCAGGAAGCAGGTGCAAAGCCAGGCAGAAGGGGCAGGCCTGTTATCCTGGCAGTTGAGAGACTGAGGCAGGAGGATAGTGGGTTCCAGGCCAACCCAGGCTACATAGAAAGACACTGTCTCAAAATCCAAAACACAAAAACAAACAAAGCAAAAAGAAACAGGCCCCCAAAGAAACTGTTCCCTGTGGGTTTGTGTCAAGCATACTGTATTAGAGTCCAGTGTCCTGGAATCTCCCCTGCTGGGTCGTTACCTCCATTTCATAGACAATACTCAGCTCGCCAAAGTTAAATGAGGTCATTCCAGCTTAAAACAAAATGGGAGAGGGGCAGCTGAAGTCCTCCAGCCTCCCGGACAGTTGCCTATGACCCTTTTGGGACTCAGTTCTGTGTCTGACACCACCCACCATGGTGTTCTTGAAAGGGAGTGTAGGTGGCTCACTTTATCACAGTGCTGTCCCCATGCTGTGGGGTTAGAGAGCAGGGAGAGGCACCTTTACCCCAGGATGCTGGGATCTGATGGACAAAGAAGGAAGTCCCAAGACCCAGGGCTAGCCAGCAGATGTTACAAAGGCCAAGAGTGAGACACAAAGCTCTCTGTGTTCTTTGAGTTGTTTTACTGATTTGCAGCTCTTTGTTGGGAGTGGGTGAGTGCAATGGGCTTTTCTGGCTTCTCCATCCTCCCAATGGCCAGCCCAGCCAGGTCTCCAGAAGCAGCCAGCTTGGCTTATCTGGAGGCCAGTGTACCCTCACTCACCAAACAGGGCATGCTGGAAGCTTAGCCACAGACTGCATGATTGGGAGCGATCTGTGGCTGAGTACGGGTTTAGAAGGGAAGAGGGCCATAAGCAAGGGGTCCTGAAGATGGGGCTCAGCAGCACCGAGAACACAGGTGGCACAGGCAAGCACCACCTCAGCAGAGGCTCTGGGAGGAGGGGCAGAGGGCATGGAGGCAGGGTGCGCCTCTCCCATAGCCAGGCTGTTTGACCCACTGTCCCAGCTAGAGCAGGGTCTGAAGGAGACAGTCCTGCAGGGGGCTCTGCTGACCCCTGGGATCTCACCTCCAGGCGCCCTGACACCTCTTTCCTGTGGTTCACCTCTCCGTACAAGACCATGAAGTTCATCTTGTGGCGACGCTTCCGGTGTGCCATCATCCTCTTCATCATCCTTTTTATCCTCCTGCTCTTCCTGGGCATCTTCGTCTATGCCTTCCCGGTGAGCAGGCCTGATGTGGGAGATGCTGCCTTGGGGGAGTCCCTTGTTTTCCATGTGTTCCCAGAGTCTGGTGACAACCAGTGACCTGCTCCAATGAGGAGGTAGAACCCCAGGTCTCGGTGTCCCCTAACTGGTAGGAGGGAGACAAAGCCTTGTCCCTGGGGAATCCTTACTCATTGAGCAAGTGCCTAAGAATGGCTATCAAGGGACAGGCAGACGGGGAGGGGTTGTGTGACTTCCTGGAGGGATGTGAATAAGTGGCTAGCCTGGTGAGCCAGTGAGTTGATTGCAGTTACTCCAGCGTGTGAGACTCAGAGGCAGTTGCACCACTGAAAAGCCCACCCCAGTATGGCTGAGAACACTCAGAATCTGCATTCCTGGAGCTACCTGCATGCATGACTTGCACAGGAAGCTCCACTAGCTGGAGAGTCTCTTCTTCCTAGCACTGTGTAATACTGGAATAGCCGTGGGGGAGGGACTTGTGAATCTTGTAAGTTTCAGGAGCATCCTGGGACTTGTAAGTTTTGTTTGCTTCCTGAGCTTTAACAAGATCATTTTGGGGGAAATTCACACAACAGGAGGCTTGGACCTAGGGTGGCAGGGGAGCCTGTTGAAGGGTGGGGTGGAGCTGGGTGGGGAAGGGAAGGTATGAGGTGGCAGAACAGAGGACAGCACTTGCTAGGTCCTCTGAGGACCTTGATAGAGTGGGGGCTTGGAAACAGTAGGAACAAGGAGGGACTGCATCTGGAGTCCCTCACTGGCAGGGTGCACACTTGGGGTCCCTTTCATCTGGTAGGAACCAACTGGCATCTGACCAAGAGATACCAGGGCCACCACGGCCATACCATCCAGGGCTGCTTGGTCCTTAGCTCCCTGGCTCTGCCTGTGGTGGTGTGGGGCAAGCCTCTGTCCTCTGCCTCCTGGCTCCTGTTGCAATGAATACTTGCTGGACTGAGCAGGACTGGCCAAACTGACTGAGGTCCTGGGTAGGTCCAGGCTGTGAGGGTCGAAGTTCGTGCCATTTAAGGGGACACTTTAAGGAAAGTCAGACAACAAATACAGTGTCTGAGTCAGGTCTCCTCTGGGTGGGTTGAGCTGCCACCAAAGGTGACCTGGGATCGGTGTCTGGCAGTTGGGCCAGCTAGGGCTGGGGAAGTGAGGTAGAGGTCTAGCCCCCTCTTCTGGCCTGACTCAAGTCACATTCTCTCACTTGGTATGGTCAGCTTCTACTCAGAGAATGGGGTGGCTTGAGGAAGTAGGTGTGTGTGTCCAGGAGGGGAGGGCCTGGGGGCCACAAGGGAGAAGCTGTGAGGCAGATGCCCGAGGTAGTAGTCAGGACACTGATGATTACGTTCGAGAGTTAGAAGGCAGAGCTGGTGTCTACTCTGCTTCTCCAGCTATGGTCCAGGGAGCATCCGCTTCGGTGTTGCTGGGAAACTCTGGGATGCAGAGTTCTGGGCTGGCTCAGCAGGACGCTGCCCTCTGGCACAGGAAGGAAGGAGTAACCCTCTGTTGTAGGAGATGGAGCATTGTTCTTGAACTTAGGAACATGGGTTCCACCGACTTCCCACCAGCCTCTGTGTGTGTGACCTTGTATGTGGAAGGGGCTGGACTGTGTGAGCCCCAAGTTTCTGATGGGCACAGGTCGGGTTTGTTTGTCTTTTCGAGCTGCTGCGTGTTAAGCTGAGTCCCTTACTTAAGGGCCTGGAGAGCAAGTGCCTGCCCCAAGTGCCATCACCATGGTTATTTTTGTGCCTACCCTGCCCAGCTGGGCCCAGCCCTGTGAGGCCCATGAGTGGCTGGCCTAGGTCTCAGAGCTGTGGCTGGAAGAAAGGCCAGTGCCATCTAGCCTGGAGGTCTTCATGCTCCTGGCTCTTGAAGACAGCTGAGGAACATTTTTGGGGACTCTGAGTGGAGAGTCTCCTCTGGTGCCTGGACTCCAGTAGCTAAGTTACACTCCTTTCATTTCCCCGAGCGTCTTCTTTATGTACTGACCTCCTGGAGCAGCATGTGGAACACAGGTGGATTCAGGCCAGGGCTTCAGGCTTCGGGGGCCAGCAGGATCAGGATATATACCTTCTGTGTGCAGGCCTGGCTACAGCCCACAGTCCCATCTCTGTCTATCCAAGTCCCCAGTCACCTGGCCTCTTTCATGAAGGCTGGGTCTGTCAGCTCACCTGCTTTCAGCCAGGTAGGGCAGAGGGCCTATTCTAGCCAGTGCAGGGCACCCTCTTGTGAGACCACCCCCACAGTCTTGGAGAGTCCCCTAGGAGGGGTGAGGGGGGGACTTCTGACTCCTCTGGCCCCTTTGAGCCTGCTGGGAGCGGGGCCAGATTGGGGCGGCAGAAGCGATTTGGCGGGGAAGGAGGGCCGGCTTTGTTTCCAGGGTTGGCTTTCCAGGCCGGCGCTGGAGAACATACTGTCCCAATTAAGAACCCTGTGTTGTGTTGTGTGTTTTCATGGCGTCTGGGAGGAGCGGTGGGGAGGAGAGGCCCCTGTCAGGCCTGCAGCAGGAAGGGCTTTGTGGAGGGTGACCCATCTCTGATGCTGGCCCCTGTTATGGGTTGTCCTAGGTACCCACAGCCCACTCTGTGCCTTGCTGGATAGTGGCTTGGTGATGAGTCAGCCCTGGGCCTCCCCTTTGCGTGTATGAGAGTAGGGGGCTAGGAATCGTGGAAATGGCCGGAGTCAGCTTTGCTGGATGGATGAGAGTGCCGTAAGGGCAGAGTGTGGGGCCTGTCGTGGGCTGGTAGGTAGCAAGGCAGGCTGCAGGCGAGTAGTGAAGACCCAGGAGCCCAAATGCCCACCTGCGGCTGTCCTCAGCCCCAGTGAGAACAGCTCCCACCGAGCTTTCCCTGAAGGGCTGACCACGTGTCTGTATCCTTGTCTCCCTCCTAGAACTATGCTGCCATGAAGCTGGTGAAGCCCTTTAGCTGAAGATGTCTACTCTGGAGAAGGGGGCACAGGCTGCTTCCTGGCCCAGGACTGGCTGCTCCTGCGTTCCTCCGGGGCCTGGTGGTCTTGCACACGCTCCCTGAGTTCTTGGGATTACGCTATTTTCATCATCCTTTTCTCCCCCAACCCAACTTTCTTTTGAATGAACTCTTGGCTCTCTCAGGATAAAGCAGACAGATCCCCAGACTGTGTTACTGTGTGTCTACAGGCCCTGAATGAGGGAGACTGGGGGTGGTAGGGGGTTGTCTGCGGAGACCGGGGTGCCAGTGGGGTGTTGTCAGTTCTGGGCCAGCATTTTGGAGGCAGAAGCAGCTAGGACGGAGGCCTTGAGGCTTGATATCTGGCCCAGTGGCCAGTACCATCTGTCCCCTCCCTTCTGAAGAACCCCTCCCCCCTCCCCGCTTGAACCCCCACCTTTCTGGGGAAGCTATCATTTGTTCAGGTAAGAGACTCAGACTGGGAGGGTGGCCTGACCTCTGACTTTGACCTCGTCACACACACTTCCTCCCTCCTCTCCGCTTCCACACCCTGCTTAAAATATCTGCCTGGATTCAGACACCTTTTCCTTGTGGTCTGAAGCTTGGCCTTGGCGTTGTTCTGAAATTTCCTGCGGGAACCAGACTAATCCTCAGGAGCAGCAGGACCGCACTCAGAAAACGCAGAGCTGGAAGGCTTTGCTCCAAGGCTTCAGAAGAGAGGCCTCTGCCTCAGGGCATGGAACGCTGGCTGTCTCCTCCTGTCAACTGGGAGGCTTCTCCTATTTCCTGCTATGAGCTGGTTCCCCTGGCCCAGGTCCCTGGGCCCTGGAGGGATCCTCCCCCCACATCCCTCTATTATCCCCCACTCCTCTGACCCTCCCAGGACTGTGGGATTCAGGCTGAGGCGCCGCCGGATTGACATGATGGAGCTGGTACCCTGTTACTCTTGCTTCATGCTGAGCCAAGAGAACCTGGCAACCAGGCCCTGAAGCCTTGCTGCCTGAGCCCAAGAGCCAGGGACACACCTCACCCAGAAAGCAGAGCAGGGACAGGGCTGCAAGCTCTTTGAGAAGGTCCCATCTCATGAGGAGGCTTTGCTAGGTCCATACTGTGTCCACCATTGTGTGGCGGGAGGGATGGTAGTAGCCTTTGGAGGAACCAGAGGAGAGGAAGCGGAGGTTGCTCACCTCAGGATGGGTTAGGGAGCTTTGCCCTTAGGATGTCCTGAGGATTTCTGAAGGTGTGGAGGAGGAAGAATCAGAGATACAGTGGAGGGTGGAGCAGAGGTGGTTTCTGCAGACAGAGAAAATGTTAATTTGGAAAGGAAAAGAAATCCAGTAAATAAGTAAGTCCATGTTTTCCCCAGGTTCTAGACTGTAAGAAGAACTACAGTCTCCCAACTGCTTTGAAAGGGTCTGGAGGGCTACTGTGAACACTATTTATTTTTCTATTCTGGATGATAAGTAATAGAGAATCTACTTAGATGAGCAAAAAGAACTCAATGGTTTCATAGAAATGAAACATACCAAAGGACAGGCTTCAGGCAAGGCTTGATCCAGCTTCACACCTAAGGTCTTGTGATCTTTCTCTGCTCTGCACCCCTTGGGTTGGTTTCTGTTTACAGTTCACCCTGTTCCTAGAATTGGGCTTGAAGCTGCTTCCTGAGGCCACACAAGCCATTAAGCAAATCTCAAGCATGGGAGTGGAGTAGTGGGATGGATGCCCAGGGAATACATATCTGGCCAACATGTATGATATTGAATTGCTTCATGTGGCAGGCCTAGGGTGGTCTCCAAGGCTGTTTCCACTGAGTGGCATATGGCTTCTATAGGCTGAAGAAACATCTTCTCAAGGGGAGGAGCTTCAGAGAGGCACACTGCTCTGGGACTGGGAGGGTGGGAGACCTTCTTTGGGGGCACAATGATAACATTTGAACAGGGCTGAACTGTGTCCTGGCCAACAGGAGGGTGTTCAAAGCACTGACAGATGAAGAGAGCCATAGAGTACCATGGAGTCAGCTAGTTAGCAGGGCAGAGAGTCTGACAGATGTTGGTTAAACAGCACGCTGCTCGTGGCTGGCCACTGCCTGTGATGGAGGAGAGTGCTGGAGGAGAGTCATAGGCCATGGTTACCTTTTTAGAGCTTTATTGGGAGAGAGAGAGAGAGAGAGAGAGAGAGAGAGAGAGAGAGAGAGAGAGAGAGAGGACACAGACAGAAGGAAGGAGCAGAAATGAAAGAGAGGGACGCACAGAGGGCCCACCCGCTTTTTAGGCTGGGACACTATCGCAGGCTGATGATGTAATTAAGGACAGAATCCTTACAACAGAGAGAGAGAGAGCCCTAGAGCCCCATGGAGTCAGCTAGTCAGCAGGGCAGAACTTCAAGTGGTTCCAGAGAAGAAGGGAGGGCAAGGCCAAGTGCAAAGACCCTTGAATACTAAGGAGACTGAACTTCATATGAGGCAACAAGAGAACACAGGAGGGTGGATGCAAAGGTGGGCTGACCTTGGTCAGAACCATGTGTTTAAAAAAATAATTCTAGTCTAGTTTTCTCCTGGGAGATGAGAGTCCTGTAGGATCAGAGTAGCTTCAAGTATGTAACCACAGTGGAGGACTGTCCTGTTGGAGACAGAGGCTGGGAGCTCATTCATGTCTCAGTGTGGCCTTAGGTCACAAAGGCCAACAGGATGCTGAGCAGCTGGCATCTGAAGGCTGTTGCAGAAAGCTGCCCCAGTAATCAGAAGTTAAAGGTAATTCATTCACTCGTTCCTATAAGAAATGTACATGGAGTGGGGGCTGGTACGAGGCAAGGAGCAAGGTTTTATAAGATAGGCATAACCCTGCACTTGGAGGAGGAGGTGCGGGCTGGCAGGTGTACTGAAGGAAGGGTAGGCATCGTGAGTCAAGAGCAGGGAAGGAGAAGCAAAGGTTTGCAAAGACAGACCCTCACGGGAAATGGAATCCCCACACAGGAAGGCTCAGGCACAGGCTTCCAGCCAGGCTGCTTTGCCCTCCACACATCCTGCTCTGTGGCAAGGTCTGGATACGGTTCAGATCTCAGAACTGCTGTGGGGAGAGCAGGGTGCTCCATACAAAGGCTGGGCCGTGCAGTCCCTGCCCCTGAACTTTAGGGATGAATAGGATCACACAGTGCAATCCCCATGCATGGCCTGAGGTTCCAGGAGTGTGGGATGGCAGGTAAGTCCCAAGCCACCCTGTACGGTCTGGTTTTATCTGCAGCAGACAGTGGGACTGTTTATCAAATCCCCTTTGGACAAGTGGATTCAAATGCATTTAGGTATCAGGTATTGGGCTCTCTCTCCCCACCTTTATAGAAGGTTCTAGAAAGCTTCCCTATAGCCTTACCTTGTCCTCTCTTCTCCACCTATTATGATCAGACAGATCAAAGTAAAACCACTGTCCTTGGCAATGGCAGCTCTGGCAAGGGGCGCTGTGACAGGGGAAGGTGGTGGGGAAGTGAGGGAGCCTTGGGCATTTCTAGAAAGGTTTTCTACCAAATAAAAAACACACAAAGAGACATGTCATCTTCTTGCTCTTCCTCTTGTGGGAAAACGGAGTGATGGCATCAGTGACTGTTGTCCTGGGATTGAGCCGGACCGGGCCAGGGAGCTGACACACAGAGCCTGGCAGAATGGAGAGGAAGGAACCAAGCCCTTAGCTGTCTGACTCTAGGCCAGATGCCCTGCATGCAGCATCACAAACTCCCTGCAACTCAAGCCCCCATTGGTTGTGTTTCCTGGCTGCCAAGCTCCACTCACTCCCTGAGACCTGTTTAAACTTCCACCACCCCGAAAAAGGCGTGTATGGGTACCACAACATCACATGCTTTGTGTGTGAGTTGAGTGTGTGTGTGTGTGTGTGTGTGTGTGTGTGTGTGACAGCCAGAGGTTAATCATGCTCTTATCTTTTTTTGACAGGGTCTCCCACTGAACCTGGAGCTCACTGGTTGGCTATGCTGGCTAGCCAGTGAGCTCCAGGAACCTGCCTGTTTTTGCTTCCCCAGCATGAGGATTACCAACATGCATAACCATGCCTGGTTTTTTAAGTGGGTGCTGCGGGCTCTGTACTCAGATCTTTGTGCTTCTGTGGCAGGCACTTTACCCACTTGGCCATCTTCCTAATTCATATTATACACATTATTTATTACAATACTTTCCCCCCAGATGTAGCCAAGTGTTTTATTCTAATAAAACCCATGCATTGCTGTAGTGTCCTGGTAGCATAACTTACCCTCCAGGAAGTGGTACCTTTTCCTAATTCACGCAAAGGCACTGCCTAACCCTTCCCAAGCCTCTGCCACCCTTCCTGGCTCTCAGAGCTCAGGGGTCCTTGGCCTTTTCGTAAACAGTCCATAGCTTCCACAGCACCCACAGCTCCTTCCTCTCTCTGGGCTTGGATTGCCTGTGAATCTAGAGTATCCCCAGGGTCTTTTATGGCTTCTGATCTCCCACTGCAGATCTCACAGGCAGCCTCTCTGGCTTTCCTTGACCAGAGTGATTCTACCAGTCCGTCTAGCCCAGCTTCTGTCTGAGCTGAGGTTGTCCTAGTTAGCATGAACTGTGGACTTGAAGCAGCTTAGAATCTCCCCAAAAGAGTCTCAACTGAATAACCGTCTTTATCAGGTTGGCCTGTGGGGAATTGTCTTGACTGTTGATACAGGAGGCACAGCCCAGCATGGACATGAGCACTCCCTGAGCAGGTGGTCCTCAGCTGCGTAAGAACACTAGCATTCTCCCGTGACTTCTGTTTCAGCTCCTGCTCTAGTCCCCTCAACGATGGACTGTGACCTGAAAGTGTGAGGCAAATAAACCCATTTCTCCTCTAAGTTGCTTTCGAGTCAGAATGTTTTATCACAGTGATGGGAAGGAAGCTGGAACAGGTGCCTTATGCCCCGAGGGTGACGGTGGGTCCCCTCACTCACCTGCATGGTGCTGACCAAGGTTCTCCGCACTTACGTCCGCTGCCCAGGCATGAGGCTGGACGTGGAAGTGTACCAAAGCCCTGACTTCCCAGACACCCACACTCAGCAGAGCTGATGCTGGTGCTCCGGTATCCTGCAAACAGGCTGCTTCTCAGCCCAGTGTCAGGGCTCACATACTATCATGCCCAGCCTCCTGCCTCCCTGAAGTGTAGAGCCCTGCCTTTTGCCTTATCCTCTAGTCCTCTGCTCCCTGTCCCCTGGCCTCCCCTGTCCCTTGGCCTCCCCTGCTCCCTGGCCTCCCCGTCCCCTGGCCTCTCCCATCCCCTGGCCTCCCCTGTCCCCTGGCCTCCCCTTTCCCCTGGCCTCCCCTGTCCCTTGGCCTCCCCTGTCCCCTGGCCTCCCCTGTCCCCTGGCCTCTCCTGTCCCCTGGCTTCCTTCACTGCCTCAGGAGGGAGTGAGACTCACCTCCCCTGCCCCTGCTGCTCTGCCCCACCTGGCCCTGACCTTAACACAGCACTGAGATGGCTGCAGCCCAAGAGTCCCCAACATGTTTCCAGAGCTGGGGTCACATCTCTGTCTTCAATTGGGTCCTCTACTTCTTTCACTGAAGGGATTTTGTTCAGGGCTGACCGCAAGTCCCTTAAACAGCCAGACTCTCAGAACCCACTCAAAAGGACCTTATGTTTGAAAATCCTGTCAGTTTTCAACACTGGAAATCATTCCGGTGGCAAAGTGAGGAGAAAAAAAAAAATCTCCCTGTTAAAAATCAGTTCAGTCAAAGGTATGACCTCTTATATTCCTGCCTCTGCTGTTTTTAAAGATTTTCATGAGAGATTCTACACACATGCACACATGTATACCTACACAAACATGTAAATGCACAAAATGCATGTACACAAACATACACAAACACACATGCACATCCATTAGCACAACCATGTACATACAAATCATGTGTACATACATGTTTGTCTTATACAAATATCAGTACACATGCACAAGTACAAATACAAACACACAAAAACACCATACATGCATATACATAAACATACAAATAGGTATACTCCTTGCAAATGTGAAAACAAGTACAAATGCAGACATATGAATACATATATGCATATACAAGCATGTATATGTAAATACACACAAAAGGCATATACAAAACACTGTATATGCATATACCTAAGCATGTACCCACAAATATGTGCCCATGAAAGCACACATCACACAGACATGTACAAACACATGCACATGCACACACCCACACACTGGTAGACATTGAAATCCACATCATTTTCTGCTTTTTTCTGGTCTGGTGTGGACAGTTCTGGCTGGGCAGACAGGAAAGTGAGCAGACCAAGAAAGCGCTGGACACACGGAGCGACTGCTCTGCTCCTCCGCTTCGTGCCCCAACTCTGGGGACCTCAAGTTTGTCTCAATCCTCTCTTCACGTGTTTCATAAATGTGGGATTACGGGATTTCCAGAGGAGCCAGGTGGGTATCCCCTGCCCGGGAGCTGGTGACAGCCAGGGTGTTGTGAGGGTTCACCCGGGTCACCAGTTCCCTCCTCCCTGAAGGATACCGACACAGGCAGCAGTGACTTTCCTGACCCACGCTCGGGGGAAACAGTGCCCGCCCCAGCTCCTCCCTGTGACCTGCCGCTGGGTTTGGCCTCACTTCCGTCCCTTTCTCTTCCTCTCTGATGGACGAGGTAGATGTGGGCAGAAACTGATGTGTTGTGAGAGACAGAGGCAGACCGGCAGAAGGACAGTGACAGCGCTCCAGGAGAGAGGCCTAGCACCTGCGAGCCGGAGCTCAAGACGCTCGTCCCCTGGTGGACAGAGCCAGCTCCTCTCTGCCTTCTCCACTCACTCAAAATGTGTGAGAAAAGGAGGAGACGAGCAAGGACACACCCTGTGTAAGCCCCACACTCAGCTAGGCTGCCCTGGTATCCGATTTTCCTAACCCAGCTGGCCGTGGGCTCAGGGCTTCCCTAAGGTTCCACTTTCTTTGTGTGTGTGCGTGTGTGTGTGCGCACGTGTGTGTGTGTGTGTGTGTGTGTGTGTGTGTGTGTGTGTGTGTGTGTATGTGTGTGTATTAGAGGGGTGTGTTCTGCTCTAGGAGACAGCAGGAGCTGACCCAACCCTTGTCCTCATGCTGGGCTTGGACCCACCTGTGCCTTGCCTGGTTCAGGCCTAGGCAGGAAACTGCTCTTGTGCTGGTTCAGCAAGTAGTCCTGGGAACTTTCGGAAGATCAGTTTTCAAACTTGAACAAGAACAAATGGTAAAAGACCAAATCATTCACAGGAGTGGGCCCATTTTTACACACACACACACACACACACACACACACACACACACACACACACACGCACGGGGGTGTGGGGAAACAAGCACACACAGAATAGAACCATCCATACAGACACAAACATATACACACAGTGGGACCATTCACAGGCACATAGTGGGACCATTCACACACACAAGGGCAGTGAGTCTAAATGCCTTCTACATCATTCTCACCCTGACCTGCTTGGTCCTCCCCACCAGGCCAACCTCAGAGAAGAGGAGGAGGAACTAAAGATGCCCCAGAGGGAAAAGGACAGGACAGCGCTGCCCGAAACTCCCCCTTGACCTCTCCAGAAGTGCAGATGCAGCTGGCTGGCTCAGGGGCCACCACTGGGGATGGATGGCTTAGGAGCACTCCCACAGGGGCCTTGCTGGCTTTGGAGCATCCTCACTGGAGAATGGCCAGCTTGGGAGCACCACTACTAGCAGGTGGATGGCTTCAGAGCACCTTCTCTACAGGCTGGCTGGCTTGGGAGCATCCCCACTGATGCTCAACTTGGGAGAGTACCCTACTGCAGGGACCCAAGTGCCAGAGCAGTGTGGCACACTTCTTCCAGGGCCAGAGAATCACCAGCTGGAAGATTCCAGGTTACAGAGCTTCAGGGGTATGGTGGTTAAGGACAAGGTGTCTGGAACCCGCAGTGCTCTGTGTCCTGTTGACAGGTCTCCAAACAGCATTCCAACCTTGGGAATAATGACGGCCCTCCCTGGGGGTTGTGAGGACTCCACTGATGAGCCTGTCACAGGTGCTTGTCTTGCCTTTGCAGAGAAGCTCTGGGCTCCTCTGGGTGCTGAAAGAGGTTGCTGAAGAAGACTGGAAAGATGAGGGGCTCCTCCACTCTGAGGGTGATGAGGACACCAAGAAGTGCTAGATGTAGGGAAAGAGCTGGGGGCACCTCTTGACATCTGAACCTGGACCACTACCCACCCTTGTCTCCTCCAGTGAGTCCAGGTGTGACCTTGTTTCACAACGTTCTGTGAGCACCCCAAATGTGCTGCAGATCCTGTAGACAGACCCACCGGTGGGATCAAGTATATCAGGTCTTTGTAGACCTGACCATAGGCAGACACAGGCACACACAAGAGGGAGCTTTCCCTCTGAATGTTCATGCATGCGTGTGTGTGTGTGTGTGTGTGTGTGTGTGTGTGTGTGTGTGTGTGTGTGTTTCTCACTGTCAGCCAGAAGACACGCTGGAAACTCAGGCAGAAAAGAGTGCATGGATGTGGCCGTCATCCGGGATAAATTAATCCCAGACATGTAAAGTGCTTGCTTTCTTCGTTCTCAGTTCAGCTGCAAATTCAATTACGACTCTCTGCCAGCTACTGAAATGAGGGGACGAGGAAGTACGTGGCTAGGCCTGGAAAATGGGCCAGGGCAGGGGACCCTTCTGGATCTGCCCCTTATCCCCCTGCTGTTGTCCCAGATCCAGGAAAGAGTGGCAGACATTCCCTAGTTCCCCAGTCAGCTCACAAGCTGGCCTGGAGGCATGGGGGAAGTGTGGAAGTGGAGGAGACAGAACAGACAAAGAAGTCCTGGCTGAGGCTCCCTAAGGAGGCCCAGGGGCCCCAGGGCCTGGTGAGGCCTCACAGCTCACACGCTCACCCATCAGGGAGGAGAACACCGCCTCTCAGATGGAGTATATTGTCTTGGCGGGGCTACCCAGAGGTCTCCCTGGACTCTGCTGAGCAGGGCCTGGTTTGTCTTTAGACCCTCCTAAACCAAGGTCTTAGTTTACAGACAGACCTGGGGGAACCTCTTAGCTCAAGAATGTCCCCCAGAGGTCAGACTGCCCTTGTGGGTCCCCTTTCTGTGGGTTGTGTTCATGCCTGTCCTGGTCTAGGAAGGGAGTACACCCCTCAGCCAGCTGCACTCCCTCTCCAACAGCGGACAGAGATGACTTCTCCTGTCCAGACCTAGGAATGTGAAGAGAATGGGTGTGGTTGGTTCAGAGAGAGTGGGTAGTGGTTGAGTTTGAAAGGGTGGATAGATTGGTGGAAATAGTTTTCAGTGTGTGTGTGTGTGTGTGTGTGTGTGTGTGTGTGTGTGTGTGTGTGTGTGGAGTGAAGAGTGGGTGGGTTTTGAGTAATCATTAGAGACAGTGAAGCTCAGAGAAAGGAAAGTGAGGAAGAGATGGCCTTGGTGACCTTCACAGGGGTCATGTGGAGCTGAAATTCCTCGGAGTAAAGTTCTCACTGGGGGAGGCCTTGTCAGCAGCACCTTGGGTTGAGGCAGCACCTCAGGGGGTCTTAGAGGCATCCTAGGCCTCATCCCTGAGAGCTCAGGTTGCCCCAAGAATGAGACTGGGCCCAAGGAACACCTCCAAACATGGAGGACAGGAGGAGGGGAGAGGGGAGGAGAGACTGGGATCCAGGGAGTGTGTGTGCAGTGGGTTGCTGTGGCAGCCCTTAGTCCCAGAGCCAGGTAGAGGCCTGCTCCATCTTGTATCCCCTCTCCTGTCCATGTGAGGTAGACAACCTCAGGAAAGAGAAGAGGCCAGAAAATAGAAGAGGCCAGTGAGCTTCCGGAAACCCAACCTCCTCTACCTCCAGAGCTGCTTCATTTGGGGGTGAGGTTGAAGCTGGAGGCCAATCTCCCTGCAAGGTCTTAGAAGGAGCCCTGCTCCCCACCCCCAAGCCAGTTTTGGACTGTGCACACCGGCTACTTAATTGGCATTGGCAACAGGTAGTCATTGTTTCAGAGACAAGATCTCTAGCCCAAGTTAGCCCCAAACTCACTATGTGGCTGAAGACATCCTTGACCTCTGGATCCTCCACCTCCTAAGGGCTGAGATCACAGGCTTGTACCTCCATAGCTGGTTTTGAAATAGCTATTTTAAGCCCCAGTTTTCAGATGAGAAATGTTAAACTCAGGGGTGTCATGGAGCTATTAAGGAAAGGTGAGCCCAACTCTCGTCCTGTGCCTCAACCAATCTCACACTGTGGCTCCCAAACATTCCTAGAGCCCTGGTGGGGGGAGGGGTGGGAGGCAGGAGGCAAGCAGGGACCAGTGTGCAGAGGTAGCACTGGCCTCATGACAAAGGCAGCGTTTGCCTTTACTTGATGATGTTTCTGGAGTAGCTGCCATGCTCTGACTGGGAGCTAACCATGGAAGCCTTGCCCGTGGTTAAAGAAAAAAAAAGATTTCAATCACGGTGCCTGAGAATGTGGACTTCACGTGGAGACTGACTGAGTGACGGCTAGAAAAATGAAGCCAGGTGAGATTTTAAAATGATCTGTGAACCTTTCTCTGAGATGACTTCCCTCCCACTTCAGGGGGAGACTGAAATGAGAGGTAGCCATGTAAACCTAGGGAGAGCATTCCCAGCAGAGGTCACGTGCAAAGCCTGTACAAAGGACCCAAGAAAAAGAATAGGCTTGGGCTGTGGTCCCTGTCTCTTGTGTAATTCACCTTAAACTTTTGGACCAATGTAACCTGTTGGTCTTGACTGTCAACTTGATGGGATTTAGAATCACCATGGAAACAAATCTTTGGCGGAGTCTGTGGGGAGTTAACTAGATTCAGTTCAGGTTCACGGAGGTAGGAAGACCCACCCTGTGTGGACAGTATCATTCAATGTACTGGGGTCTCAGACTGAATAACAAGGAGAAAGATGAGCTGAGCACCAGCATTCATCTCTCTGCTTCCTGACTGTGAACACCATGTGACCAGCTGCCTCAAGCTCCCGCTACCATGACCTCCCGCCCCCGCCCCCATGGACTGTCCCCTTGAACAGTGAGCTAAAGTCAACCTTCCCTTTAGATGCTTCTGTGGGGTATTTTGTCACAGCAATGTGCAAAGTAATCAGTTAAGCCAGAGAAGGATTCTGGGCTCTAGCTTACAGCTTTGCTTGGCCTTTGCTGGGACCCATGTGGACGCCCTCATCCACTCTCGGCTGGACTGGTGACGTGGGCACAGAGCCCTTTGGCTGTCTCCTTTCCCATGGTTGGCTGCCTGGAACCCAGCCTGGGCTCTGGGAAGTGCTTTAGAAGTTGACACTCTTCACTGCCCACTCTAACCCTCACTGGGGATTTGGACAACATACTCTTTCCAGATGGGCAAGAGAGACTATTTATTTTATTTTTAAAAATAGCTTTTATTGGTTTTTGTCATATTACAAAAATAATATATGTTCATTATAGAAATTTGAGAAAACAGCTAGCAAAGGGCAGAGTATGAAGTAGCCACTAATCCCATTACCCAGAAGAACTGTTGCTGCCACTTAATTCTAGAATTTCCCATATATAAAACACATGGTAGTAAGCCTGGTCTGGTGGCATCCACCTGCAACCCCAGAGGTCTGGTATCAGAGACAGAAAGGTTTGAGTTTGAGGCCGGTCTGGGTTATGTGGGGGACCACGTCTCAAACAAGCAAGCAAGTTAGTCTGTTTCCCTGGAATCTCTTCTATTCAATACTGAACAGGGTGGGTTGGCATGGTGGCACACACCTTTTATCCCAGCACTCAGGAGGCAGAGGCAGAGGCAGAGGCAGAGGCAGAGGCAGAGGCATTTCTGTGAGTTTAAAGTCAGCCTGGTCTACATAGTGAGTTCTAGGCCACCTGGGGCTACAAAGTGAGACCTTGTCTCAAACAACAACACAATGAATAGATTATGAACATTTATAATATATAAGATTTAAAGGCTGGCAGTAAAACCAACACTAGTTTCCACACCAGCAGTTGAAGAATTAGAATGTTCCCTTTCACTCATTTTGTGTTTCTGTGTCAGATAGTATTTCTACACCATAACAATATTCCCTGTATTTTAGAGTTCCCTAGGATGGTCCTTCCCAGTTCTACTTTCGTTATTCTGAATTTCATGTTTAACATTTTATTACATCCCTTTAATGTTACCAGCATATATAGGTGTGATGGTTAGTTCTAATTGTCAACTTGCCACAATCGAGATTCACCTAGAGTCTCAGTGAAGGACTGAGGGTTGGCCTGTGGGCATGTCTGGTGGGAGAGAGTATCAATTACATTAGTTGGTGTGGGAAGACCCAGCCTGAAAGTGGGCAGCGCCATTCCCTAGGTCTGGGACCTAGACTGTGTAAGAGTAGAGAAAGCTAGCTGAACCCTAAGGGGTGTGCATTGCTCTTGGCTCCTGACTGTGAATGTGGTTATGTTCTATAGAATAGGCTGGGTAACTGTTTCAAGTTCTCAACACCTTCAGTTCCCTGCTGTCATGGACTGTGACCTGGAACTGTGAGCTAAAAATAAACCATTTCTCCACTAACTTGCTTTTCATTAGGGTATTTTATCACAGTAACAGAAACTGAGCTGGGGACTGTAAGTGTCAACAAAGGAACAGATAAAGAAATTGTGCTATGTTTTCACAGTGCACTTTTATTTAGTCATAAAGAATGAAATTATGTCATTTACAAAAAAAAATGGGTGCAATTGGAGATGTCAGAGTAAGCCAATGAAATCAGATTTGGAACGATAACTCCTGTATGTTTTCTCTCATTTGTGCTTCCTGGATTTTATATGGACACACAGAATCGTGTGCATATATAACGTGAAAGCAGAGTGACAATGTGTGGGAGACGAAGGCGACCAATGGGACCTGCTGAGGGTGAGAAGAGGGAGGGTGGGGGAAGGTAGAGGAGAAGATGGTCAAACTACAGAATGTACTTGTGTCCACGCACATGCCTGTCTAAAATCTAGTGCTATGTACAGTGGATTTAAACCAACCAAAAGAAGGTGCTGATGAGATGACTCGGTAGAAAAAGTGCTTGTCACACAAACATGAGGTCCCAAGTTTGGACCCCAGTATAAAAAGCCAGGCACAGCCCTCAGCATCTGTAACCCCAGCACTCAGGGATGCCACAGGGAGGCAGAGCCAGGGGATCCCTGGACCCCATCAGCCAGCCAGTCTAGCCAATCGCTGAGTTCCAGATTCAGAGAGAGACACTGTCCCCCAAAAATAAGGTGGAAAGCACTGGAAGAAGGTATTAGATGTCAGTCTCTGGCCTTCATACCCGTTCATACACAACCATATGAACATATATATGCTACATCATATATATGTTTAGGATGCTGGTCTCTCTAAGCTAGTTGGATCCCACAGCCTGATGAAACCAAACTCCCCCCCCCCACACACACACCCCTTTTCCTTTGGACAGAAAATTAAGAAGCCTGATGTGCTAGCCTTGATATGTCACAGTCCCCAACTTATGGTCCTCCATTGCTTCTGACCAAATCACATAGTACGGGAATTTCTGCCATCCCCTGAAAGGGTGTAGAAGGCAGATGTTTTCCTTTGTTCTGGGGACGTCTCTGCAGGTTCCTGCTCCACCCCCCACCATCCTGTCCATGATGGCTCTCGCTCTCACTGTAAGCCATCCCTCTCCAACATCAGTATACCATTTGGAGTGGTCAGAAGGTGTCTGCTGGGAATGCTGGCCTGGAACTTCATAGATAGCCCAGGCTGCCTCACCCTGTAGGGGATCCTCCTAAGTCCTGTCAGCCATCGTGCCCAAGACCCTTCTTCTTAGCCTCCATGCCAGGCTGGCCCACTACAGGACGTGGGAAGCCTGCATGATGCTGACCTGTGTGAGTGTGAGTGTACATCTGTCAGACATTTTTATGACTAAGTGTTCAGTCCTCCTCCTGGTCCAGAGCGCTTGCCCCCTTCCACCTCCCCTTCCTCCCGTTTATTCTCTCCTGCCAGTGGGCGCCCCTGCCTGACCCTCATTAACTCGAAGTGTAAAAACTGTCTGCAGCCTCCTACCATAGACAGAAGGTGGGGTCTGGGGCCAGGCCCCCACTCTCCCCTGGAAGTTCAGAGCTCTATGGTTTATGGCTTGGCCCTATAGAACAGGCTGGGCTTGTTAGGGAATGGCCCCGGGGCTCTTCAGAAGCCCTGTAAGGAGTGAGTGCTTCCCTGGCACGCCTAGATCATATCCCTTGTTCCTGGGAAGCCAGCAGGGGTGCTCTATAGGGTGGCGCAGATTGGACACTGCCTCACCGGAAGGGCCCCAGTCTTAAGGACAATGAGGTGGATGGCAGCCCCTCCCTGGGCTGTAGAAGACAGAATGCAAGCAGCTACAAGTTGATGGATGTCTTCTTTGCCTCCCTTTTCTTATGCTCGGCTCTACCTTCCAGCGTGTTCCTGTCTCCAGGATCTCTGACCTTATCTTTCCATTTGAAAGCGGGGGATTGCTAACTCAACAGTACAGAGGAAAGGGACCCTTGATAGGAAGGAAGGAGGGGAACTTGGTTCTGGGTTAAAATGTTCCATAGGTTCAGAACCCTACGGGAGTGTTTGTTGAGATGCTACAGATGTGATGGATGAGGCAGGGGCTGAGGAGTGGGGCCAGGGCCTCTGAGTAGTGCCTGTCCTTTGATGAGGAGAGGGCCTCCCCAGAGTGGGATGCTAACTGCCCAAGGAAAGACAGGCATTCTCCTCTATAGCTCAATGGCTCCTGGAGGCCACTCAGAGCGGGGCACAGGGTATCACGCTCCCTTGGCTTCTGTCCTGGAGCGGGTGGTGGTCTGCTTCTCTCCCTCAGGCAGCCCAGCAGGGCAGGCAGAGGTGAGTGGTCATATGCTGGTGGGGGACCAAAGGAAGCCTGGAGTCAGAAAGGATCGAGATTAGTGGCAGGGAGCCCAGCCTGGCTTTGCTCAAGGAGACATTTGCTTTTTTATTAGTCAGGGAGAGCCGCAAACGGTCTTGGTGAGTGTGGTTGGGTTTATGTAACGTAAGCACCTAGGCACACAGTGTTCTACCTACTGTGGGGACAGGTGGGGGCCTTGTGCTGGCTGCTAGAGGCAAGTAGAGGTGGCTTTGCAACTCTCTCTCAGCTCCTCACTTAAAGGCTGCCCAGCCACCACTCCCAAGCAGGGCCACTGAGCAAGTCCTGTGAGGTAAGATGCCCCCAACTCCTCCCTCTGCACTCCCTAACTTTCAAGACCCACAACATCCTCAGGGAAGAAGGAAGGGGGGCTGAAATGGGGGCAGAGCTTCATGTGTCTCCATCTCTGGTCCAGGGCAAGGACCAGTGTGTGTGTCAGAGAACCTGAGCTGGGGATAGTTGTATCAGCAACCCTGCTGAGGTCTGTCTCTGGGACATCTTTGCTGGCTCCTAGCTGTACTAGTGTACTGCGGTAAAGTGGGCTGCCTGGGTGGCCCTCAGCTGCTCTGGGCTGTGCCTCTACAATCCTCACTTTATCGTGGCTGCCCCTGCCGAGGCCCTCCCTGGTCCCCGTGGTGGCTGCTCCATGACTTACTCCATTGCTGACCTGTTCCTTGCCGGCCAGGGTAAAAATAGATGTTTCCATAGCGCTACCTCAGCAGCAGCAGCAGCAGCAGCAACTTTCTCCCACTTGAGCCCCAGGCAGTGCTGGGCTCAGAGCTCAGAGCACAGAGCACAGTTTGCAGGGCCAGGCCTGGCATTACAGCGTGCCTTGCTTGGAAGCCAGGCTGCTCATGAATGCCTCGTTGTTCAGGAAGGTGACCCTGGGTGTCCTGCCTCAGGCCTGAGGGCAGCCCTGCTCACCTCCAGGTCTCTGGCCATTCTCTTGGCTCTCTGGTCTGCCTGTTGCTCAGGGCCTCAGTGTCTATCCCACTGGGAGGTATGGGAGCCTCCGTGGGTTTGTGCCTTGGGCAATAGACCAGGATCCCAAGCTCCATCTACACCCTGCCGTCACCGTCTTGATTGAAGGCCCTCACATTTTACTTTGTCCTAGGCTTTGTGACTTACATAGCTTGGGTCTGATGGAGGAGGCCGCCTGCCTCTGCAGAGCCCCAGGTTTGATGGGGGAATATAGCCTGTTCTCTATTGGACCCATAGGTTGGAAATAAAGGCAGGATAGCCCACTGAATCTGCACTATGGGGAGACAGAGTATTATTCCCTGTGAATCCCTGGGTGACATGTGTGAGAAACTTCCTTCTTGCTCCAGGGGCCCTCTGTCTGAAGGCAGCCATCTTGGAACTGGACATCTCAACATAAACAAGGCAAGGCCATTGTCCTCAGAGAACACAGATTCTGAGGTAGGACAGTGCTCTTAGTGAGCCCACAGTCATGTGGTGGAGACCCTTAGGACAAATGGCTGGATGGGTGTGTGCGTGGTAGGGAGTCTCGGTAGGCATGGTTTCCCTAGAAGCAGGGAGGGAGAGCTCCAGTGAGGCCAAGCAGGAAGGGAGGGAGATGGGGGAGAGGCAAACGTTGTGTTGTTCTTGTCAGAGGCAGGCTGAACAGAGAGAGGTGCTAGGACAACCAGAGGACTCTCAGTGGACTCAGTAAGTTGGATAGTGCTTGGCTGCTCAACAGTGGCAGTTCTAGAAAGGGAGAGAAAGCTGTAGCCAGGGCCAGGGCGAAGGGGGAACACAGCAAGTCTCAGGACAGGGCCTGAGGAGCTCCTCGGATCCACATCCATGGTGGTGTTCTCTGAGATCTTCAGAGTCAGGCTCTGATTGGTAGCCTGGGTCCAAGGAAGGCCGATGGGATGGGAGCAGCTCTACTTGAACCTTTATGTACCAGGGCCCTCAACACAGGAAGCTTCCAGGAGATGACCTGCTCAGAGCTGAACTACAGAATGTTCTGAGAGGGTTTCTGTTGGCCTGCCAGTTGGCCATGGCTTCGGAGCCCACCATTGCTTCAGAGCCTTCTGTAGAAGCTTCCGGCAGGATAACCCCTGAGAGGAACTCACTGTGGGAATAGTGGAGGTCTGTCTGGTAGGTAAGGGACTGTCCCACCCTCTGAGGAGCTGTCTACAAGTAGTAAAGGTCAGGTGCTCTGGAGTCAGTCCTCTTGCGTGGGTGTGAATACTCTACTTTGGAGGCCTCCCTCACTGCGTGGAACTGGAACATGGACTCTGTGAATGCCTCCCGAATCTCCCGCCGGCTGGCTGGGGCAGTCAGCCAGCTGGTACTCATGCCAGAGGCAGCCAGGCTTTGGGGAAGCTCCCCACAACCCTTTCACCATGAGAATGCTTGCCAGCATCTTGAGGGAGCACCCCTCAGGTAGTCTGGAAGGAGCATACTCCATTATGGTCAGAGGCAGCGTCCACATGTGTGTTAGACAGGGCTGTGGGCAGTTAGCTGCCTTCCTTAGTCAGCTTCAGCCAGTCCACAACCTAAAACCCCCATAAAGTTAGTAAGTGAGAGGCCACAAGAAGGCATGGTCGACCTCATACGTGTGGGCAGAGGGCTTTGTTTAGGGCATGGGGCTTAGTGTATGGGCATAGGCACTCAGGAGTGGAGTACAATCTTTTCACCAATCTGGCTACTAAGGAGGAGGGTTAGGGGAATGTGGAGAGAAGCCAGGGCTCAGTGTGGTGCTAAAAACAGTGCGTTCACATAAGCAGAGTGTCTGTGTCCATCCAGGGAAGGTAGAACTAATGGTCTCATCGTGGCGTCCACTTAGGCCTGCTTCTCTAAGCAGGTAGCATCCTTCAAGCAGGATCCAGGGCAGGCCCTGTGCTGTGCACAAGCCCTGCCTCTGCTGGAGTGGTAGGTGGTGTGCTGGGCATTAGTAGGGTGGGGAGAGGACCCAGAGAAGTGCAGCAGGGCCACAGTCCTGTACTCTGTCCTCGGCTGATCCACTGAGCTGAAACTATGGTGTCAGGCAGCAGGAAGGAATACAACCCAGTAGCAAGAACTGAACAGTACCCCCAAAAAGCATCCCACACCAGAAATCTATGCCTGTGTGAAGTCTCTTTCCTGGGCAGTGAGAATGGGGACAAACTTTGGCCATGCCTAAAGCCTAAAGCTGTACAGGCTCTGTGCCATGCCCTCAGGGCAAGGCAGGATCCTCTCCTTCACCCTGGTTGGCTGCTGACTTCAGGGTTTCAACCTCCACAGCCTCACAGATCACCTTTCTTGTCCCTTGCAAAGCAGTTCTTGGGTGCACCTAGCATGTGGGGAGAGTGGCACCCCACCCTCAGCTCATCTACTGGGATCCCTGAGGCCAGAGACACCAAGGAAACCGCCTAAGCCTGCATGGCATGGCGAGGTGGGGGTAGACAGTAAGCAGGTCTCCTGACATAAGCCTCTCTGGGATGCCCAGCCTGTGCCGTTTACTCATTGGACCAGCAGATGCTGAGTTAAGAGTGGGCAGCAGGAGAGGAAATAAGTAGACAGGATAGGGCTGAGCCAGCAGGTGTCCTTGTGCCCTGCAGAGAAGGATGGTCAGCTCTGCTGGAGGATGTGTCCCTAGGAAGGCTCTGGAAGAACTCTTAAACTGCCCAGATCCTGTGGGGATGAGTGTGGTCCTGGTGAGGCAGCCAGTGAGCCTGACCAGAGGAGGCCTGTGTGTTTTTGTGTAAGGGTAGCCAGTGCTCAGCTCTCCCCACCCCCGTCGGGGGTGGGGGGGTATGGACCTGACTTCCTGTTGACCCAGAAGAGCTTTCTTAGGCTGAGGACCCTCTCAGGGGCTTCCTTTGCATCTCCTGTCCACAAAGGCTCCCAGCCCAGTTTCCTTCTCCTTTTCCCTCTCTTCCCTCTTCCCCTCACCTGTCACTCACCTCAACCCCAGTACGTGGGGAGACACTTGAAGGAACAAGGTTAAGGCAAGAGAAAGGAAAACTGCCTTCACAGGGCCAAGCCCACAGCTGGGTGGAAACCTGGATCTCATTAACACCCCAGTCAGGGACCAGCATGGGGGTGTCTCGCCTCCCTGTCCTCCCTGCAGGGACTGGGAGGGGCAGGGCATGCTAGGAGACAAAGCTTTATTATTAGGAGCAGATGAGAGGGGGCAGGGAGGAGAGAGAGAGCTGGCCCAGGGGCCCGGCTGGTGGGTAGGGCACAAGAGGACCGGCAGACCCTCTTCCCAACCTCTGGGGTCCAGAGCCCTTCACAGGAAGGCCCTGGGCCTGGAAGTGCTGCCTAGGACACAGCAAGGCTGAAAGGCACATCTGAGCATGGACCAGACATACTGAAGCCGGTGTCTGCTGGGCCAGAGTTGACACTGTGTGTGATGGGGATAAAAGGGGGTACCATGTTGACTGATAGAGGGGCATTCTCAAAGCTTTGCTGATCACAGGCTGAAGGTGGGGTGACCGGGCTCCCAGGGACTGTGTGACGGCAGTGTAGACGTCTTGCTCAACCCACTTTTATGATGTTCAGAGAATGTCAGGTTGAAGAACATCCACCCCAGCTCATCTACTGCCCTTAGAAACACTGTGACTTTGGGGAAGAGCTTACATTGGAGACCTTGTTTGGAAGCTGTTGAATTCTAGATCACAGTTCAACAAGGGTACCCCAGCCAGTGCTCAGCAGAGTGTGAGCCACAGTTGCCTGTATATCTGTCCAGGAAACAGGCTTGGGCTGAGCAGGGCAGCCAGAAAGACTGGTGTCTGGCATGGAAGTCTCTACCCTTCAGCACCCACTGACTTAGAATCGTGAGGAGGAGGAGGAGGAGGCAGGTTTGAAGGGGTAGGGCTAGGGTTGACCCCTGCTCCTTAACCAAGCATTCCTCCCACAGAGCCCCGCTGTTCAGGCAGCCCCAGCTACACTTCCTGTGCCACATGGTGTGGACCCTTATTCCTCCTCCAACATTTTAATTAGATCCCGCGCTCATTAGACGCTCAAATGCCTTCCAGACACCCTGCAGCTGCTTGGGCCCTCCCCACACCTGCCCTGCCAGCTGGGCCTCCCCCACACCTGGAAGCCATTGAGCCTCCAGCCAGGACCTTCTGATGTTGGACCTTCCTGTGGCTGCCACCAGAGAGAAGCAGAGGTTTGCTGAGGAAGGGTGGGGACCTTTAGAGATTGGCTTCTTTAGTACTGTCATGAGGCAGAGAAGTGTGGTTGACCCCAGCACAAGAGAGATCTGGGGTACCCTGCTTGCTTCACCACAGTCTAGGGGAGCCAGTGAGTGTTCCTTGGTTCCCTTCCCCTCACTTTGCCTGGCCCCCTCAGCAGGGTCCCCTTGAGAGCCTCCCCAGGGCCCAGAGTTTGCTATCTGTATTAGACAGAGGGGACAAGCAGCTTTGATGTTAGCAGGGTTCTGTGAGTGACCAAGGGAGCAGAGTTCAGGGCCTCAGGAGAGCTGAGTCCCAGACTTCTGTTTGACCACGATTCTCTTTCTTGATCTGTCAAGTCACATGGAACCAATGAATAAATCCAACATTTGTTCTAAGTGCTTCTAAGGGACAGGGTGAATATATACTTTTCTAACCCGCAGACGGACCCTGAGAAGGGACGCTGGTGCAGACACCCCTACTTCAGGTGGGCATCAGGTACTTGGCAGCTTGCTCAAGTCCTTTCAGACACACAGTGGCTAGCAGTGACAGGATCCCATCTCTGTCATCTGTCTGTCCCTTGTTCTGCTGCTCCCTGGAGTAGGCAGCGCTGACCCTGTCTAAAGTTTCGCCTTCGGTGACTGGAGGTCTGGGGATTGCTGCTACTCTCCCTGGGAAAGAGCAAGAGATTCTGACAGTGTGGCCAGACCAAGGTAAGTCGTTTATCTCTTCTAGTTTTCGTGGTAATAAATGGGAAAATCATGCTTAGAGCTTAGAAATGTGCACATGTGGATATGGATGTGTATACACACACACACACACACACACACGCACACACACACAAAACCCCCCCAAGCAAACAACAACAACAAACCATTGCTCCAAGCGTGAAGTAGGTAAGGGCAGGGTCTGTGCACATGCGCGCCCCTCCCCCCTGACCTTGCCTGGCCCTGCAGGGACATGAGTGTCCATGGCTGCCTAGTACTTCTGCTCCTCCGCTGACGGCCCCATCCCTCAGGTGGTGAGTTGCTGAGAAGCATGAGGACCCTTGTATGGCAGCTCAGGTGGGAGCAGTGAGTGGGGGCTGTGGGGAGGCGGTGCTGACTCCATGCCCCTCCTGTCACATGAGGATCCATTCTGGGCTGAGCTGGTTTGGGTGAACACATGGCTATGAGCATTGGCTGGGGTTCACTTAGAAATGGGGAGCAGATGCTAAGGAGGGGCCCGCCCATCAGCCACCTGTGCAAGTGAGGTGGGGGAAGCGCCTTAAGTACTATTCCATGCTGCCTCCCTCTCAAGGTTATGCTCCCCCAACAGAGGCTTGGAGGGGCTGGCTGCCAGGACCTCCATACTTCAAGGCCTAGAAAAGCCAGCCAGTGCCCAAGGTCTCCACGCCAGGTGGCAGGAATGTGGGGCTGGGGTGCAGATGGTGGGGACCAGCCTCATTGATCCATCTCTGCACATTCCTCTCCTGCTGTTCCCAGCTCTCCCATTTCCACGGTCCTCCAGGCCACCTTCATATCACCCTTAACTCTAGTACTGATGGATCAGGGCCCAGTATTATGCCCCTTGAACCTCAGCTTCTCCCTAAAAGGACCTTATGTACAGATCCAGTCACACTGGGATACTAGCAGATGGATTTGGGTGGAACTTAATTCAGTCTATAATAGCTTAAAAAAAGATGGGTGTGGTGGCTCAACTTGTAACCCCTGCTTTCAGAATGTAGGGTGTAGTAGAAAGAGGGTCCAGAGTTAAAGGCCATCCTGGGCTACATAGGTAACTGGGTGCCAGCCTGGGATATATGAGAGCCTGTATCAAAATAACAGCAACAACCAAACAAAACCAAACAAAGAAGAAGAAAGAGAGAGGAAGGAAAGAAAGAGGGAAGGAGGGAGGGAGAGAGAGACCAGTCCCGCAGTCAGCAAGTTTGGGGAGGGGTGAGTGACTTTGATCAGGCAGGGCTCCTGATTGCCCTGGGAACCAGGATGAACTGAAGGAGGCGATGAGCGGTGCTTGGGCCTGAGCCTGTTGCCACAGAGCCTCGGTGCAGCTAGTGTTCTCCATCTGTGGGACCTGCTGTCCTGACCTGCTGCTGCACAGCACTGGCTGACCAAGTCCTGCAGTCACTGCTGCTCATGGAGATGGACAGCAGCCGGGGGCAGCTCTGCCTGACTGGTTCATCGCCACCATCAGCCTCAGCCTGGTAATGTCAGCCTGTCTGCTAGAGTGCAGAGCCCCAGCTGGCAGGTTCGCCCTCCTCCTCCCTCTCTTCTTCCCCTCTCTCTTTCTTTCCCTTCTCCCCTTCTCCTTCCTTCCCCTTTCTCTCTTTTCTTCCTTTCCTTTCTTGGAAGGGCCCTAACACTGACTGGCGGCTGTGCCCTCTCTTGGCCCTGCTGGTTACAGCAGTGGTCTCAGGTCCCTGGAGAGCAGCTTTGCCAGCAGATGTCTCCATGTTAGTGAGTGTTTGTGTCCAGCTGAAGCTGGACAGCCTGGTCTTTACAGCTCACACTTCCTGCAGCATTCTGGTCTTCTGAGCCCTCAGCAGATCGCCCCCTTGGGCTCTGTTTGTAGCCATCTAGGGTTTTCTCAAGCCTGCTCCTCTGAACGTTCCTGAATTCTCTGAGAATCAGTTTTAAAGTCTTGCCACATCCTTGCAGGCAGAGCTGGAGCCAACAGCCCCATTTCTCAGCAGAAGCGTTTTGTGGCAGACAGTTTTCCTCGCTGTAACGAAGTGCTCAACAGAACTAACTTACAAAAGCAAGTTTGTCTTACTTAGTTCACAGGTTTGGGGTTCTAATCCATGACAGGTGGTTCTGTGGCTTTGAGTCTGTAGCGAAGCAAAGCCACTCATACCATGATCCAGGGGACACACACACACACATGCACACACACACATACACACACATACATACACACACACACACACACACACACACACACACACACACACACACACAGAGAGAGAGAGAGAGAGAGAGAGAGAGAGAGAGAGAGAGAGAGAGAGAGAGAGGAGACTGGTGTCACCATCCTCCAGTGACCTAAGGACCTCCCTCAGAGGTTCTGCCAACACCTCCTTGGGGACCAAACCTCTGGAGGACATAGAGGTCTTCACAGAACGCTACTTCAGCCTTGCCTGGATACTGAGTGAGAAGAAAGCTCTCAGCGGGGTCACTGTTCACTTTCCTCAGTGACTTTTCGTTGCTTGTCCTCCAAGCCCATGCTGCCATTGGTGCTGTCCAGTAGATGTGGTCCTTGCTACTACTAGGACCACCACCGGCCGCATGCCACCTGGGAACCCTGAGAGATGCAGGGTCCCAGGCTGTATTAACAAGGTCCTAGGTGGTTTGTGGGCAAGTCTGAGATGCAGCCCTGGAGAACTGGTTTTCAGAACCACAGACACTCACCTGGTAAGGGCTTTCACTTTTTGTTTGAAGGAAACTATGTATCCTGAGCTGTGACACCCCCATCACAAAACCATGAAGACACTGGTCTCTGGGCAGTCAAGGATGGTGAGACAGGGGCAAGCTGTGGTGACTTCTGCCTGCCCTCTGCACTGCCCTCCTCATCCACCCTGCGTTTCTGGTCCCTGACCACACACACCTTGTCACTACACCCTGTGGTTTAGGCTTTAGGGTATGGTGTGTGTGTGTGTGTGGGGAGCCAGAACCCAAAAGTGTGACTTTTTGAGATGATTCCTCTCTGGTTTATTTTCTCTTGGCCCTTCTCTTTGCTTCCTCCTGTGCCCCCTCCTCCCTAGCTTCCTCTTCTAGGCGAGAAGGCAGAGCCAAGCCCCGCTTGGAAATGGAGGTCCTTTCTGGTCACACTGTAGATTTTCCTGTCTGAGGTCCCTTCGTAAAGAGGACTCTAAAGAGCCTTGCTCCCCCTGCACTAGCTCAGCCCTTCCCGCTCCTGGCAGTTGGCCACCAGCCCTAGTCTGCCAGAAAGTATATTTGATCTTTGAACCTAGGGCTGCCCTGGAGACAGACCTGGAGACTGCTAAAGGCATTAGCATGGCGCTGTGGTCATGAGAGGGGACAGGGAGAGGGCAGGAGGCCTGGTAGGGACTGGAGGAGGAGGTTGTCAGACCTGCTGGGGGCTGGTCCTGCTCTCACCCTAGGCTCTGATCCAACTGAAGTAGAATGCCTGAAAACACCAGCCCTTCCCTGCTGTTGGCAACAACATTATCATCACTCACCTCTATGGATGAGAGCTGGTCATCGGGGTTATCCCACAGGTTGCCTGGAATGGTTGGAGTTCACCCCTGCAGTCTAGGGAAGGGCTTGTGGGCTGAGTCCTCATCTCTGCACAGCTCTCGGGAGTCAGTTGGTTCTCCCACAGTCCCTTCCAGGCTGTGGGGTGCAGCAGGAGCTCAGTGTCTGAAACCTCAGTTTTCCCCTATCAAGATCCGTTTCTGCATGATAGGCTGGACTCCAATGAGGGGAGGTGTTGCCCAGGGATGCAGGTTCTTTCCTTAGAGTGGTCTTTGGCTTTGTCCTGTGCAGGCCTGCTCAGACCTCTAGCTGTAGAAAGCTCGAACTTTCTGAGGGTGGGAGACACAAGCTCCATTGTCTTGATCCCTGTGAGGGTCTGTGTGGAGGGAGGAGTGGGCAGGTGGGTTGAGCATTAGTGGGGAACTGGGAGTGTGTGGGAGCAGGGCCTAATGCTTGACACTGAAAGGCAGGGCCTTGAACTGGGACTAGAATAGCATTAGCTGTAGGCGGTGTGTTCCCATAGGAACTCCTTGAACATGAACTTGGCATTAAGGTAACAACTTTGAGCACAAGGGTAACGCAAAGGCTCCAGGTACCCTTGTTCTTCCAGGCCACTCATGAGCTTGGACTGCTGACAGGCTCCTGGCTCTGTCAGGATGACAGAGACCCATGTCCCATCAGGCCCAGCAATCCCGGATGCTTTGCTCTTTGGACACTGAAAGCAGGACAATCCTACAGGAGGGATTGGGGCTAACAGAGTTGCAGCAAGTTGAGGGAGATGCTGTGCCTGGTGGCAGCTCCACTGTGGAGGTACAGAGGCTGATGGGGTTGGGTGGGTGGGCAGTTGGCAGCTGCTAGGCTTCCGGGATAGGTAGTGTTGATTGTCAGCTTGATGGGATATGTGGTCACCTAATAGACTAACCTCTCTGTGGATGTCTGTGAGGGAGTTTCTAGGCAGGTGAGTGGGCCCATCCTAAACATGGGTGGTACCATCCCATGGGCTGGAGCTCAAGACTGAATGAAAATAGCATCCGTTCTGTGGCCTTGCACTTGCAGGACAGATTATTTTCCTCACAGAACACGCTGCCAATTAAGACTGGCAATGTGGGCCTGTGAGGTTTTGGTGCCTCCCACAATCCCTGATCAGAGCCTAGAATCACTGTGGGGTCATGGTCAGGGTTAGTTTTGCAGCCAAGCTAGGGATGGCCTTTGGACAGGGTCAGTTCTGGGACCAGTATCAGGCATGGTCTGTGGCCTTGGCTGAGGTCAGCCTGAGGGTACGGTATGTGACCGAGGAGGCTGAGTGTGGCTCTGAGCCATTTACTCTCACTGTAAATGGAACAGATGAGATCAGCAGCAAGGTTAGTGCCCTCCCCATGGCCAGACAACAAAAGGTCTCCTGGACACTCCACCATGGACACAAGGACCCAGAGTCAGCATCATCAGTTCCAAGCTCTAGCACCTTCCTGAGGTCTGAAGGAGGGGATGGTAGGACCACTGAGGCTTGTGTCTCAATAGCCAGAAGGCCCCAGCTCCCAAAAGACAGGACTCCTGGATTTGGCCACAATCTGAGGGACCTCCTGGGGCCTTGGAAGATGGCATCCCAGACTTTAGGCTCCAGATCTGGAGGCCAGGCTTCAGTTTGGCACTGCCCATAGCCAGAACTCTTCAGAGGGCTACAGGCTGGGTGACATCTCACATCTCAGCTAAACCCTCTTCTCAACAACTAAGAAGCCCACTTAGACCCAAGGCAGGGAGAATATAATCCACTTCTTTGCTCTAAGTGCATATCTGTCAATATGTTGCCTCAGAAGCTGCCTGCTCCTGCAGAAGTGAGGACAGAAAGGGACATGGCAGCCTGGCAGAAGGCCAGATCCCTCTGCGCTGGATGGGTCTGTGTCAGGAAAAGCTTGCTGGGGAAGGAAGCCTGGAGTCCTGGGATCCTCAATGCTGTCACTGGAGACCCCTCTGTGCTCTAGGCCTGGCCTGGGATCACAGGGAATTCACAGGCAAAGCTGTTTTCTGTTCTCCAGTCTCCCCTTCAGAGCTAGAACAGTACCCTCACGGTATGGGCTGTCAGTCGGCAGTGGGCGGAGCTCTGAAGATGCCGGAAATGCTGTAGTGCCCTGTAGTTCTCAACCCAGAGGGAACACTTGCTTTACCAGCAGAGATTAAAAACAAACAAATCTAGGATGTCCAGGCATTGTGACTCAGGCTTATATCCCCAGCCTTAGGAAGGTGAAGACATGTGGGTTCCTGAAGTCAGCCAGCCTAGCTTATTTAGTGAGTTCCAGGCCAGCAAGAAACCCTGTCTCAAAACCCAAGATGGACAGTGTCTGAGGAATGACAGCTGAGGATGATCTCTGGTCTTCACACACATATCCACACATGGCTGCACATATGCACATGAACACACATACATATTTACAAGCATACCAATCTACACATGTGCATCTAATCTATACTTGAATTTAAAAATAGACCCCCCCACACACAGAAACTGGAGACATCTGGCCAGATTTGGGGGGTGTTCACATCTTTAATCCCAGCACTTGAGAGGCACAGATAGGCAGATCTCTGTGAGTTCAAGGCCAGCCTGGTCTACAAACAAATTCCAGGCCAGCTGGGGCTACATAGTGAGACTTTGTCTCAAAACAATAACAACAACAACAAAAAAACCCCTAAGGACATCTGAGCTCTATTCTTGACCAGTTTCTGACAGCAATTGATACAAACCGACCCCGGTGGAAGAGACAGGATGCCTCCCGAGCTCTGTGAGCAAAGTCTTCTGCCAAGCATCAACAGACACGGTGGTGCTGCTGGCTGTTGGTGAGCAACAATGGACATAATAATAGCCACTCTTCAAAGGGTTCCTGCCACTGGGCGTGGTGGCACACGCCTTTAATCCCAGCACTCAGGAGGCAGTTCTCTGTGAGTTCAAGGCCAGCCTGGTCTACAAAGTGAGTTCCAGGACAGGCTCCAAAGCTACACAGAGAAACCCTGTCTCAAAAAAACAAAAACAAAAGAGAAAAAAAAGGGTTCCTTTCGTGTTCCCAAGAATCCTTATGCCTGTGGCGTGTAGAAGATATGATTGCTGAATTCTCTAGACTTGAATCTAATGAAGGAGGCATCTGTATCCCCCCTCTCTGCAGCCTGAGCTCTGTAACAATTGGCTTGAATATGGTTGTGATGATTAATGTTAACTGTCAACTTGACATAAGATAGAGTCACCTGGAAAGAGAGTCTCAGTGACGCATCTTCCAGATCAGGTCGGCCTGTGGGCATGTCTGTGAGGGATTGTCTTGATTATTAATGTTAATTGGTGTGGGAAGACCCAACCCACTGTGGGCAGGATCATTCCCTAGGCAAGAGATTCTGAATTATATAACAATGGAGAAAGTTAGCTAAATACAAAGATGTATGCATTCATTTCTCTTGGCTCTCCACTGTGGATATGATGTCATTGGTTGCTTTAAAGTTTCTGCCTTGACCTTCCCCAAAGCTGGAAGTGTGAGCAAAATAAACCCATTCTTCCATAAATAGGATTTTGTCAGGTTATTTTATTACAGTAGTGGAAATAAAACTAGAATAATGGAAAACTAACACCTTCCACTTGTGCTGGTCTCAAGACCACCTCTTTAGAGAGTGATAGCTCTTGCTTTCTGTCTTTTGAGAATGTTTGTCCTTATGATTCAGAGGCCATGCTGGGAGGGAGCTGCAGTCACACCTCTGTGGCCAAGCAGGAACCTCTAGGTGTTCTACCAACTGATATCCCTACCCTAAGTCAGACAGACGACGCCTACCCTAAACAATGAGGCAATCTTGGCCTTGATCCAGCCTAGAGGAGACCAGAAAGAGCAGCAGCATTCCATGCTGAAAGTTTGTAAGTAAAAAGACAGTGGATGTTTTAAGCCTGAGGTTGGCAAAGATCTCTGTAAAGCGTGAGCTGGTAGCTGCTTCAAGACTGATGGAAGTGCCAGAGACAATTGAGAATGAGTGGGTGTGGCCTGGTTCCAATACAGCTTTTATTATGTTCCTCAACATTTCAAATCAATATAATTTTATATGCCATGAAATACTATTCTTCTTGTGATGTTTTTTCCTCTTGAAAACTTAAATGATGCCTAACTCATGTGTTTTACAAAAATCAGGAAGGGCTATGGTTTGCCAACCTGTGCTCCAAGCCATTCTGATTGGAATGGGCAGTTGTGCAACTGGAGGTAATTGGAACAGCAACCCACCATGGAGACAGTTTTATGACATTTACATGAAAAAAAGTATCCAGCATTAAGAAAGCCTTTTGAGTTTATACCTGCAGCACCTTGTCTATGAGAGGCACAGGTGAGGTAGGCTGGGTTGGATTAGAATGGAAAAGATCAGAGAAACAAGAGACGGTTGGTACTTTCCAGCCATGGTCAAGGACAAGAGGCTTGATACATGGGAAGTGGTGGAGGAGTCTCTGATACAAAGCTGGGATAGTTTACTAGGTTTCTCTAGAGTAAACATCTCCCTCCAAACTGAGCAATGTTCAGAATGATAGTTTGTCTCCCTGCAAAGCAGCAGCTGCTCCTGTCAATGATTATTGGGTGCTTAGCACAGGCCCTGAAGTGCCCTGGAATCTTTGTGTGTATGAACTCTATAACTTCTCCTGATAATTTACTGCTCCAAATTTGTAAATTGAAATATGGATGCTATAAATTAGATTTGGGAGCCTGATAAATGGACACAAAAAATTTTAAGATATAAAAGCATCATTAAAAAATCAGTAGCCCCATGGCTGGAGAGATGGTTCAATGGCTAAGACCTCATATGCTCTTGCAGAGAACCAGATTTCATTTCTCAGCATCCACACTGGGCTACTCACAACCACTTGCAACTCCACCTCCCAGAGGAATCTGATGCCTTTGCAGGCACCTGGACTCATAAATAAATATTTTAAACATTGGAGGTCTTGCTGTGTGCCTACAGTAATTTTTCTGAACAAGAAATCAAGGAGGCAGTCAGCTCTGTGATGGATACAAAGAAGATTCTGGAGGAAGAAATTTAACCAAAGTTGTGAGAGAAACTCTACAATGGCAACTATAAAACACTGATGGAAAAAAATTGAAAAGGACACAAAGAACAGAAAGACATCCCATGTTCATGGAATGGAAGAATCAATATTGTTCAAATGTCCATACTACCAAGATGCAATGTCAATGCAATTCTTATCAAAATGCTCATGACATTATTCACAGAACTGGAAAAAAATCATGCAACTTATTTGGAACTATGAAAGGCAACCAATAGTAACACAATTCTGAGCAAAAGAACTAAGCAATACTACATCATGTTACCTAAAAATATACTACAAAGCTATCATAATCAAAACAGCATGGACACTGACAGAAAAATCATCAGAGAGGCCAAAGAATGGGATAGAGACCATAAAAGTAAATTCTGTGCACCTATTACAGAGTTTTGGCAAAAAGATCTAAACTAACAACATGCATTGCAGGAAGGAGAAATTGTTCAGTCACTCATGCTGGGTCAGTTGTAGGTCCACGTGACAGGCTTGGGTCTAGAGCTCTAAATCTCACTATTTACAAGAACCAACATGAAATAAAGACATAAATGTAAGATGTGAAAGTTTAAAACCCTGAGGAGAAACCAGAGGGGAAAATGCTGAGGAGCCCAGCTGTGTTCAGACAAGTCCTCAAAAGAAACAAACCTAATCCAAGCAAGTGCTGCCTGGGGCCCTGGGGCCACAGGGTGGCCAGAAGCTACCCAAGCAAGCCGCACTTCTGATGTGAGTGGCATGTGTAACCACCAGAGATGATGTTGAGGCTTGTGGTCCATGCAGCCACTGAGAGCCATGAGTGGGTCAGGTGTCCTGATATGGCCAAGGGCCATGTTGATGTCTGTGACCCATGTTACCACCAAAGTCCATGTGAATGCCTGTGGTCTGGACTGCCACCTGAAGCCTTGTTAATGTCTGTGGGCATGGGAGAGCTGGTCCCACCCTTTGTGGGAGAGCTGGCTGGCCCTGCCCCTCTGTGGTAGCTGCAGGGTAGTGCTTATGGTGCTGTGAGCATGGGAGAAGTGGCCCGCCCCTCTCAGTAGAGCTGGCCCCACCCCTTGGTGGCCCACAGCACTTCAGTACAGGCAGTGTTGTGGACACAGGAGAGCTAGCCCCACATTGCTCCCCACCTCATGGCCCTCCTCAACTGATGGCTTCTGGCACAGATGTAGGCAGAAAAAGAAGCATCCTCCCTTGGGGCCTGGACACTAGGAATTTGACCATACTCCAGTTAATATACAGACCACACAAAAGGGGCTTGTTCTTTTTTTTTAATTTTTTTTTATTCTAGGATTTGGGGGGGGGTCGTGGGGAAGGGTTGCAGACATGGGAAGACTGGGAGGTGAGTGCAATTGAGATGCATGATATGAGATCCCCAAGAAACAACCGCCCCCCCAAGAGACAAATGGGGTCCCACCATACAGGGAACCTCTGAAGAAGCAGCCATGAGGATGGTGTCAAGGTTTGTGTTTGCCACCTGGTAAGGATGGCATCCATGTGTCTATGGAAGTTCAGAAACAAAACCCTAAGAACCCAAACAGCTAATTAAAAGACTACATAGGCTTAGACAGACATTTCTCGAAAAGAAGACAGAAGGGTGGCCGGCAGGTCGCCCAACTCCGCTAATCAGTGATGGGTCAGTGACTCATTTCATCACTGTGACAAAAGTCTGACAGAAACAATGGAAAGGAGGGAACGCTTGATTTCTGCTGTTGGTTTGAAGGTGTGGTCCAGCAGGGTGGCAGGAGTGTGCGGCAGCTGGTCACGGGTGTCCACAGTCAGAAGGTAAAGACAAGGCAAACTCTGATGTTACACTCACTGCCTCCCTCCTTCCATTATTATTACTATTATTATTACTATTATTTTGAGACAAGGTCACACTGTATAGCCCTGGATGGCCTGGAACTTGCCATGTAGACCAGGCTAGCTTCAAATTCATAGAGATCTGCTGCTCTCTGCCTCCTGAGTGCTGCGATTAAAGGCCTCTATGCCTTGGCTGTTTCCTTTCTATTCTGTCCAGGACCTCATCCCATGGGATAGAGCCACCCGCATTTAGGGTCTGTCTTTCCACCTCAATTAGCCTAATCCAGAAACTCCCTCACAGCCATGCCCAGAGATCTGTTCCCATGGCGATCCTAAGTTTTTTCAGCTTACTAGTGAAGATTAACCATGGCAGTCTGAGAAATGCAAATCAAAACCACAGTTACTATTACCAACCCCACAAACAAACAACAAACAAACAAACAAACAAACAAGTCTTGGCAAGGAGGTGACGACAAGGGCCCACTGCTCCCATGCTGTGGGCCAGAACGTAGATTAGTACAGTCATGATGGAGCTCCCTCAAAAGACTAAAACCAACCCTGTCACATGACCTACTGCTGGCCGGGCATATGTATCAGTGTGTCAGAGAGATACCTGCTGTCCGTCGTTCACTGACTAGTCACAATAGCTAAGCCATGGAAGCAATTTTTCTATCAACTGGTGAGTGGGTGAGGAAAAGGTGGTACATAAAGACAACAGAATACCCTTCAGCCATGAAGGGAAATCTGCGACAACAGGACTGGAACTATCTTCATGTTAAGTGAGGTTAGCCAGGCACAGAGAGCCAAGAACGGTTTAGCCTCGCTGAGATTCAGAAGCTGAAAACCTGGATCCCCTAGAAGTTGAAAGGAGGGCGGTAGCTAGCAGAGCAGCTGGGAGGGAGGATGGCAAAGGACTGATCAACGGGCATCACATCATAAGTGAGCACAAAGAGAAGCCGCTGTGGGGTGCAGTTGCAGAGTAGGGTGAAAATAAGGAGCAGTTATACACTGTTCACTTTATAAAATGAAATGTGCAATGCTTTCGTCACAAAGGAACGACCAGTGTACAAAGAGACGGGGCATGTTTGGCCTGATCTAAATATGACACAGTGAGCTGGCCCTGGTGCCTTAGGAGGCTGAGGCAGGAGGATCACAGTTCAAGGCCAGCCTGGGTAACCTTGTGAGATCGTATTTCAAAATTAAAAGTAAAAAGATGACTGGGCTGTAGCTCAGTGGTGGAGAACTTGCCTTGAGTACATGAGGCTTTAGGCTCAATCCTTAGGATTGTTAAAAATTAAAACAAAGCATAACACATACGTGGCCTGAAAATCACATCGCACCCCATAAATGTGTGTGACTTTATGCTTCATGCATCAGTTAGGATAAATTTAATATAGAACTAATAAGTAAATGCATCTTGGGGTGAGGGATAAGCCCTGGAAGCCTGGCTCCTGACCCCACAGACAGCAGCCTCCACTGCTCCATCTCCCAAGAGAGTGCTCCCCCATGGAGGACACACCCCAGGCGTTAGGGATGACTGCCAGTCATTGAAGTACTGCAGAGGAGCAAACGGCACCGGCTGGCTCTGGCTGGTTTGAACTAAGTAAGTTCATTCAAAATCTGTCCCTGAAGTGTCCCAAGACCCTTCTTCCCTGAGCTAGCCCTGAGAAGTCAAAGCATGCTTCAGGGAGGTGGAGCCCCTGAGGTCTTGCTAGTTGTAGGGGGCAGGCGCTGTGAGGACAGGCAGTGGGTTGTTACCCTGTGCTCCCAGGAGCCCTCAGCTCCCTTGCGTCTCACTGGTACATGGCTTCCCTTGTTGTAGTGTTTGTCCTGACTGTTCTAGAAGGGTCTCAGCAGAGAGAGCTGCTTTCTCACCCTGATGTGGGTCTCAAGAGTCCGCTCATTCCCTTTTCCTTGATTCCATTCCCATTAGTGGGTGTCAATTTCATTAGTTTTTAAAGCAGACTCAAGGCTTGGCTCCATCATATTAATTGTGTTTGCTTTCTGTTCCATCATTTTGTGCTCTGACCTTTTAACTTTTTCACCCGTGTGTGTGTGTGTGTGTGTGTGTGTGTAGGTATAGGCATGCTAAGGCTCATGCGTTGTCAGAGGACAACTCTGGGTGTCCATCCATGCCTTCTCCTTGTTTATGACAGTCTCTTGTTTCTGGCTGCATAGGACAAGCTAGATGGCCTGCGAACTTCTAGGCAGTCTCCTGTCTCCACCTCCCAGCTCCCCATGGGAACATGGGGTTACAGATGCTTTTGAGTTTACCTGGGTTTGGGAAGTCTGAACTCAGGTCCTCATTCTTGGATGTCAAGTGCTTTTCCCACTGAGTTATCTCCTGAGCCCTGTGCTGTATCTCTAGGACCCTAGCTTAATCTGCAGAACACCTGCCAGATGTGGGGAAGACCCTAGACGTTCATCCTCTCGGTGTGTCTGTGAGATGTGGGGAAGTCACAGTGTGGTTTCCTAGCTTTCCCTCAGACTGGCAAGTCTTCTCCAGGCTTGGGGGCACCCCCCAGCCATCTTTGGGAAACCTTCTTCTGGATGTGGCCTCACCGTTCTTGACTCTCTTATGAGCTAGTCTATGCGCTTTAGAGTATGTTCTCTGTAAACATTGTATGGGTCTGTGTTTCTGTTCACCAACAAGTTCAGGTGCTGCAGAGACCAGAGAGGCCGAAAACCCCTGGAGCTGGTCTCACAGGTGGTTGTGAGCCTCCTCTCCAGCCCCAGATTAGGTTCCTAGACACGACCCACATTGTTCTCGTTGTCCTTGGTATGACTGATTTGAACAGCATGGCTCACTCCAACAGGCTCATTCCCACAGGCTATCTCTAGTTCAGTACTGTGCAAAGTCCCACAGGCAGGAGAACACAGCTTTCTCTTTTTTGAATTTGGCCTCCCCAGGCTCACAAGGCACCCCTACCTCCAGGTCTCTGCTGCCTCTTCTCCATCCACTTCAAAGTCTCCCTGGCCTAGGCCTTAGATGTCTGTCCTTAGACATCCATGCTCCTGAGGCACAGGCCCTCTGTTGAGTTTATTCTTCCTCCATGTGTCCTAGGAAGCTGTTTTCTTGACTTCCAACACTGCCTGGAACACCTCAGGCTCCTATGTCAAGACACCCTCTCTTGGGCCTCCTGGTGTGAGCCTAGGTACCTGCTGGGTATTCCTCAAAATCATGTTCAAAGCTGACCTCACCTGCTCATCCTCTGTTTGTCCTCAGTAGAAAGCACCCCCACCATGAGTCTTCATAGACCCAGCAGTGGGTTTCTCTGAGATTTCTGGTGTCAAATTATGTTCTGCAAGCGTAAGATCGAGCTCGTCCCCCATCTCAAACTCAGCTGTTGGAGTCTTAACCTCCAGTGCTTCAGAATGTGGACTCCATTGAAGGGAAGATCTTAGTTAAGAGGGGTCTTTAGGATGTGCCCCAACCCAGAGTGACTGGGGCCTTCATTAAAAAGAAAGCATGAGGTCACATGGAAAGGGCGCTCCCCCGCCACGCCCTACCCTCCCGTTGGATGGCAGCCTTGAGAGTAAGTGCTGGATTCTGTGGAGCTGGGGGGCCTGGACAGTGATGGTATAGAATGACAATGATTCTCCAGGGGACCCCAGTGAGCAGCAGCAGCCACTGGCTGAGACTTCCGTTTCTTGCTAAGGCTTCCATAGAAGAGACCCTGGTGTCAGTTCTCCACTGATGGATGGAGGTGTGCACTGGGTTCCATCAGCTGCCTTGGCGAATGAAACGTCCTCTATTTCCCGCCTCAGCACGTGGCCGCCACACTTCCTCCAGCAGACTAACAGTTGCAGAGAGTGCCAGCTGAACCTCTGCTCTTAGTTCTTGATTTGGTTGCCCACTTCTCCAGAGCCCCAGGGCTCACTGTCACCAGGGTCTCTCTGGCTCCTGCAGACCTGGCCTCTGTGCTCACTTCCATTGGGAACAAGGGAACTGAGCCCATTTGGGGAAAGCTTGTGGCAGAGGGGCCTGGCACAGTGTCGGGTTGGCATGGTGTCCAGGTCGACAGGACTATATTTAACTGGCTATATTTGCTGTCCCAACTCACTTGTCCCAACCCAGCCCCTCCCACCTCCAGTCTGTCCTGCATCATTGGGTCCCTGCTGTCCCTGTTCACCCCGATCCAGCTGTACAATTGTGGTCTGGGCCACAGGCTATTTTTTGCTTGGTGCCAAAGATTATTCAGTTATCAGGAATGTGTGTTTAAGTGGCCGTCTCCGGAATAAAGATTATAAATAGAAACTTGGGGTCAAGGCTGGGGCCCCAATGTCCTCCTCTTTGTCCCAGTTCCTGTCCCAGCTCTGGGATTTTATGTGGGGTGCCACTATGAGGCTGGGGTGAGATGGGCAGGCCCAAGGTTGTCCAGGGGAAAGCACTCAGGCTGGGAGACCAGGGGCTCCACCCAGAGGACATCTCTAGAGAAAAGTCGAGGCCTCTCTGAGACTGGCTTTCTCTCTGGTCAAGAGGGACACTTCAGCACCAGTAGCTCCATGGCAAACAGGTAGTGGGACTTTGTCCATGAAGCAAAACCAAACTGGGTGAATGGCAGTCTGGGAGGAGAGCCTGTCCACTGTCAAATGCTAGTTCTTTCTGGGAAGAGATCACAGGTTATTACAGAGAAAGGAACAGGAGAAAAAGAGTCTTGGGAGAAAGAGGATTGGAGTGGAATTCCCTCAGAGAGCTCCCAGTCTTGTGGTGGAGGTCAGGCTTGGGCTTTGTCTCAGCATCAAGGGGGCATAATTGAGCCAGGTGTTCAGAACAAGGCTGGAGGCTTCCCCTCAGAGTGAGAAGCTGCTTCCTGAGGCTCCAGGTCCTGGAGTTCCAAGCTCAGGCTCAGGCCAGGTAGAGGGGCAGGTGAGTGGGCAAGGGTGCCTGGTCAACAGGGCCAACCTGCTTCCTGGTGCCCTTCCTGCATGGAGCCACCTTCTCAAGGCCTGGGCCATTGCTACCTCTGATTCCCTTCATTCCACCTGGGGTAAGGGGGATTAGGATAGTCCTCCATCCGAACATAGGCTGAAACTAGCCCCTGGGGCACCGTGCTGCTCCCTTGGGCACCTTACTGCGAACAAGAGTGGGATGTGAAAAGACATGGTAACATTTTTTACATCAACTTCTCTATAGTGGCAGGCATCATGACCAACCTTCCTCTGTGGATCGTCAAATATGAGGATGGGCTGTGCATCCCAGGATAGTTATGAATGCAGCCAACACATTTGCAGATGGCAGCATCTTTTTACAGTGTCAAAAGATTAGAGAACCCTGCTCTAAAGAGCTGTTGTAACCAATAACGGTGACTTTCTCAGCAGAAGGGTATTGTCACTTGACCTGTTGACAGCCTCCTGATGCCACCAAACCTAGCTAAGCCCACCAGTTCAATGGCCTCTATCCCCACATACTACATGCAGGTCTGTCCCAGGGATTCTTCCTATCTCCTGCTCCCGTTCCACCTTACCCAACCTTTGAGAAGTCTCGGGCATAGATGACTAATAGTTCTAGAACACAATTATGGATCTGCTCCATCTCATCTCTGAGGCCCAGAGGTACTTAGCCCTCCCTTCTCTTCTGGGTGGGATGAAGTGGCTAACGTTCAGGGATGATGGCCAACATCACCTTGAGAGGTCTAGATTCACCCAGAAGATTGTAATGATAACTTTCTGTTGCTGTGATATAACACCATAATCAAGGTAATTGATAGAAGGGAGAGTTTATCTGGGTTCACAGTTGCAGAGGGAGAGCCGTGCCATGATGGTGGTGAATCATGACAGCAGGCAGTCAGAACAGGGAGCTGAGAGATCACACGGCCAGCTACAAACACCAAGCAGAGGTGTGAACTGGAATTGGCCAAGAGCATAAACTTCAAAACCTGCCCCCAGTGTCGTACTTCCTGCAGCAAGGCTCAGAAAACCTCACAAGAGTTCCTTAACTCCTCAGAGTGCCACCAAGTGGAGACCGAGTGTTCAAGCCTGTGACCCTATGGGGGACATTTCTCATTCAAACTGCCACCGCTGCAGCGTTTAGCTCTGTCTGTACAGGGTTATCTAGATTAGGCTGACTCAGGTGGGAGAGCCCACCTTCACTGTGGGTAGCACCATTCTACAGGCTGCGGCCCTGAGCTTGATTCTAAGGAGGGAGCTGACCACTGGCCTTCATCTCTCTCTCTCTCTCTCTCTCTCTCTCTCTCTCTCTCTCTCTCTCTCTCTCTCTCTCTCTCTCCTGACTCTGGATGCTTTCACAGCATAGCGTTTCATGCTCCTGCTGCATACCTTCCCACCGTGATGGTCTGTGAGCCCAAAGAAACCCTTGCTTCCTTAAATGCTTTCTTCAGCCATTTTATCGTGGTAAGAGAAGTAACTATCTACCCACCCAAGACAGAGTCAGGCCTGAGCACAGGTACCCACTCCTCAGCACCTCACACTGTAGAGATAAAAGGTGCTTGTTGAGGGGCCTTGGTACTTCCCTAAGACTGGGTGACGAGAGTCCCCTGCTTTGGGGTGTCTTCTCTAAGTGCTGTAACCCCTTCAGAGCTGGGACTAACTGGGGATGGCAGTTCCCAGCTGGAGCCTCCTGAAGTTGGACTAGAACCTGGGTGGCCACTGCTTTTGTTTCTTCTCCTGATCTTCAAGCCCCATGTGTGAGGTCAGCCATGTGCCACGGAGGGTGGGCCTCAGGCCTGTGGGGTCCTCGTGGGGCCCATAAGCCACACTTGGTTCTAGCCGGGAGTCTGGTGTGTGGATGGCTCCCCTGGCGGGTGGAGTATTTTGTGTGGGTGTGATCACACGAGACTGGGTTTTCAGAATGGTGCTGACATCCTAATTTTGAATGACTCAAATTGTTTATATCAGCAGGAGCCTGGCAAGGAAATCCTTTTTGCTCAGATTCCAGTCACCCTGGGGGCTCTTCTGTCACCCCCTGACATTAAGCCATCTTGCTGCTTATTGTATTAATTGATTTTCTCTTAGTTGCCTAAAAAGGTCTTTTAAAAGACCCACACCAAGGGAGAGCTCCCAGATTCCCTTTATTATTCCTTCCCGCCATGTTTCACAATCCGTAGATTTTAAAATTGGATCCAGATCTGCCTCCCAAGCCTAGTCTTTTAGCTGAAGCAATCTCCTTCGTACTGGCCCAGTGGACACTGTTTTGTCCCATTCAACCCTTGACCTTCTTGAAAAAGAATCAAGAGGATCGCTAACACCCTGCGATATCCATGAGACCAAAGACATGATCACCCTGGAGGGACCGTAAGATTTGTGGAAGTCAGGATGGCCAAGGGGAGGCCTTCAGCAAAGTGCCTCAGAGTGTGGGCCTCCTCTACACCGACCAACCGCCTGCTCCTCTCTCCTCACTGTCCACTTGTCCAGATCCTGACCCTCTGGCTTCCTTGGAGCACACATGCGGGCCTAATTTCTTCCCTAATGACGCTGGGCTTGGGCTTGGAATGGAACAGCCAAAGGCCCTACATCTAGGGAGTGGTGGTCGCCTGGGAGACAGAGGTGAGCGGACCACTCTGTGGTGGCTGTGGGGGGTAAGGGGAGGGAGAGTCAGTGCTATGAACACTTCCTTCCCAGAAGCATCTGCCCTGGGCCCCGCTCTGAGCCTCTCTGTCTCTGCCTTCTCAGCGGGGCTGTCAAAAACTGAGCCTCACAGGTTGTGACTAATCACTAGCACATTTTTTTTCCATCCAAGAAGAAGAAAAAGTTGAAGGAGATGAAGAAAAAAAAAACCCAACAGTGAATAACTCGGAAGACTTTCCAACATGTGGGTGTTTTTTCTGGGACCAAAGATCAGGAAGATTCCAAATGTAAACAATCCCAAAATAACCCAGTTCTCCCAAGCCCAGGCATTCCCAGGACTGGCTGTCCATGCTCCCTCCCTTTCCCTCTGGGAGCTGGGGTCAGGAAGAGGTGGCAAGGCTCAGACACCGCAAGGGGTTGCTTGGGTAGGGCCTTCAGTGGAGTGTGAGCTCTGTGGGGAGTGCGCTTGGATCTTCTCATCAGAATTGTGGTGGTCTTTCTCTTTTGAGAGAGGGGCTTCCCTGTGCCTCATCGGACCAGCTCTCGCTGAGATAAGGGCTTTCTTTGCTTGATTATATCCCATTGTGCTTAAACCAAACTCTTGGGACTTCTCGCCAGCACAGTGTAATGGAAAGAATATGGACTTTGAAGTCACACAGGGTTGGAATCTTGGCTCCACAGCTTATTAATTGTGTGGCCTTGACTGTGTTATTCTGCATCTGGGAATCTCAGTTTCCTCCTTTAAAACTGGGGTAATATTCCTTACCCGAAAAAAAAAAAATGACTAAAAGTGTCTACTGTGGTGTTCAGTTCCTAGGAAGGGCTTGACATACTGCTTCTTTGCATCTCCCGTGCTGCGTGTAGGGTGCTTGAACTGGACACATCATTTTTAGTCTTTCCTCTCTCAGAAGAATACTGTGTGTATTCAAAGACAACCATTCCTCCATGTTGTTGCCTACCACTATTCACTTGTACACACCCCACTCCGGCTTTCTCTCTCTCTTCCTCTCTCTCCTTCTCTCTCCTCTCTTTCAAATGGAATCTCACTATACTTCCTAGGACTAGTTTCACATACTTAGACTCAACCAATCCTCCTGCCTCAGTTTTCTGTGTAGCTGGGACTACAAGGCCCATGGCACGGTACCTGGTTGATTGTAACTCCTGTGGAGAGAGGGTGAATTAATATTTCATGTAAAACATCTTTTGGGGGAGATCACAGTAGGGGAGAGAGGAGATCTTGGTGAGCATATTGGAAGCAGTAACAGTAGAGTTGATAGCATTCATGGTGATGATGTAACGACAGTGGAGGGTGTGGCTGCGAAGGGGGAAGGGATGGTGGTGATGGGGAACACGGAGAAGCTGATGGAGAAGGTGGTTGGGGTGATGGAAGAGGTGGCGGTCGTCATGGTGATGATGGCTAAGATGGAAGTATTTGTGATGTGAAGGGGAGGGTAGCAGTGGTGATGGGGATGAAAGCCACGGTACTGATGTTGATACAGGCCACATGGAGGTCACAGTACTTGTGTTGTTCAGCGTGACAGATTAGGTTACACTTGATGTGGCCTCATGGTGACATATGGTGCTACATGATGAGACTGCTCCCAGCCAGTCATCCACTCAGTAGATGAAGGCATGAAGGAGGCATGCAAAGCAAGGTAGAAGAAGGCTATATGATTAACTGTTACTTTGGCTCTAAGCTATAATAGAGAACATTAGACTGCTTAATCATAGTTGATTGAACACACATGTTTATCTTGGCTACCTCCAGAAGTCCCACTAAAATGTCATTAATGGAATGTTTAAAAAAAAAAAAGAAGAAGAAGAAGACCTAAACCCACAAGGAAAATGAGAATGGGAGAGGAAACAGCAACAGTGAGAGGAGCTAGCAGTTTGGGAATTAGAAAGTACGTGGATGCATGGCGCCAGACTTAGCAGACCACAAGCAACAGAGAGGCCCAAGCCACAGAAGACGGAGTAGACCCATTTACGAGGGTATGGGGACAGGCAGTAGGAACAGACAGGTAACAAAACTCTGGGACCTCAGAATCCCAGTGTGGCAAGAAGAAACATTACTGGTTTCTTCTGAAGGCAGGGATTTGGAATGAGGCTGGAAAAACGGGCCGGCTGGCAACGAGTTCTTACAGGTAGCAGGAAGAATGTCCCTGTCCCAGCAATATTCCTCCACCTGGGCACCTATATAATCAGTCTCTCCCATGCTCAGAAAACAGAAAGTTTTTCTCTGAGATATTGAACCAGGAAGGTTCTGGACACAGGGGCACCTCAAATGGCTGTGCAATGGAGGGATTAAGGATGAATGCACTTCTTGAGGGCCAAGGCTGTCTTCCTGTCTAGCTCTGGGATGCTGAAATCATATGGGAGGACATTGAAAGAGTTTTTCCTGGAAAACTTTCTTAAAATAAAAGACACTTGGTTTCCCAGTAACAGTATGTCCTGCTCCATCACCTAATGATAAAACCCACACACCCATCCTCTCCTCTCCTCTCCTCTCCTCTCCTCTCCTCTCCTCTCCTCTCCTCTCCTCTCCTCTCCTCTCCTCTCCTTTCCTCTTTTCTCCTCTCCCTCCCTCCCCTCTCCTCTCAATACTTCCAACTGGAATTTTAGTGCCTCCCATTTAAGTATGAAAAGGCAGCTGAGAATCATTTCATAGTTAAGGAAAACCTTCAGGAGATCACAGAAACCAGAAGAGACAGCAGAGAGGGAAACAGCACAAATGAAGATTAATATTTTCAGGATGATCAAAGGTGGTGCCTCTTAAACGAGAACTGGGGATTGTTTTCTAAAAAGGAATCGGAAAAAGAAAGTTCCTGGAAAATGTAAATATAACACCCATATTTGATTTAAAAATCAAACCTAAGTAAAAATAAAGGTGATAAAGTCAAGATAATTTTTCCCAAAGAAGAATGAAACTCAAAAGAAATATGAGTTAATAGAAAAACTAGGTGTTTGATCTGTGAGCAGCATTTAATAATGTAAATTCTGTAGAGAGAGGTAGAAAAATGGAGGACCCGAAGTGCAAGAAGGAGGAAAGGGAGGAGGGAGGGGAGGAGGGAGGAGACTGGACAAGGAAGAGGAAGAGAAGAAGAGGAGGAGGAGGAGGGAGAAGGAGAGGAGGAGGATTATTTCCTAGAGCCAGAGACCATGAAATTACAGATTGAAATTTTTCTATAAATTCATTATAAACTAAATTTTTAAAACAAAAGGCAAAAGCAATCCAGTCAAAGGCACACTAAGTAAAATCTCAAAGCTAGAGAAGAAAAATTTTAAGTCTTTCCAGAAAGGAGAAAAATAGTTAACTAAAAATTATTGATAATCTAAATTGTTTCCAAGTTTTCTCCATAACTACCATATAAACTGGAAATAAATTAATGTTATGTCTAAATTCCGAAGCTCCTGCCTTCCAAACTACATTTTCATACTCAACCACTGTGACAATAGACCATGACAATTAAACAAACATTACATTACACACATGTGTTTTAGAAAGATTTAATTTTTTTTTTGAGACAAGATTTCTCCATGTAGCTTTGGAGCCTTTCCTGGAACTCATGCTGTAGCCCAGGCTGGCCTCAAACTCATAGAGATCTGCCTGCCTCTGGCTCCTGAGTGCTGGGATTAAAGGTGTGCGCCACCACCACCCAGCAAAGATTTAATTTTTTAAACTTTTATGTTATGTGTATTTGCCTGCACATATGTATGTATACCTTGTGTGTGCAGTACCGTCAGAGGCCAGCAAAATGTATGGGACCCTCTGGAATGGAAGTTACAGGCCATTGTGAATCACTATGTGGGAGCTGGATACCAAATCCAGGTTCTGTGCAAGAGCAGCCAGTGTTCTTAATTGCCATCTCTCCAGCCCCTCACATACTTTTAAAAGTGTAATTGAGAAACATTACTTCCTAATTAGTCCTTGGGAGAATGCTGTCCTCCTTAGTTAGGATATGATCAAGGAAGAGACAGAGACAAGTCATGTAGAATTCAGGGTAATTTCAAAGAGAAATCCAAGAGTCACAGTGAAGAACATTTTGGGAGGAGAATCTTCAAGATGTGCACAGAATAATTTGTCTAAATTGTCTTAAACACAAAGGGCTCTAGGAGTAAGGTTCCCAAGAAAAATAACGATGACAATGTATAGTCAAAAGAAATTACAGGGTTTTTGTTTTGTGTTGTTACAGCTGTTCTCAACTTGTGGGTCTCCACCCCTTGGGAGGGCAAATGGCTCTTTCACAGGGGTCATCTAACACCATCAGAAATACCAAATATTTGCATTATGATTCATAACAGTAGCAAAATTACAGTTATGAAGTAGCAACGAAATAATTTTATGGCTGGAGGTCACCACAGCATGAGGACCTGTCTTAAAGGGTTGCAGTGTTAGGGAGATTGAGAATCACTGGTTTACAATGTAGGGACGCACCTGTTTATATACAGTACATGGTAAGGAGAACAAAAGGTAGTCTCTAAGAGAGCCATAAAGCTGTAGAGAGAAAATAAATGACACTTATGTAGTAATAGCAATCAGAGCTGAAATGGCTGTATCGACACACAATGTTGTGTTTATGTGCCAGGGGCATATGGTGGTTTCAGTGAGAATGGCCCCATAGGCTCATATATTTGAATGCTTAGTCACCAGGAAGTGGAACTCTTTGAGAAGGATTAGGAGGTGTGGCCTTGTTGGAGGGAGTATGTCACTGGGGGTGGGCTTGGAGGTTTCAAAAGTCCATGCCCAGGCCCAGTCTCTCTCTCCTTGTGATCAGGGTGATCCAGCACCATGCTTGCCTGCCTGCCTGCCTGCTGTCCTGATGATAATGGACTAGCCCTCTGAAACTGTAAGCCAGCCCCCAATGAAATGCTTTCTCTTATGAGATGTGTTCATGGTGTCTCTTCACAGCAAGAGAAGCATGACTAAGACGGCTCTCACTGTGGAGTGTGGTGGTGTGAAAGGGCTGAAACTTGCCTTCCATGTGATAAGACTGACAGAACCTGGTGATAAGATTCTCAAGAAATGTCTGCCTTAACATACCACATGGAAATACAGAAATAAAGACAAGATGAGGTTAAAATACTTCAAAGTGCTTGTGTCAGAAGAAGACCCAGAAGCTTGCAAGCAGGACGGGCCAGGAACTGTGCTTTTCATTATGAACCTTGTAGAACATTTTACCTTCAAAATATGTACATGTATTACTTTGATAAAAAAAAAACCCTAAGATTTAAATAGAATATACAAACGAAAATGCTAGTGAGGCATGCTAGATGACGTGGAGAAACGCCTTGCCCAAATAAATCAGTCCAAATGGCCCAGAACCAGAATCCTCTGAAGACCTGCTCCATCTACTGCCTCCAGGTCCAAACCCAAGTCTTGGATGTGTCCACACTCCCCAGAAAGCCACAAAAGGAGCTCCAGAAACACAGGAAGGTCTTGCTTTTGCTCCACTGTTCAGGCCATTCCAGGACCATGTGGCTGCCACATGGGAGAGAGGGGAGCAGGGAAGAGGGCTCAGGACCAAGAGAAGGAGAGATGATTAGGCCTCTCCCTACGGGAGCAGACCTCAGCCTTCGTTCTTTACCTGTGTGAGCCAGACATACAGCCTGAGTGCACCAGCAGAGGTCCTTGGGCCGGGTAATCACTCCAATACTTCTTGAGGAGACAAGGAAGAGGGGGCCTGTGAGAGACTCCCAGGATTCAACAAGGATAGTGCCAGAGAAAGTAACAATGGCACTTTTCCTAGGGTGTGTGTGTGTGTGTGTGTGTGTGTGTGTGTGTGTGTGTGTGTGAACCATGTGAGAGCAGGTGCCTGTGGAAGGCAGAAGAAGGCATCAGATCCTTTGAAGTTGGAATTAGAGGTGGTTGTGAGCTACCTAATATGAGTGCTGGGAACTGAACTTGGGTCCTCAGAAAGGAAAGTATGTATTCTTAGCCACTGAGCTATGTCTCCAGCCCCATCAATATTACTGTTTGTATATGTGTGAATGCTTACATAAGTTGATGTGCACTATATGCATGTAGTACCTGTGGAGGCCAGAAGAGGGTGTCAGACCCCTTGGAACTAAAGCTATAGACGGTTAGGAGCTGATGTGTGGGGCTTGCTCTCAGTCACTCAGGAGTGTTCTATTGATGGATGATCCAGATCTATGTGTTTTCTGATCACTGGGGCAATCGGAAGAGCCTGAGATGGACTCCGTGTGGGTCTGTGTTGGTCTGCTAGGGCTAGGGTAGGTGGTGGCAATGTTCCATAGTACGTGATGACAGAATTCCGCACTCACACTCTCCATGCTTCATGGGCTGGCTGTTGCTCTGCTCTGTGACCTGCCTTTCCATTCTGGGACCCATGCTGAGGCCGGGAGACTCACGCTGAGGCTGGGGGACCCACACTGAGGCCGGGGGAACCACGCTGAGGCCGGGGGACCCACGCTGAGGCCCGGGGGCCCATGCTGAGGCCGGGGGGGGGCATGGGTCGGGGGAGCCCATGCTGAGGCTGGGGGTCCACACTGAGGCCGGGGGTCCACACTGAGGCCGGGGGGCCACACTGAGGCCGGGGGGGGGCACGCTGAGGCCGGGGAGGGGGGGACCCATGCTGAGGCTGGGGACCCACGCTGAGGCCTGGGACCCACGCTGAGGCCGGGGACCCACGCTGAGGCTGGGACCCTCGCTGAGGCCGGGGGGGGGGGCCACGCTGAGGCCGGGGACCCACGCTGAGGCCGGGGCCTCCATCTGTACCTTTGCCAGGTCTGCAGCGGGGAGAGAGACTGGTCACGCACATGCTGGGCTTTCAAGCTTTTGCTCCGAAGTCACCATTTGTGTCAGCATTTTACTAGGAAATGTGGGTAATTCTGACCAGTTATTCCTCTCTTTCTCCCTCCCCTCATCTCTTCCCCCTATCCCCTCCTTCCCCTCCTTCCCCTCCTTCCCCTCCTTTCCCTCCTTCCCCTCCTCCCTCCTCCATCTTTATCTTCTGTTTCCTTTGGTGTCCTTTTCCAGGACCCTATGCTTACAAAACAAGCAGTCTACCACAAAGCTATATTTGCCACCCTCAAAACTAGTTCCAAAGATCCAGGGGCATGCAGTCGTCGTCGTCTTCTTTTTTTAAAAAAGATATATTTGTTTATTATGTACACAATGTTCTGTCTGCATATATGTCTGCAGACCAGAAGAGGGCGCCAGATCTCATTACAGATGGTCATGAGCCATCACACGTGGTTTCGGGGAATTGAACTCAGGACCTCTGGAAGGACAGCCATTGCTCTTAACCACCGAGACACCTCTCCAGCCCTCATGCAGTCTTCTTATTTGTCTGAGAAGAGAACAGACTGTTCAAGAGACTTCCTTGCAGGCTACACTAGGCATTATTTGCTCAGAGAATGCAAGGAGTGCAGAGGAGTGGTCAGGGAAGACATACTTGACCATGTGGGGGCAGGGCTGGGACAAAGGAGGACCACTGAGAGGGAGGACTTGCAGGAGCAAGCGGCGGCCCTACTTGCTAGTGATCCTCTCCCGGAATTTCTAGCTTCCCAGATATCTGACAGACTTGGGGAACATTAGCTTGCAGCAGGAGATAGGAATGGAAAAGCTGTCCAATGGAGCTCAGAGGGCTTGGAATACCACACTGAGAGATTTTGTGACATGAACCACAAACGAAACTTGTCTTAGTCAAACAAGCTTGGGGAATATCGCATGATTTGCTTAGGGGATACCGTATGCTTCGCTTGGGGGATGCTGCATGCCCCAGTTGGAGGATACCGCATGCCCCAGTTGGAGGATACCGCATGCCCTGCTTGGGGGATACCGCATGCCCTGCTTGGGGGATACCGCATGCCTTGCTCAGAGGATACCACATGCCTCTTGGATACTAACTCTTTACACATGGCCATCAGTGATGGCAAGTGCTATCTTCAATACACAGCTTCCAGTGTCAACCTGACTGCCAATGTCCTGGCTGACAGAATTGGAGAGAGAATGAAGAGCAGACAGGAAATAGACTCCTCTGCTCAGATGGGAGGGAGGCACCTTACCACGTGGAAGTCCCTTGCTGCATGAGAAGCAGGGGAGTGTGGTCTAGGTGTTCGTTCAAAACAAGAGAGATGGCATTTGGAGGAGAGCCAAATGTCCAAATTGTGCCAGCTCTTTTAAACTGAGTGTGGAGACACATGCCTGTAATCTTAGCACTTGGTGGGTGGAGACAAGAGGATTAGGAGTTCCCAGTATTCCTCAGAGGAGAGGAAGCCACAAGGAAGCAGACGCCGGCTCAGTGACTCAGTGGGAGTGGCCTGGGGGCCCAACCCCCTCCTGACATTTGAATTCTGCTCCCAAGGACACCATTTGTGAGTTTTACCCATGAGGAATTCCTATGTCTGGGGTGCCTATTCTGTCTCCAAAAGGTTCTAGTGGCTAGAAATGTCAACCACCAAATTCACCCAGAAATTTGTGCCTGCAAGTAGATGAACAGAGACAGGTTGCTCTTAACCCATGAGGTCAGTGCCCGCCACCTTTCAACTACCTCATAGTCTGAGGGGGGCAGGGTTGGCTTTGGTCATGGTTTCAGGGTACAGTCCATCATGGTGGGAAGGTGTAGCAGCAAGACCTTGAAGCAGCTGCGCCCGTTGTGTCCAGTCAGGAAGCAGAGAGAGAACACCGCCGCTCACCCTGCTTTCTTCCTTTTAATTCAGGCTGGCACCATAGCTCACGGAACTGACTGTGCCACTCACAGTCAGACCCAGTCCGGATACTTCCTCAGTGACATGCCCAGCGGTGTGTTTCCATGGTGACTCTAAATCTCTTCAAGTTGTTAGTGATGAACCATGACAGCACCCAACCCATCTCAGATTCCTTCAGCCTCTCAAGTACCAGGACCTCTAGCACGGCAGCCCTCGCAATGCCAGGAGATGCTTTAGAGGCAGAACATGCAGCTTCATGACAACTTCAAGAGAGATCCCTGAAGTGTACTGCACTCTCCTGCCCGCCATCCTCACTGGCTGCTCGGAGCAGCCTGCTATGGTACTACTCAGCCCCATCCTCTCTGTCTGATTCCCAGGCATTCTCTCCTGGGCTCTTGAGTTCTCCTCATAAACTGTCTACTGTCTGTTTTCCTGATTGAACAATTATTTTGATCTGTCTCCTGTCTCTCTCTCCCCCTGAGGCCACAAACTCTATGGGTCCCCAAAGTGCTAAGGTGTCTTCTTAGAACTTAGACGAGACATGACATCCATAGGAGGCAGAATTACTACAGATCGTTAGGGAAGTAAGTGATTCCCCGCTGCCCTTCCGTTCACATGTGTATACGCGTGTGTGTGTGTGTGTGTGTGTGTGTGTGTGTGTGTGTGTGCATTTCATATGCATGTATTTGTATGTGTGTGCATGTAGAGGTTAACCTCAGTTGTCATTTCTTAGGCTATGTCCATCTTATTTTTTGAACCACAGAGTCTCTCACTGGTCTGGAACTCACCAGGTAGTCTAGGTAGGCTGACCCCTAAACCCCAGGGATTTGTCTGTTTCTACTTCCCAGTCACTGGGATTATAGGTATATGATACCATGCCCGGCTTTAAGGAATATTTTAAAGATTTAGTGTGTGTGTGTGTGTGTGTGTGTGTGTGTGTGTGTGTGTGTGTGTGTGTGTGGTGTAGGCCCACATACACAGTAGGGGACGGCTTTCTGGAGTCGGTGCTGTCTTGCCACTGTGGGTTCCAGGGATCAGACTCAGGCCATCAGGTTTGTGCTGCAGATGTTTTCATCTTCTGAGCTACCGATCTCTGCAGTAGAGATGCTATCTCGATGAAGATGCCAGGTTTGGGTGTTCAGTACCCAAGGGCACCTTTGACTAAAGGATCTGTGGATGCCAACAACCCTGACAGTCCCATAACCTCTGTGACTCCAGGAAACTCCGCCTTGTCTTTCTTTCTGTGTGTATATAAGTATATGTGTAGGTACACATGTGAGAGATATATGTACACGTGGGTGCGTATGTGTGAAGAGGTCAGAGAACAGCCACAGGTGTTGTTCCTCTGGTGCCACTGACCTTCTTTTCTGTGTGTGTGAGACAGGGTTTCTAGCTAGTCCAGAGCTCACTGTTCTGCTTTGCTTTCTATTGGTGTGATCAACGCTGAACGAAAGTAACTCAGGAAGGAAAGGGTTTATTTCATCTTAAAATTTACAGTCCATCATGAAGGGGAGTCAGGGCAGGAACCTGGAGGCAGGAACTGAAGCAGAAGCCATGGAGGAGTGCTGCTTACTGGCTTGCCTTCTATGGCTTGTTCAGTCTGGTTTTTTTTTATAGAACTCAGGACTGCCTGCTAAGGCGTGGTACTGCCCACAGTGTGCTGGGCTCTCCCACATCAATCATCCATCAAGAAAATACCCCACAGACATGGCCACAGGCCAATCTGACAGGAACATTTTATCCCCTCTTCCCAAGTAGCCCTAGCTTGTGTCAAGTTGACAAAAAAACCACCCAAGACTAACTAGCAGAGTCAGCAAGTTGGCTGGGCTATTTGTCAAGAGAGCCCCGGGGATATCCACATTGCCACCTGCCCGTCACTGGGATTACAAGCGCCTCACCACATCTAGCTCCCATATCCTAGTGTTTGAAAAACAGGCACTTCAGAGACTGAGCCACCTCCTCAGCCCAGGACTTTTTAGCTGATACACTCTCAGGTTTGTGGGCAGAGTGCTCCTCCAGGGATGTCTTAAGGCAGCACTCAGGTGCCGGATCTGGAGGAGTGTACCTGTCTCTTCATTGTTTATGAGATGGTAATGGGCTGGCATGAGCCAGCTTCTTCCTGCAGGTTCCCCTGGTGAAGCAGCACACACTCATTTAGACTACAGTGGCCTGGAGCCGGACTCTTCTCCTCCAGGGTGACCCAGATGGTCAGCTGAGCATCCCAGCCCTCACCCAGGTACCCTCTAGATAGTTACTTTTCCCGAGGATTATATGCACAAGTCTTTACCTCTCCTAAGGTCACTGATCACACCATGGTTGGTAGAGATTCCACACCTACAGGTCATCCTGGGGATGGTGTCCCTGGGGTTGTCCAATGGCACAGCCACAATTTAAAACTGTCTGCATTAATATTATTTCCCTTTGAGGGCAAAGAGCTGTAAGGGGTTGACGCATTCACCACAGAGCACTCAAGGTATTCTCCAAGTTTCCTACCTAAGGTCAGGTAGAATTTTCATTTCATAGAGGGGAAACGGGGCTCTGAGAAAGAAGGTAGTTTCCCCAGGGCCACCCAGCATCAGTGGAGAAGAGCAAGTCTCCCATTCTTAGCACTGGTACCATTTACGTCATCCTGTGACAACTCCTTGCCTCCTGCAGGGATGCCCCCACCCCACCAGGCTCCTGTCACCCAGATCAGCCCCTCTAGCTCCTGTTATTTTTGTGTCCAGGTCTCCCATTTGCTAAGCAAAGTCTTCAGAGGTGTGTTCTAAGTGGCGGCCTCCTATACAGTTCTTGGTGCCTTAATGGGAGGTGAGGGGTGTGTGTGGCGGGAGTGCAGAACTTCCACATCTAGGCCAGGACTGAAGAAAGAGGAAGGAGTAACCCTGCAATTCCACGTCCACCTTGTATCTGGATCCCAACCCCCTTCTCGTCCTCAGCAGATGCTCCAAGCATCCAGAAATCTGAGATGCCTAGAAAAGAAGAAAGTGACAGGGGCAAGGATGAGCTCATCCACATTGGCGCCAAGCATCCCAGGGGGACCCTTTTTCCATGGAGAGGTCTAGGCTCCTCTGGTGGTGATGACTTCAGAGCTGGAGGTTCCCCACTGGCCACCCCAGGGAATGGACACTGGCTTGTGGCACATTCCAGCCATACTCCCCCTCAACCCTGGTGACATGAGAACTGGAGCTTCTGTCTCCCAGCTACTCTCCAGGGGAGCCTCTGACCTGACTGGTCCCCAGCTGTCTCTACAGCATGTCTTCCTGACCTCTGCAGTCTCCAGACTCTTCCTGTTCTGGGATGGAAAGCCCAGAACCGGAAGCTTGGTGCCTCCTCTTCTACATTCCCGTTCGCCTTCCTGCCTTCCTCCCCAGGCCCACATCTGCCCCAGAGCCTCCTTGCTCCTATCCAGAGGACCTCAGCTCAGACAACCATATTCCTCTCATGTAGGTGGGGATTCCAGGCAGGCTGTTACATCAGAGATAGTTGTGGGGAAGACCTCAGAACCAATTGTGTGTAGTGACTTTGGAAGGTTCTAGTAGCTTTGCCTACCTTTCCAAGCCCTTCCAGCATATTCTCCTTCAATCTATGACAATACTTCTATCTTTCTAGTCCAGAGCACAAACATTTGGGAATTATCTCCTTGCTCCTAGCCCTCTTCCTGATCTCAGGGTGGCTTGTGGTCCCTTCTGAGAGACCCCTGGCTGTTGACAACACCTCTTTTACACTTGCCTGGCGAAGCCATATTTCCAGACTTCCCCTCACCCTGGTTCAAGCTCCTCCCTCCGCTGGTTCTTGGGGCCCATCATTTCCTACATGACACAGAGAACCTGGCCCACAGCTCCTTTCATTCACGGCCTGCCGTGAGGAGCTGTCTTCACTTGATTCTCGCTCAGCCTCCATCCAAGCTTGTCACCCTCCTCTCTATGGAATCTGCTCCCTGCTCATCACTAAGACTATCTCAGATCTCCCTTGTTACCTCGGCAAAGCTGACTGGACCTGCTTCCCCCTTGGCCTCCCTGCCTTCCAGCCAAGCCAAAGACCTCCAATCAGGGTTTAACCAGTCTAGTAGAAAGCTGGGCTCATGCTTGACACAAACAGGGGGGCAGGACTGTGGAGCACCCCTCTTCTTGGTGATCTGTTTTAAAGCACTCCCCCCATTTCTCGGTGTCGAGTGGCTGCTTTGAGTCTGTTGCCCTTACAGAAGGGGAAGAAGGAAGGAGTGGCAGTTCTCTTTAAAGGTAGGACTGTGCCGTGCCTGACTTGCTGCTCACACCAGCTCAGTAGAACATCAGCACATAGCCACTCCTGGCAGACAGCTGTCATCCGAAGCCAGGCAGCCACGTGCCTGGCTAAGTCCATTGCTGTGCTAGGAAAGAGCACACACCGGGAGGCTGCTGCCTCTGAAGGCTTGCTAGTGCCGGAAGTCCTGGCCCGCACCCTTCCATCTCTGCATGCTCTCCACTGGGACTTGGAGCACTCCATGGGGTCACCCCCCTTTCCAAGGGATGACACTGAGTCTCCATCCTTAGCAGGCATGGTCTTCCTGACTTTGGGCCACATGCTCACCTTGCAACTAGGTTAATTCCCTCCGAGAATCAAAATCAGCATGTCCCCAGCCTACCTCACTGGTTTCCCCATCTCTCCGTGTGTCCTTTGCATGTGTGTGCCGCAGCCATACCCCACCTAGCCTCACAGCCACCTGTCAGCTGTCCCCCTGCCTCCTCATGCCACCTGCCTCTCCGGTTCTGAGACAGACTCAACCTTCTGACACTGCAGCCTGATGTCATCTGCAAAGTTCATGTTCAAGAACCATGCTGTTGAGCTGAAAAAAAAAAAAAAGTCACAGAAAAACCCATGGCGTTTCGTGTCATGTTATGATCTGCTGGGCCACAGTCACTGCTCTCCCAGCTCCATGTGGAATCACCGGCACTGTTTGGGCACACCTGCAAAAGCATGAGTTCACACACAGCTTTCAAGTCCAGCTCCCCGTTAGTAACGCCCCGCCCCGCAGCTTCCTTGGCCTGCAGAGCGCGCCCTGAAATGTAGGCACTTCTGTTTTGCTCCCTCCGCTCTGCTGCTTCAGTCCCGCAAGCTCTGAAATCTGCACACCACTTTCCTCCATCAGGCCTGCCTCTCATCCCCAACTGCCTACCACATGTTCAGGACTCAGCACTTGCAAGACCTAAATGGCAACCCCAGGCGACCCCTTTCTCCCTACCTTCTGGTGTGTGTGGGAGGTAAGACCTCATACAGGACTCTGGCTTCCACAGTCTGGCCTCTGTATCTCCCATACAGGGGCTACAATGAGTGGATCTTTCACCTGCCCAGGAGCTCTCAGAGGACGGGACCATGTGCTGCCTTCCCTGTGCCCGGCTCCTGGCGTAAGACTGGGAGATGACAGCATCTGCCAGGTGTTTGTTGAATGAAGCCGTGATCACATGGCTTCTCCTTGACTGGAGGATGGGCTCTAAGTTTTTTCTAGAGCATTTCTGGTGACAGGCTTTTCAGTTTGCCTTCCTCTCACAGGCTCAGTATCTGTGTCACTTGCTTCTCTCAGCCTGGAGTGGCGGTTCCTCCTTTCCCCTGCTCAGCACCCACATGCCCCTCAAAGCTCAAGTTCAACCATCTTCCCCGGCTCCCAACCCGGTTTAGGTCCTTGGTCTACGTCCTCTCAGCTCACATTTACTGTGGGTTTTCTTGTTCCTGTCTGTCAGGTACGATGTCTAACTGGTGTTACTGTCCAGCGCCTCGCCCTTCACCTCCCCCTTCCTGCTCCCCTATCTGTTTGATGGAAGACCGAGGACTTCTCTGACCTCCGATGACCTTGCCCTTGTGGTCACCACTGGAGGATTTCCCAAACTAGGCTCACCTTTAGTTCTTTACCTTTCTGGTTCTAGTTTATTGACTCAAGACCAGCCGTCTGTCTTACAAGCTAGTCAGTGCCCTTCTCTGGTGTGTATTTTTAAAGATTTATTTATTTATTGTGTGCATATGTGCCAGAAGAGGGCATCATATCCCCTGGAACTGGAATTACAGATGGTTGTGAGCTTCCATGAGAGTGCTAGTTCCTCTGGAAGGGCATCCAGTGCTCTTAGCTGCGGAGCCATTTCTCCAGTCCTACTGATACATTTTTAAGTAGGAATGGAGACGGAATGGTGTGAAAATATATAAATAGTAAGTGTAACATTGGAGAGCTCATGGAGGCAGAGAGAGAGATATGACAGACAGAGACAAAGATAGACAGAAACAGAGTCAGAGAGACAGAGACAGAGACAGAGACACAGAAACAGAGACACAGAGAGATGGACTATTACTTAGCACTTTCCCAACAGTATATCCTGCTGTGACTTGGTTGGATTTTCTGAGTGAAGAATATCTACTTTCTGGGATGAGAGGGTGGCTCAATTGGCTGTACAAGCAGAGAGACCTAAGTTCCATCCTCAGAACCCATGTGAAAATAGCACAGTGTGGTTGTGCACTTGTAATCCAGCTCTGGGGAGCTGAAGACAGCCAAATCCCTAGGATTCATTGGTCACCAGCCTGGCCTTAAGTGGTGAGCTCTGGCCCGTGAGAGACCCTGTCTCAAAGATGGAGGAAGCTTCCTGAGGGTGACAGTCAAGGATGCCCATTAGCCTTCACACACATATGTGGGTATGTGTATGTGTGCCTCTGCACACACACTCTACCTGCACACATGAACACACACACACACACACACACACACACACACACACACACACGTATATGGATATACACACACATGGACAGGCAGCTATGAAAGAATAGCTACCCTCACACTGATATGGTTCAAGATGCAAACAAGAGTTCAGAGTTCTGGCTCACGCCCACACATCTTTGCTTCTGTTCAGTGCCATCACTACAGCCAAGAGAAGCTGAGTCTGCCCTTCTCTGTCTCCAGGCAGAGGGTGTAGCCCCCACCAGGTTGGACAGAGTCCAGGCATCTTCTCTCACTCAGACCCCTACTCTTGCTAATTCAGTGGCTGAGTGCCCAGCCAGTGGAAGTTGCTATGCCATTTGATCACAGATTCATCCCCAATGTTCGCTATCAGAAATCAGCAAATTAATATTCCGTGAGCCATAGTCACTTATCACTTATCAGCTCCTGGACTGAGGAGTCCTTTCTGCAGGTATTTCTGGAGCTGGGTTTGACTTATTCCTTTCCCTTTCCTTCCCTCCCTCAGACTAATTCATGCTTTTGTTTACAATGGAGTTGAGCAAACTGACCCCCACCTTCCCCAGAAGTCTCAGTGGCTAGTGGCCAGCAGGTAGTGGACATCAAACATCTGGATTCTCAGGAGCCTCCAAGGGTTACTGGAGAAGACATGTCAGAGCTCAAGAACGCCACGAGAGACTAGTTCAACCCATGACCTGAGGCTTTGCCTGGCATGTTCAGAAAGTGCAGTGGTTGGGGCAGGGAAGATGGCTCATTTGGCCAAATGCTTGCCTTGCAGGAAGACCTGAGTTCAACCCTCCAGAATCACATGAGAAGCCAGGGATGGCAAGGAGACACAGGCTTGTCATCCAGTACTGTGGAGACAGGAGAGCCTCTGCCGCTGGCTGGCCATCCTGCCCAGCCTACCTGTGGGTTCCAGGTCTCACAAAATAAGGTGGATAGAAACGAAGATGACTTTTGCACCCCCTCACCCCCATGCAGGCAGGGGCATAGTGAGATCAGTTTGGGTGTGTGTCCTGAGGGAGGGATCTTAGGGAGAAGAGAGGTGTCCCATGGGGCAGATCTCAGAGGAAGGGGACTGTCCCACGCTGCTGACTGAACAGAGAGGGCTGTGATGGAGGAGAGGAAGGGAAGAGAGTGGCGGGAAGGAGAGGAGAGGAATGAAGAGAAAAGGAGAGGAGAGGGAAGGGAAGGGGGAGGAAAGGATAGGGTACAGTACGGGAGGGGAGGGGAGGAGGGAGGAGAAAGGCATTTGGGGATGGAATAGTCTCTGGGCTCCTGAGGTAAGGAGGAAGGACTGCTTTCTTGGAGCTGGAGCTGAAGTCTGGGCCCAGCAACCCATAAATACAGGCCTCTTTTTGATGTACAAAGACCAGCCCCCAGCCCAGGCCCGTCAGCAGGGTGTCCTCAGCAGGGAGGCACTGCCATAGTCTTTCATTTGCCTCCCATGTGGCTCCCAGCTCATGGGAAACTGTCTGGGTGGGGGCTACCAACCAGAGCTTGGCTGTCCCCCAGCCCTTGTCCTAAGCCTTGACGTCACCAGTCCAGACATCTGGCTGTCAGGTCTGATTGAGCTTGTGCTTAGGGGGAACTAGCTCTATGCATATCCACGTCTGCCCAGCCAGCAGCCCTCACCGACTGGCTCTTTTCCCTGTGCGAAACACTGAGCTCCACAGCACCTTGTAAGTACCATGGGAGAGCAAGCAGCTCTCTGGAGAGGCTGTGAGGGTTGAGAAAGTGTGTGGAGGTTGAAGAGGTAGCTCAGTGGACAAAGTACTTGCCACATCAGCTTGAAGAGCTGAGTTCGATCCCCGGAACTCAGGTAAAAAGGGAAGGACCATGCACACACACACTTGTATCCCAGTGCTGGGGAGGCAGTGACAGCAGGATCCCAGCACTTCGCTGATCAGACAGTTTAGCTGAATCTGTGAACTCCTGGCTGTGGAGAACCTCAGGCCATAAACAAGGTGGATGGCAAAAAACAATGAGGAATAACACTCAAGGTTGGCCTCTGGTGTCCACGTGTGTGTGCATACACACTCAGCCCATCCCTTCAATTAAAGACCATGTGCTGGGTGCGGAATATACCTCAAGAGCAAGGTTTGACGCTGTAGACACCTGCTTGAGAGGGGCTCCTGGGGCGGGGGTGGGGAACACCCACCTAGCACGCACAAGGAGATCCAAGATTCTCCTCTGATTCTCTGCAGGGTTAACAAGCTCTGTGACCTTTACGGACCTCTGTCTCGGCCTGGAAGTCCCAGTTGCCTGGATATGCTAGTTGGCAGCGTTTCCATCAAGTTTTGTTCTCTAAGCTAAGCTTATTTTCCTTGTCTTGAGTGGAATGTACAAGTAGAGGTTCAGTGAGACGTGGCCATAGAAAGTCTCACAAATGAATGCTGATCATCTTCTGTGAGTCTATTGTTCAAAAAGAGGAGGGTTTGTCTGAAGAGGAAGCCTGGCAGAGGGATGCTGGGAGGATGTGAATTTCACAGGCACGTGGTAGAACCACACTTGGGACAGCTCTAGATCATTAGGTGAGTGGTTTGCAGAGATGCTCCAAGTCATGCTGTCTCACACTGTCCACTTGCCCCAACTCACTCCTCACGGCTCTTCTCAGGCACACCTGTATGTGAAAGGGCTTCCTGTGAGAAGAGTGTGGACCAAGAAAGGGTCTGACCTAGGGCTGGATGTTAGAGGGAGAACTCCACAGGAGGAAAGTCTGAAGGCGAACTTTATTTATATGTGTGTGTGTGTGTGTGTGTGTGTGTGTGTGTGTGTGTGTGTATTGCCTCTATGTAAGTCTGAGTACTATGTGCATGCAATGCCCACAGACACCAGGAGAGGGCATTAGATCCTCGGGAACTGGAGTAACTGATGGTTGTGAGCTGCCCTGTGGGTGCTGAGAATTGAACCAGGGTCCTCTTCAAGAGCAGGAAGCTCTCTTAGCTGCTGAGCCACCTCTCCATCCTCTGAGGACAAACTTAACTGACCAATGACCCTACCTTGGCACCTTGCTGTCTTCTCATTTCAGTCAGTATGTTCTTGGGAGGTCCCACAGGGTCTGTATTAGGGTGACCCCCACCCCCAAAGCCCTTCCTGCCCTCTTTGAGTCATCCTTCTTGGAAGGAATAACTGCTAAATTTTATGTGTCTTAGAAGCACTGTTACCAAGCTTCATTTTTCACTCCTTGTATTTTGAGCACAACGCACATGGCCTTTTCAAATGTGGGGGGTGTCCATGCTCACTTAGGTTATGTCTTATGTCACATATGCTGTGTCCTGGCATAGATTCACAGAGATGAGGTCTTGAGTGTTCCTGGGAAGGCTCTGGGAGAGTACAGAAGTGAGAAAGGGGGGACGAGGCCCATAAAGGGTGGTGTCAGGGGAGGGGAGGGTACTGAGCACCTAACAAGAATAGCCACTGGGGAGAGCGGAGACAGCAGGAGATGTTTGACCCACAGAGAATAAGGAGGGTGTTAACTTCCACCTCCTTAATTTCCTGTGGCTGAGGAATACCCTAGGAGCTTGCAATCCTCAGCACCTCTGATTCGAGTCACAGGCACACAGATGGGACTGCCCATAAATGGCTACATCCTGCTTTTCCCTCAACCTCCCCAGGACTCTGATTTGTGATCAAGATTTGGGAGTCTCTGGGCTTGATCACTGTACAGAGATAGTCACTAGGAGACAAATAACAGGCAGATGAGACCCCTGGCAGGACATGGGTCTGCTTGGGTCTCTTGTCCCCTGGGGTCTCCCATTTCTGCACTTCCTGCCAACAACAGACTCAGCTCCCCTTGCACCTAGCTCCCTTTCCGTGGGTTTTGTACAGCTTAGGAAGACAGAGCAGTTCTGTTTATCAAAGGGACCAGAGCTTAGACATGCTCATGACTATTACAAGACCTGGGGTCCCACCAGCTCCAGGATCCTCCCATGATGCAACCCTCAGTGTGTACAGGCAGGCATCCCTGGAGTTGCAGGAATCAGGATCCATGGAACCGGCACACAAAAACAAATTTGTCCTTTGTTTCTGAAGCCCAGGGTCTTGGGTCTCTCTCATCTAGAAAACTGTGGTTGGCTGTGTTACTAGCCTGTGCGAAGGGCAGGCTCTCAGTGTGCAGGTTTTTTGTTTTTTGTTTTGTTTTTTTTTTTTTTTAATTTTCCTAAACCTGTCAAGAGCCTGGTTGTTGGGTAAATAGCAAAATGAGGCATAAGACTCTTTAGGAGCGACTAATCTGTAAGAGAAATAGTGAGATATGCAATTTTGCCCGGTGCCTGGACTTCTGAGTGGGGGAGTGGATCTGGGGCCTGGAGAGAAACAAGGCAATGGAGCGTGCTTGAGTACAACATGCCCAGGGTGGTCCTGGTATGGTTGATGATGGCCCAACACAGAGTTGGGAGGGACTGATTGGGCCCTGTGGGTCACAGAAGCCGATGATGTACCACTATGCTATTACCTCTCTCCCATGTTCCATCCTCTTCTTCTCTGGGACTCACTGTCCTGACCCCGTCATCTCCCCCAGCTCACTTTGCCCCATTTTGCCTGGGGGAAATCCTCAGAGAGACTGTGGCAGTTTCTTGGGCACAGAGTCACTTGTGTGGCTGGGAAGCAGAGTCCAGAGTCTAGAAGAGCCCCCACCCACTCTCCTAGCAGCTGCCAAAGACCACCGGGAACATCTACCATGGAGAAAAATTTATGGCCAAGCCAGGAGGAGCATCTGAAAAGATACCTACACAGTCGTTCTGACAGCAAAATTTACAAGCTCCTCCTTCATTTGCTACTGAGTGGAAAAATACATTGGACCCAGAACTGTTAGCTCTCTGCCAAGGCCTATGACTCACTCCCAAGTCATAAATAACGAGTCCCTCATGACAAAGCAGAGAAGGGAGTCGGGCCCAGGGCCACGTATTTATTAGAAAAGAGAGTGGGACCATTAGTCGGGGGCTTGGTTTCCGGGAAACTCAACCACTCCTCACTCAAGGTCAAGAGGCCCTTCCACAGGGCCTCTGACCTTTGTCTCCAGACCCCTAACCTCTCATGGGGATCTGAGGTCAACCAGCAGAGGCATCCCTGGCCACCCAGTATCGTGGGCTGAGAGGAAGCATTCCTGTCGAGGTCCTGAGGGGACCTCTGTCCACTGATGCTGTTCCTGTCCCGTCGATGTGGAGCTGGCGGAGCCGTGGCCTCAGTCAGTGGCCACAGTGCTGTGTGTATCAGGAAACATTCAGTGCTTTCAAGTATGACCTCTGACAAGTCTCTCTCTACCTCTACCCCCAAAACATGTACTTTGCAGACTTCCAGGGCAGCCACAGGGAGGGTGTGCAAGAAGCAGATGTAGTCACAGTGCATTAGGCGCCATCCGTGTTGGCGAGAGGCATGGTGGAGGGGCAAAGGCAGACAGTAGGGCTCTCCTTCTGACAGGCTCTCTCTACCTCTGGTGGTGAAGCAGAGAATCCACACGATAAAACATACAGGAGGGGACCATAAATCATCCACAGATTGTCGATGATACCTTCTGTGTTAGAAGGAAGCACAGCTGGTGTGACTGAAAGTCTGAACTAATCATCTCCCTCAAACTTGCCCCTGTGTCCAACATCTCTCCAGCACCTCAGGCCAGAAATAGGGTTGTCTAGGTTTCAACCCCACTTTTCTCCATGCTCTGCGACAGGAACCAAGGCTGATGTCTGTCTCTCTCTTCAGCTCTGCCTTGTTCCCTGGGCCCGCCATCACGGTGCTGGCTCTGGGTCTCTTCATTTCTGCCTCTCCTGCAGCCTGCTTCTGCCTTTTGATGAAGGTCCTCTCTGAAGCAGTCTCCGGCCCCCGCTGGGGTCTGGGTCTCTGCTGCTCCATAAAGCTCCACTTTCTCCTGCTCACTCACCAAGACCCAGGCCGGCTCTCTACCATGCTCCTTCTCAGAGCTATCTGGCTGTGCCAATTGCCCACCCCACCCCCATCCTGAAGGCTGGGTGACCTTCATTTCTCCTACGTGGCCGTGTACTCCTCAAGGCAGAGGCTGCCCTGGCTGTCCAGATCCTGACCTGCCCATGACATTGGGAAGAGCTAAAGGAGTGAAGGGTGAATGGCCAGAAGAATGAATGGAACCATGAATCAATCTTGCCTCTGTGACAGTCCTTGGCACACACAGGAATGCGTGCCAGGCTGCCTCCCTGCTCTGAACTCTGCCCTATTTCCACTGCCTTCTTTTTGGCCTCCAAAGCCAAAGGCCTTAACCACTTCCCTCAAATATGGATGACTAACAGAAGCTCTGTACGTGGATGATGTGTAATCTTCACCACCTTGGCTCTTTTGGGGGTGCTTTTCTATGTCCAGGCACCCTGATCATTTCAGGCCCCAAGTGAGGGTAGGAGCATTGAAGTGCATGGATCCCTAAGGTCCTGGTTTTGACATGTGGGGGCCACAAGGGCCCTTTCCTGCAAGGTTTTCTTGTACCCTGTAATCGCAGAACCTGAGTCAGAATACCCAGTCAGATTTGCAAAGTCTCCTGGGAGCTCTTTGACTCAATAATTTCACCAAGCTGGTATCTTCAGAGACAAGGGCCTGATCCACAATCCTCAGTGTTGGTGGGAGAGGCAGGCCCAGGAGTCCTACTGCCTACTCCAGTGCTCACCAGTGAGCCCTCCCTCTCCCACTGATACCTTATCGCTACTGTCTCTCTTGTTAGTGTCCCCAGCGCCTCAGGCTGGTCCGGCTTTCCTTCAGCTCATTCTCCCACAGCTCCTAAGTCCTCTTCCCACTTGCGTCCGCCCGTGGTGTGGTGATGCTTCTCTTTGTGGGTGCCACTCTGCCTTGTTCTTGGCAGGGGGCAAACGACCTCAAGTCCAGGGAAGACAGATTTGGGTTGCAGGATGTCAGGGTTGAGAATTAACTTGATCCCGACATACGACTGAAGTCACTGCACTGTGCTGGACCCACACGATTTGCCACCCAGGTTCTCAGAATCAAATAGGATCCCTTGAGGAAGACTTTCAGGAAGTGGCCCACACCCTGGGAAGGCTCAGGGTGGTGATGGCTGGGAGAAGAGGGGGAGTGGAGGAGGGGCCCTAGGAACTGGGGCTGGAGCGCCACCATGTGGGCTTGGGGAGTGGAACCCTCCCTCCACCCCGTTCCCCCACCATGGACCTCAGGTAGACAGGGCAGGGGTTGTTCAGGCTGGCCCTTGGGCCACAGCCAGTGCGGTGGAGCCTTTAGCCTTATTTGCTGCCGGCTCCAGACAGACGTTACTCTCTTGACTGGCCTTCAGCAACAGGCTCTCAAACCACTGTTGCCCCAGACCATGTTATGGGTTAAGTGTTCATGTTGCAATTTAATGACTTTCGTGACAGCGTTAAGATGGGGGAGGGGTCAGGTCATGGGATAGTGTCATTATGCAGAGAGCTGCGGAACTGTTCCTCTGCCAGATGGAGAGTGGTCAATGTCCCCAGGTTATGTACCACCAGTGCCTGGCACATGGAGGGCTATGCCTGTAACACGGCTTTGCTAGATGCAGGCACCTCAGTCTTGGACTCTCCTGCCTCCAGACAGAAGGGATTCCGTCCTGTAGATGATCCATTTTCAGGCATTCTGCTCTAGCAGCAGAAAACAGCAAAACTCCTGAACCCACACCCAGGAGATCACAGTGCCTAGTGAGAGGTTAGACCACAATCCAAGTTGCTCCTCCCCGTCTGTCAGGCAGAGTGCAATTATTTGAGTGCAGTCTGAAGCAACGGTGATTAGGAAAACCGGACCTTGAGGCAGGTGTTCACAGTGCCTCTGCTCATGACAAGCCTGCAGAGGCCACTCAGGGAGGTCTCAGGCTTGGCAGGATGTTAGGACTGGTGTTCTGTTTGTCTGTCTGTGTGTGTGTGTGTGTGGCCTCAAGACATGGTTCCTCAAAATCTATCCAGCCTCTTAAAATTCTATGAGACAAGGCCTCTCACTGGCCTAGAGCTCACCATGGCTAGGCTGGAGCCGCAGGGACCCGCCTGTCTCTGCCTTAGTGCCACCATGCCTGGCATATCATGTGGGCTCTGGGGATTGAACTTGGGGCCTCATACTTGCAAGACAAGCACTTACCCACCAGCTAAAACATTTCCCTAGCCCAAGACTCTTAGGTTTTAGCCACATTTCCTGCCTCTACCTATCTTCTCACTGTTTTCCAGTCCGTTCCTAGCTCTGAACTATCACCGTAGTTCCTATTCCTACCTATTCTATTTTGTCCCACACATGGGACCAGAAAGTACTAACTTCCTGCCTCCATCCCTGCCTTCATCCCCTGCATAATTCCTTCTCCAGAACCCACTCCTCTAGCAAACATGTGACAGTTGTAGGACAGAGCACCTAGTACTTATCAGATGAAGCACTCAGTACCGATCAGGTGCTTGTAGGAATTTAGCTGATTCAGGCTCAGTTCCCTGGGTAACTAATCCTCCACAACCAGTTCACTCATGACCTTAGGTAAATCACCTCCCCTTTTCTGGCCTCAATTGTTTAATCTGTTCGGTGAGGCGGCTGGGCCAGTGGGGGCCTCTGACACAGCCTGGGTGGCAGCAAGGCCAAGGAGCAAGGTCATGGCCCCACGTTCCCCCACTGGCTTGCTTTACTCTCCCCAGCCGGGAGGAACATCCTGAACAGTGTTAAGAATAATAAACATGGGCTGATAAACATCAATAGGCCTGGCTGGTGCCAAAAGGGAAAGAGAGAAGACTGCGCTGTGCTGGCTCCCGCTGCTGGGACCACGCCGTGGCTGCCAGCTCCTTAATCATCTGGAGACAGCCGGCCGGCTCCCCTGGCCACACCCCAGGCCAGGGCAGGCAGAGGCCAGGCCAGGCCCAGGAAGTGGCCACCACCGGCTCCTCAGCCACAGGCCAACCCAGTCCAGGACCTCCCTCTGGTTGGGCTCTTAAGGCATCACCCTGCTTGTAACCTCAGTGGCTCTCCATGGCCCATGAGACAGAACCTACATACCCTGATCTGAATGGGCCGATCCGGGCTCAGTCCATTCTGTGACCTCAAGGCCCACCTGATCCCACCAGGTGCCCATGGAGGGCACCCTGCTGTTCTCTGGGAACACCAAGCCCTCTATCCTCTGACACCTCACATTCTGGGGGAAAACCTGGCCATATCTGGCGCCAGAGCTGGCTAAGCGGTGCTAGAGGCTCAGTAGACCACTCTCAGACCGAGAACTCCTGAGAGGGCAGAGCTCTTACAGGGGAGCAGGGCCTTGGGCTGCTCAGATCACAAGTGGAGCCTGGAACCAAGTAGTCTGGGTTTAAAACCAGTCTGCCACGTTGCAATGTAGCCTTAGGCAAATGGCTGAACCTCTCTGTCTTAGTTGTCAGGAAAATAAAAACAATATGAATAATAACAATGGCTCCCTTTCCAGGTTCCTTTCAGTCTCACATGGGCTGACTCATGTCGAGTGCTTGGAAGGGGCTCATTATTATTGATCGTCACACACTATGAACTGTGATTGCCTCGGATAGATGTTTGTTGGATGGCTAAGTGACTTCCTCGGAGATTGAGAAAGGACTGTAGACTTACCCCCTTTCATGAAGCCTGGCCACTGGGGTTGTGCAGTGCATGTTCTGTGTAACCAACAGTAAGGCCATAGATCAGGCACCCACCAAGGACAGGGCTTGTATTTCTTGCAAAAGGATATGGCATTGTTCCGCAAGGCACTAGCAGGGATAGGGAACTTGGGAACTTCTGTTGCTTTGGCATCCCAGAGATGTTGGTAAACTCAGTCTGGTGGCTTTGGGCTAGTGCTGAGCCATGAGGTTCTTGGAGTCAGCAATGGTCTGGAGAAGGAAGAGTGGCCAAGGCAGGAAGTGACAGACTGTGACCAGAGCAGTCAGCCTTCCAACCTCCCATCAATGGGCCTCAAGAAGATTTCCCAGAGCTGGCCACCTGACCCATGAATGGGATTGCAAGTTCAAGGGAACCACTGTCCCCAGTCCCCTGGAAGGCTCTCATCATCGTCTTCTAGCCTGCTTGCCTGCCTCCCTGGGGAAGCAGTGTCTCCCTGCTTCTGTCCAATTTTCCATGTGAGATTTCCGGAGACACTGACTAGGTCACATGACAGGAGACATGGTTCGGGGACTTCATGCATTTCTAACATTCCTAGCTCTATTTTCAGAAACCTGTTCCCCTGTGCATACCCATTCTGTCCTGGGCCTGAGCATACCCCTTTATTATGAGTAACAGGCCCCTGGCCAGTGAAGAATAAGGGTCACCGGCAAATGTATGAATCAGAGTTTTATTAGGCTGATTAGCTCTCAGTCTGAGGTCTTTCTTCTGGGGTATGGTTAGCACTTGATCAAAGAGGCCTGATGGGAAATGTACTTTACTAGGAAGCAAACGCATAGAAGGAGATATCCATTCTTGCCTGTTGGCTTTAGGTTGACTATTGTCTGATTCCCCAGAGTGACAGATTGCCCTGTGTTGACAACCAGGGAACTCAAAGAACCCCTGAGGCAAACTGTCCCCTGTAGAATCCCACCTGTGGCTCTGTGTGTCCGCAGCTGTGGTCAGCACTGGACTTCTCTTTCAGGTGGCTTAGAGATGCGGAGTGCATCTTTGAGGGGCAGATTGCTCTGTAAACAGTTGGTGGGTGGTGAGGGGCACCAGGGTCTTAGCCCTGAGCTAGGGAAGCTGTGGAAGCTGGGGTTCTAGGAGGAGGTGGGATTAACATTGTGAATGAGAGAAGGCAGGGCTGGGAAGGAAGTTTGAGTATGTGTCTGTCATGGTGACGGCACCTTTGAACAACACCAACAGAAAAGCAGGTGGGGAACAGATCTGAGCCAGTGCAGGGAGTGGTGGGTGATGTTTGGGATGCGTTTCAGCCCATGCACATCTGCACCCCTCTTTCTGGAGCTCTTACACAGTGAAAGCAGTGACCTCTGCAACCTGGAACAGAGACCCTGCGCTTTGGAGCAGAGGTTACTGCACTTCGGAACAGAGGCCCTGCACTTCGGAACAAACTTGTACAGCAGATTGTGGCTGCTCCAGCGTCTTCCAGTATCTGTTCTCCTTCCGTTCTCCCTTCCAGAAGTTCTCTGCTCTTCAGGGCTGCACTGTGAGTCTAGTTGGCAAAGGTTAGCGGTTGCAGCCATGGGCCTTGTTAATGGAGTCCTGAATGTGGCCAGGGTGCCCTCCTTCCGTCTTCAGAGCTACCTCAGGGACAGCAGATTAAGCAGCCTGGCACAGTGTCTGCGGTGATTTACAGCCTGCTTCTGCCTGGGAGCTGGGCTCCTGCATTATTCATGGCTTAAAGCCATAAATCTGCCCTAGAGCTGGCTGCTGGCTCTGCCTCAGAGGCTGAGGAGAAGGCAGGAGTGGGAGGAAGGTCTGGATAGGCAAGGTGCTCCAGGGCTTTTAAGAACTTCAGGTCCCTGTCACCTTGTCTACTCTCCCGGGGGTTTCGGCTCTGAGATTCCCAAGCCCCGCTTTGGCTTCTCTGGTCCAGGCATCCTCTTCTGTCTAACCTGGAAGTCTTTCACAGCTGCTGAAGTCTAGGATGGCTGCCACAGGTGCTTTACAGGACTTAAAAACACCAGGCCACATTTCTTTGTTTTCTTTAAAAAAAGTTTTCATTTTTTAATATTTTAAATTATTCTTTAAATTGATAATTTTGTCATGTATAAAACATACCTTGATTCCCATTTCCCCTCTCCCACTACCCCCAAACAGCCCCACTATGGTATGCTCCCTTCCCACCTTCCTGGTCTCTCCCTTCTTTTTCTTTTTTCGAGTTCATTCATAAACCACTGAGTCCACCTAGTGCTGCCTGCTGGAGGGTTGACTGGTCTTGTTGACTTGATATTGTGCAGATAACCACAGCCGCTGTGGCAGGTAACCACAACTGGGTAACCAGAGCCTCTGTGACAGGTAACCACAGCCCCTGTGACAGGTAACCACAGCCAGGTAACTACAGCCGCTGTGGCGGGTAACCACAGCTGCTGTGGGTTCATGAATGCAATATGGCCGTGCCATGTTGAAAAGACATTTCACAGCGCTCCTGCCCATCCATGGGCTCTTATATTCTTTCTGCTTCCTCTTCCGTGGTGTTCCCTGAGTCGTGGTGTGGTTGTTAGAGATGTCCTATGCAGGGCTGAACACTCAGTCACTTAGTCACAGCACTTTTGACTCTTTGTGAGTCTCTGTGTTAACTGCTGCCCACTGCAGAGCCAACTCAGGCCTCATTTCTTTAGAACCAACTGCTTTGAATCCAGTCATCAGGCAATGGGGACCCCACCCTGCAGAGTCCAGATGGGCCTCCACTGGTCATCTTGTCTTGGTTGCCTCTGCTGCACTCCCGAGTACCCACGTGTGAGAAAATGCAGGGCTAGATACGGCCACAGGTGTGAGAAGATCTGGGCAGCTGCTCAAGTTTGAACTGTCAGAGCACCTGGAGGCCCCTCAAAAGGCAGATTGCTGGGCCCACTGCCAGGTCTCAGATGGGGCTTGTGATGCTAAGCTTCTGGCAAACGGATCATGTGATAAGAAGGGCCACTTTAGTGTAATTTAACAAAGCCTTGCTGTGTTAAAACCACTCAGCAAGAACCATCCACAAAGCTTGCAAAGCATTAGATCCACTCATTCATTCAATAAAATACTGCTAGGCACTAAGTGGGCCTGCTGAGATCTGAGCTGGGAGTGCAGTTATGAAGAGCCAGACACAGACCTCAGTTGTCAGCTTGGAGTTCAGTTGCCTGACAAGGGCACTGTGATCAGACTCCAGGTGTTGGCTGGGAGTTGAACCAAGAAATTTGCCAAATTCAGCTCTAATTTGGAAGTCTATAGCCTCCCAGATGTGACCCAAATAAGTGGAGAAGTCGCCATACTTTGTATCTGGCTGACTGAAGAAACAGCTAGAGATATGATGGGCTAGAGATAGGACATAGTCAAGTCTGAAGGTATCACTGCCCTGAAAGGAGCAGCCCTGCAGATTGGGAGGTTGTGAACTCTCAGGTAAGACACAAAGGTCTTAGTTAAAATAACTTTTAGAGCTTTCTTACGGCTATAAATTGTGCTTACAATTGGCAAAGACGGTTTACTCTGGTTACAGTCCATTCTTCTATGACTTATCATTTTTCCTGAAGTTGGTGATTGCCTTGGTCTCCTCCCCCATTTGTTTAGGTTTTTTGGGGGCCCTAAAGTATTTCCTACCTTTCCAAGATGTGTGAAATACCTTTCAATACAGTTTTCTGATTGGTCAAAACTACTAGATAATTGGCTATTTTCATCTGGAATTGTGTCTGCTTGGAGTCTCTACGTTATTCCTCCATCTTGTCCCAGTTCTTTCCATGGCTTCTGCAAAGCCTCCCCCTGCCCCTCCCTCTTTAAGACCCTTACCTTCTCTGGGTCCCTCTCCTATGCTTAATTTGCTTATTCAACCCCATAGGGCTCTTCCTCCCTTGAGTCTCTGGCTTTGATAGTGTGTGTGCTGTTAGCTTCGTGAGAAATGAAGTCACAGAGGGAAATGTGAGGAGACCCAGAGAGCCAGGGGATGTTTTTCTTCTACTTGTGAGTTTGAGTTTAGGTACAAAATTTTACTCTAAGAAGTTTCTTTTTCCATCCTTTGGGCTGCCTTTTCTCTCAAGGAGCAGTCAGGATCCTTTCTGTATCCTTGCTATTCTAAAACACAGTAATGGGTCCTGGGGGGCTTTCTAAAAGACAACTTGGGTTTCGATAGTTATTGTCTTCAACCATAGACATTTTTCTTGTGGTCATTTGGTCCTTTCTTTCCTTCCTTCTTCCTCCCTCTCTGTTCTACTTATTTCCCCTTTCTCCTCTACTCTTCTCTCTCTGCTTCTATCTCTGTCCCCTCTCCTCTACACAGTTGCACATGCGCGCGCGCGCGCACACACACACACACACACACACACACACACACACACACACACACACACTTTCTCCTGTCTTCTCCCCTCTTCTTTCCTCCTTTCCTACCCCTCTTTCTTTTTTATAGTTACATTTCTACCATATTCCCTCTTTACCCTGTACCTGGATGTTGGAAATTGCCTCTCCTGAATTTGCTAATTTTGGGATCTTCTCGTATATTGCCCATATCTTTGCCTTCTTTTTTCGTTTTCACAAAAGTTACTTTTTAAAATCTATCCTTCAACTGTTCTGATGACTTATTTTTCATGCACTTAGCTCCACATTGTTCTCTGCTCGCCCCTTTGTGTGGACCCTCTCTTTATTTCATTGATGCAGTATTTTCTTTCATTTTTTGGAGAATGTTAATTGTGTGTTTTTGATGCTTTCTTTTTCTTTCCTTGTGATTTTTGTTTCTTCTAAGTTCTCTTTTTGTTTGTTTACTTCTGGGTTTTACATGGGGAATTGCCCCCAGATGTCTGGCAATCGTTAATTGTCTGTTCCTATTTCCAAGTGAAGATGAAAAAAACAGATCCACATCTGTGCGAGGAGGTAGAGTGTCATGTAAGGGGGCAGGGTAGGGGTGGAGTGTTATATCAGAGAGAAAGAGAGATGGCTGTAGAGACAGAGCATCCTGGAACCCCAGCTACTTTCCAGCGGGATCAAACCAGGCCATAGACATTTTAGTTGACTGTCTTGGATGCTCCTGCCCAGGGGAACCCTCAGGTAGCTATAGCACAAGTCAGCATTCTATAGTGTGCTGGGTGCTGTTAACCTACAAAATTATAAGCAATAAGACGCTTGTTGTCCCAGATCATTAAACCTTGGGGTGACTGTTATGCATCAGTAAATAACCAAAGCAGTGGCATGGGGGCACATAGACCGCACCATGTAGTTGAGTCCGCAGCTGTTCACTCAGTGCCCCACTTTAGAATGGCTTCTCTTCATTCTGTACTTGATCCTGGTACTCCTGGGCCATCCCACTTTGCTTTCTATTGAGTGATAAGCACCATAACTGAAAAAAAAAAAAGAAAAAAACAAAAGAAAAAACCTTGGGAAGGAAAGGACTTCTCCCCCTTATGCTTCTATGTCACTGACCGTCATTGAGGGAAGTCAGGGCAGGAACTCAGCAGGAACCTGGAGGCAGGAACTGCAGCAGAGACCATGGAGGAATGCTGCTTACTGGCTTGTTCCCCATGGCTTGCTTAGTTTGTTTTCTTATACAATCAAAGACACCTGCCTAGGTTTGGGACCACCAATAGTTAGTAGTACCCTCTCCCCCACATCAACTAACAATCAAGAAAATGCCCCACAGACAGGACCACAGGACAGTCTGTTGGAGGCAATTCCTCAGTTGAGGTTTCTTCTTCCCAGGTGACTCTAGGTTTGTGTCAAGATGACAAAATCTAGCTAGCACACGAGGTTTGGAGATTTATTAGCCCATAGTGAACAACCAACACTAACCTTGGCATCCCAACAACAGGATTGATGGCCTCTACCCTCATGTAATTCAAGAAGAAACTTTGGCCCCACTGATCCTAATATCCAGATTCAGAATCATGGTAGTGGAAACAGGTTTCTCCCTTACCTAGGACATCACCTTTCTCCCATCTTTAATTTGTCTGTTGGCCTTTCTTTGAGTGACTGTAATTTAAATTCTTTGTGTTACAATGCCTTTTCAAGTCACACAATTCCCCATGCAGACCTAACACAGACCTCCATCAGTCTCTCTTGATTAGTTAAAATGAATAGAGGTAGGATTCACAGATTCCATCACATTTACAGCCCCTGCAGTGGCCTCTCTGACATATATTCTGAAAACCTACAACTCAGAGACAAAGAAAGATGTGTGACATCATTGAAAATGGGAGTGTTATCAGATGGTAAGAGGGATTTGCTGGATAAAACGGTGTCGCAAAACTAGGGTCTGGGGAGATGGCTCAACCAGTAGAGCACTAGCTATGCAAGATGAAGTCCGAAGTTCATCTCCAGCTCTTACAAGAAAGCTGAGGACACCAGTGTGTGTCATACATGACGTAGTGTCATACTACGTCATGCTATAACACTAGTGCTAGGGGGCAGAGACAGGAGGATCCCTGAGGCTTGCTGGGCAGCCAGGCTAGCCAAACCAGCAAGCTCTGGGTTCAGTGAGAGAGCCTGTCACCCTACATGAGGTGGAGAGGGATTGAAAAGATGCCTGACGTTGGCCTCCGGCCTCCACATGCACACAGTGTACCTGAACACATATGCACACATGCATGTACACACACAACTGTGCCGTATTAGAAACAAGTAGCATAGATACACTCCTGTTGAGTGAGACAAAGTCTCTCCCATGTCTCTTTCCCAACACACACTGAGACAGACTAAAGGAATGAGGATGCTGTCCCACTACCACATGGACCCGGCTTACTCTCCTGGCCATTGATGTTTCTACATTCTTCATAAAGATGAACCCCTGGGAAATAGTAGGGAATTGTGGACGAGTCCAGTGGTTGGGAAAGACCTTCCCCGGTGAGCACAGAGGTATTAGCATGCCAGTTAGTCATTTATAGGAACCACAATCTCAGAATTTCTGGAAGTTTCAGGGGTGGGACAAGACTTCACCATGGCCCAGTAACACATGTAACATGTAAACAGAAATCTAGGAATCAGGCTCGGACTTGGGCTGAGACCTCGGCAAGATATAGAGCCCCACAGCTGCCCATGGCTACAGCTAGAGAAGGCGCCACTCTGACTCTGGCCAAGAAAAGCATCCACATTTGTTTTCTGTTTCTAAAACAGGGTCTCAGTGTGTCTCTTTTATTCTGAAAATGAATAAAAAAGGAAAACAATGACTTGGTCTACTTGAAAAAAAAAAAAGACTGCAGAACGTGAGAAAGGAAACCTCATCCCGATGACTCAGAGGTGCAGGGAGCAACCAGGATAATTTTAGAAGATTCTTTGGAACCCATGACAGACTACAGAAACTGAAAAACTGTCATCTCCTTGAACAACTGGAGAGAACAAGGAGGAAAGAGGATCAAGATGAAGCAAGAGGAGATGAAAAAGGAAGTGAGAGAACGGGAAGTAGGTGAGGTGGGGAGCATGCCAGTGGACAGCCCGGACGCCCTGGACTGCCCTAAAACACAGCCATTTCAAGCAGGCAAGTCCATTTGCTCAAAGCTCTGTAAAGGGTTATGGCAGGCTTACCTGGGCAGTTCTTCTGCCTCATGCGAGTGGGGTCTGCTCCAAGAGATGGTCACATCGGTTGGGAACTGGAATTCTGATTTTCCACAGTTCCACCCCTGTTCTTCGATGCTCTACATGTGGATATTTACTTGTATGCTCTTTTCCCATCCTTCAAACCTCTTGTTCCAAGGTGGGTGGGCCACAAAGCCAAGAAGGTCTGAATCTAGCTTCCCTTAGCCACCGTAGCCCCTGGTGGCTAGGGAATCATAACCCACCCTCACTATGGTTTGGTGTCTGTAGATGGATCCCCAAAGTGGTAAGGGAGAGGCTTAGTGGGAAAGGCTTTCTAGTTCGAGTGAAGATGAATATATTAGATAAAAACATTTCAGGTTGTTGTAGGGAAATTTTATGGTTAAATGACACCAGAATTGAGTTCCCCAGTGCTCTAGGCTGGGGATGCTGATGTCAATATCAGTTGTTAAGCTTGAGTTAGTAAGTTTCTAAACCATGGGAGCTCCAGAATCCGAGGGCACAGGGAGAAGCTGCTATACCTCTGAAAACCAAGAATGTGATTCCCTCTGACATCTCCTTTGTTGCATCTTATTGGTTCAATCAAGCCACAGAGTTAGCCCAGGTGTCGGGAGGAGACTCGCTCCACCTTGAGAGGAAACACACGATTGGGAACACATGCTAGGAGAACTGGTTGGCAGCCATCTTTGTTTAGTCTATCTACCTGAGAATCAAAGGTTCAAAGAAGGATGGGGAAGGAACTTAAACATTAGTTTTCATGAGCAGAGGCAACACTGGGGAATTACACTAGAGATATGAAAGATAAACACATGTCGTTCTTCCACGAGCATGGAATAGTAGAGTTGAAATGCCAACAGAGAGGACAAGCGGAGAAACAAGGTCCCCATGCAACCCCTTTCTGCTTATGAAACTCCTTGTTCTGAGCATCTTTGTGGCGGAAATAGCCTTACACAGAGAATCTAAACAAGCCAGATTGCCACTCTCTCAGGCAACCAGGAGACTAACATATGACCACCATCAGCCAGTCACACCTGAGGCTCTGAAGGGTGACTCGGCCTCATCTTGTGCTTTGAAAGAAGAATCCAAGTGTGTATCCAGATGTGTTTTTACTGTATTCTAGGCAAGATCATAAAAGGAGATCCCACTTAGACAGATCATGGTAATTATATTGAGTATGCCTGTGTGTGTGTGTGTGTGTGTGTGTGTGTGTAGAGGGGGGGAATTGCCATGCACATCTACGTACACACACTCATGGAGGCCACCAGAGGACATTGGGTATCCTGCTCTATCACTTTCCACTCCATTCCCTTGAGACAGGACAAGTCTGTGGTGGTTTGAATGAGGATGGCCCCCATAGGCTCATATACTTGAGTATTTGGTTCCCAGTTGGTGGAACTGTTAAGGAAGGATTAAGAGGTGTGGCCTTGTTGGAAGAGGTGTGTCACTGGGGATGGGCTTTGAGGTTTCAAAAGCCCATGCCATGCTCAGTCTTGTTCTCTCTCGGCCTGGAACTTGCCGATCAGATGTGAGCTCTCAGCTACTTCTCTAGCACCATGCCTGTCTGCCTGCCACCACACTCCCTGCCATGGTGGCAATGGACTATCCCTTTGAAACTGTAAATAAGCCCCCAATTAAATGCTTTCTTCTGTAAGTTGCCTTGGTTGTGGTGTCTCCTTACAACAATAGAACAGTAACTTAGAAATATTTTCTCATTGGACATGGAGCTAGATCAGCAGGCTGTAAGCTCCAGCAATCCTCTTCTCTCTGCCATCCTCAGCATGCCAGGGTTGCAGGTGTGTGCGCATAGTCATGCCCAGCTTTTTGTGGTACTGGAATCTAAACTCAGGTCCTCAGACTTGGGCAGCAAGCACTCTTCCCCAGGGAATCATCTCCCCAGCTCAGTTACAGTTAATGAGACAAAAATGTTCTATGGCAATCAAGAAATAGTGAATAGTTTCTACCAAACAAGAACTGCCAAAATATATCAGTATTTCCATTTGTTTCAACCATGGGAGTAAAGTCCTGTGCTCCATGTTCTTTATTTAAAAAGAAACTATTTGAAGATGTTCAGAACAGAACCAAGTGAGTGATTCTCACACTTGAATTTTGGTTTCCTAAGATTTTTTGGTGTGTGTTTGCTTTAGGGTTTAGACTTTGCATTCACACTTCAGAAGGAGTGGTGTATCTACAAACAGATTTGCTGGGATTCTGATAGCAATTGCATTAGATTCATGAATCTGTGGAAAAAATTAGCCTCTTCATTATGTAGTGTTATCTAGTCCACAAATATGGTATGCTCTTGGGTTTTCTTTGATTAAATCAATGTCACATAATTTTTATCACATAGATCCCTAATTACAGATCTATACTTTGTATCTATACTGGTTTTGGGACATACAAACCCAACTATTCCATTTTCTTTGTGGTCATAAGTGTCGCCATGTCTTTTGTGTTGATCTTGTGTCCTGCAGGCTTCTGGAATTCATGTAACTCCGTGGTTTTTATAGAATGCACGCAGTTTTGTGTACAGGCCACTGAAAATAGACAGTTTTGTTCTAATCTGTATGCCCTTTTCCCTTTCCTCTTGCCTCATTTTAGGAGTGAGAACCTGCAGCGCTGTGTTGGCAGAGGTACAAGAGTATACTCTTGGCTTAACCTGAGGATGAGGTGAGGGACTACAGAGATGGCCCAGTGGTTAAGAGCACTTACTGATCTTCCAGAGGACCCCAAATTTGGTTCCTAATACCCACATCAGGTGTTTCACAACTGCCTGTAACTACAGTTCCATGGGATCTGACATCCTCTTCTGGTCTCAGTGAGTACTGCACTTATGTACACATAAATACACACAGACATACATAACAGATGATTAAACATAACAATAAAGTAAACCTTAATAAAAATGGACAAAAGCTGTGGAGTTTTTAAAATGAACACTTTTTATCAAGTTAAGGTAGTTTTCCTATGCATAGCCCCTGAGAATCTTTGTCACCAGTGAGGCATGGATTTTGTCAAATGCTCCACCTCTGACTAGAATACAAACGCAGAACTATAAGATTTTTAGAATGGTAGATCTTGAGATCTGTGGCCAGGCAAAGAGCTCTGATACCTGATGTCAACCCATGAACCATAAAATAAAAATAATATGTTAACTTAAACCTTGTCAAGACAAGCGGCTCATGTGAAGAGAATGGAAAGAGAAACAGAGGACTGGAGAAAACACTTAGACACCACAGTTGAGGATGATTATTATTGTGACTATGTAAAGAACTCCAAAGCTCAACGATAAAGACTCCAATTATAAAAAAAAAGCATTTTACATAGAGAGGATGTACAGGAAAGGGCTTCTCAACAGCACTGCTTCTGTATTCACAGTGACTCCAACCAGATGTGCTTCACCGTAAATGGTGACACCAACTGTGGTACATCCATGCAACAGAATAAAAAGGAACAAACCTTGGTTGATACCAAGGATCAAACTGCCAGGGAGTCATGGTGAATCAAAAAAGCCAGTCCGTGGAATGTTATATACTATATAGATGCTCCATTTATAGAACTTTTTTGGAATGACCAAGTTATGGCAGCAGAGAACTGGCTGGGAGTGGGGAGTAGTGGGCACAGGGACTGTGTAGGGTCTCAAGAGCAGTGTGACCTGAGAGGATGGACTTGTACGGTGTCTTCACTGTAGCAGTGGAGGACGCAGCCTGCACAGATAGTGAAATCCCACAGAACTGAAATACACACACAGCCGGGAGCATGGCTAGGGTTGGGGGATCCTCATATGAAAGATAAGCTCTGATGTCACTCCCCGCCTGTGATGCAGGTTTTTGGGAAATAGGATAAAGGACACATGAGACCTCTGCGTGTATTCTCACGAACAGAACACTTAAAGTCAAAACCAAGACCAAACCTCCCACTAATACAGTTATTTAAGACACCAAAGAAGCTAAGAAACAGGAAATGAAGCGAGTGAGATTGGATATAATAATTTTTTAACCTTGAAACTTCTAGGGAAGACGGCTCATAAAGGAAGGGGCTATGAACTCAGTTAACAAGATCAAGTGTGTTTTTAGTATATGTAAAATGGCAGCAGTTAGAATGAAAGAAATTTCCTTAGCTTGTACTATTGAGAACCCTGTGGGACCCTTAGGAATAAAACTTTTATAGTTTTACCCAAAGACATAAAACAAGACTTGAATAAATGGGGGGGGGGGCATGATGTGGGAAGATTCAATATGTGAAAATGTCACTTCACCACAAATTAATTTATATCTTTAATAAAATTCTGATAAATGTCCCCATAGGAATTTTTTTCTGAACTTGAAGAGAATATGAAGTTCTTTTGGAAAAATAAATGGGCAAGAAGTACTTCATTATTAAATAAAAAAATTTAAGCATTCAACTGAAGAAACTTCATAACAAAATACACTAAAAGGAAAAAGTAATAAAGAAAACAATGAACCCAAACAAAACACAACAAAAAAACCCATAGAGCTGATAAATACATTCAATGGCTCTTTCTTTAAAAAAAGTAATAAGCAAAATTTGCCTTCACACCATTTGCCATAAATCACAAAAGAAATAAAGTATAAGAAAAGAATAAATCTAATTTTCGTCTTAAGAATGAACGATGTACACGTGTTTTCCCTGCTAAGCTGAGTCCTTGTTCAGTACCAGGGTGTTTTAATTTGCCTAGCTTTTTGACATGCTTAATCAGCATAGCAGTGAGGGAAGAGGGTAACCCTGCTTATAAATGGGTGGGTGAATGAAAAAACTGGGGACCTGCACGCTCTTAGGTACGGTTGGGGGAAGGTTTATTGTAGACACGAGGGAGAGAATAGTCGGAGCCATCTGGAAGAGTTCAGACTGAACAGGGCCACTAGAGGAAGGGTCAGGGGCGAGAGAGGAAGAAGAGAGGGGAGCAGAGAGAGCATCTGGGGACCAAGACACCAAGAGCCAAGTGGGCACATAGCAGAAATGGCTGGGTTGTATAAGAGAAGAGAGAAGCTGAGGAAAGGGAAGGGAAGAGAAGGGAAGGGAAGGGGAGGGGAGGGGAGGGGAGGGGAGGGGAGGGGAGGGGAGGGGAGGGGAGGGGAGGGGAGGAGAGGGGCTGGAGGAGTTTCGGGGAGGGGACAGGATATGCCAGCCAGGATGACTGTAACAGGTAAGCTGCTGAGAGATGCTGGGAAAACCTGGCAGCAGAGTCTGTTAGTCACTTCAGTTAGTCATTTGTCCCAGCTTTCTCTGAGACCTAACAGCAGGGCTGAGCTGGAGGCATTGCTCTGTGATTAAGAGCACTTGATGTTCTCCCAGAAGAACTGAGTTTGATTCCTATTACCCACACTGTGCAGTTTACAACTACCTGCAACTTTAGCTTTAGGGGGATCTGGAACCCCTGGCTTCTGAGGGCACCTACACTCATGTGCACATTTACATAATTAAAATAACAAAAATAAGTCTTGAAAATAATATTATAATCTCAAGAATAAAAATTTTTTAAATCTCCAAATTTACAAAATATATTTTGTAAAAAAGAGATGGGTGGAATTGGTTACCCAGTACCAAATGTTTGGTCCTGAAAACATACATACAAGTAACATTATACAGGTTATATTTAGCAATATATATGTATATAAATACATATAAAATACATATATGCATGTAACAAGGATCAGTGAGAGAAGAGGCTGTGAATTTGAAAGAGATCAAGGACAAGTACATAGGTAAATGGAGGGAGGACAGGGAAAGGCGAATGATATAATTATAATCTAAAAAAGATAAAGAAAACATTCTTTTTTTTTATTAATTTATTTTGCAATACAATTCAGTTCTACATATCAGCCACGGATTCCCTTGTTCTCCCCCCCTCCCGTCCCCCCTCACCTTCCCCCCCACCCCCCCCCCCCCCCCATTCCCCATCTCCTCCAGGGCAAAGCCTTCCCCACAGACTGAGGTCAACCTGGTAGACTCAGTCCAGGTAGGTCTAGTCCCCTCCTCCCAGGCCGAGCCAAACAATCCTGCATAGGCCCCAGGTTTCAAACAGCCAACTCATGCAATGAGCACAAGATCTGGTCCCACTGCCTGGATGCCTCCCAAACAGATCAAGCCAATCAACTGTCTCATCCATTCAGAGGGCCTGATCCAGTGGGGACCCCTCAGCCATTGGTTCATAGTTCATGTGTTTCCATTCATTTGGCTATGTTGTCCCTGTGCTTTATCCAACCTTGGTCTCAACAATTCTCGCTCATATAAACCCCTCCTCATTCTCGCTAATTGGACTCCCAGAGATCCACCCGGGGCCTAGTCATGGATCTCTGCATCCAGATCCCTCAGTCATTGGATGGGGTTTCTAGCACGACAATTAGGGTGTTTGGCCATCCCATCACCAGATTAGGTCAGTTTGGGCTGTATCTCGACCATTGCCAGCAGTCTATTGTGGGGGTATCTTTGTGGATTTCTGTGGGCCTCTCTAGCACTTTGCGTCTTCCTGTTCTCATGTGGTCTTCATTTACCATGGTCTCCTATTCCTTGTTCTCCCTCTCTGTTGTTGATCCAGCTGGGATCTCCCGCTCCCCCAAGCTCTCTTTCCCTCAACCCTAGCCTTTCATTACCCCCCACTCATGTCCAGGCTGTTCATGTAGATCTCATTCCATTTCTCTGTCATTGGGTGATCCCTGTGTCTTTCTTGGGGTCCTGTTTTCCAGGTAGCCTCCCTGGTGATGTGAGTAGCAGACAAGTCATCCTTGTTTCATGTCTAGTATCCTGCTATGAGTGAGTACATAAGAAAACATTCTTTAAAAACCATAAATGTGTGGGCTGAGGTTGGACACCATAGCCTTTTTGTAGTTTAACCTTGAGAGTGACGTACCTTCCCATTCATCGTGCTCTATTTGTTGGGAGTGAGGCGCGTGGTCTGGCTCACAGATGAGAAGAGAAGATTCTCCAGGAACTTGAATTCCAGGAAGTGGAAATCACTGGAAAGAATATTTAGATCGCCTAACACAGGCAGGTCAGTCTACAGAGTCTTGACTTCAGGAGTCAGCCTAAGAGCTGTAGAAACCCCCTGCCTCCAGCCTCGGCTTTGAGGACCTTCACCACAAAGAGAGTCACAGCTTTGAAGAAGTGGCAGGTACCAGGACTTGTGCACAAAAAGCACACCTTGAACCTAGAACATTTTTTTGTGCCATAAGGGAGTGTTCAGAGAATTTCAGGTTGGAAGGAAATAAAGGCTAGATCCAGGTGACTGCCATGAGCCAAATGGGGATAATGTGGCACAATAGACAGGAATGTAGACAGATTGTGTGCTGGTTAACTTTTATTGTCAACTTGACACAAGCCTAGGGCCACCGCTGGGAAGAGAGAACCTCACCTGAGGAGTTGCGTCCATCAGATTGGCCTGTGGTCATGTCTGTGAGAGATTATCTTGATTGATGATTGATGTGGGAGGGACCAGAACACTGTGGGCGGCACCATCCCTAGCAGGGCCTGGGCTGTCTAAGAAAGCTAGTTAACAGGAGTCTGAGTGATTGAGTTCCTGGCTTCTGCTTCAGTTCCTGCTTGAGTTCCTTTCCTGATTTCCCTTGGGAATAGGCTATGACCCAGAAGTGTAAGATGAAGTAAATACTTTCCTTCGTAAGTTCCTTTTGTCGTGGTGTTTATCACAGCGGCAGGAGGCAAAATAGGGCATCTTACTTTTTAAAAAATAGTTAATAAAGCAGGAATCCAGGCATCCATACTGTTATAAACAAGTAAGGGAATTTTAAAGGGAAAAGAGACAGCCTTAAGAGTAGAATGCCAACCAGGAAGGAGGGAAGGTGGTGGAGTTTTTACAAGTGTCATGTGGGCAGAGACCATGGGGGTGCCTAGCCCTAACTGGTACATCCACAACATGACCTCAACATTAAGTCTCAGCAGCATCTCAGAAGAGGGAGCATGGAGCCTCTAAGAGCCAGAGGACCAGGGCCTTTGCTCCCAGATAGTGTCGTCTGTATATGACAGGGAAACTGTACCCATGAAGTGTCAACAATGGTCCCCTAAACAAGATCTTCATAATGACATCACCAGTTGACATTCCAAACATGGATGGGGAAAATCCCACAAGGCTCTAACCCTAGATGAACAACTACCTAGATGAAGGCAGTTAACCTTCATGCTAAGACACACACACACACACACACACACACACACACACACACACACACACACAGAGAGAGAGAGAGAGAGAGAGAGAGAGAGAGAGAGAGAGAGAGAGAGAGAGAGAGTCTTCTCTAGAGATAAACCTCTGATAGGTTTTCCAACTTGAAGTGGTCAGCTCTAAATATATATATATATGCAACACTAAATGGATTCAGCAGGTATATATTTGTGTGTGTATCTATACCTATATCTATATATAGTATCAGGCTGAGTACATATGCACATATACAAACGTATATGTAACAATCATAATGAAAAGAGAGGTCATAAATCTGAGAGGGAATAGGGGTGAAATGGGAAGAGTTGTTGAGGGGAGAGGGAAGGGTGACATGATATACCTACAGCACTCATGTATGAAATTCTTTTTTAAAAAGTTAAAAAAAATACCATTTGGAAACTGGGGCCATAGTTGAGTGCTAAGTGGACACAGCCTGGGTTCAGTTCGATGCTCAGCACTGAAGGTGGGAAGGGAGAAAGCTACCATTTCAAAACTGTCATTAAGCTGCAGTGAATCTCATCTGCCATCACCTTGGGAGGTGAAATGTGTGTGTGTGTGTGTGTGTGTGTGTGTGTGTGTGTGTGTGTGTGTGTGTATGTGTGGGATCAGAAGTTCAAGGCCATCCTGAGTTATAGAGTAAGTTCTAGGCCAGTCTGAGAAACACGAGATCCTTTCACAAAAATAAACCAACCAAACCAACAAAAAATCCAAACCCTCATAGTGGGAAACGACCTGGCCACAGAATATCTTTAATGTGGGAGCTGTTGGCAGGGAGAGAGAGTCCCTGAGTCTCCAGCCTACTCCAAGGTCCTGATTGACCACACGGGAGGAAGTATCAATCAACTGGGGCAGATCTTCTCTTAACGAATTGAAATCATGTTATTCCCTCACCAGTAAATAAGAGGTGTTGACACTTGGACGCTGAGGGAACACCAGACTAATCCAAATGGGAGAAGCATCTGCACATTAGTGGCCCACAGCTTTGAAAGCAGGAAGGTTGAGAAAGCAGAGAAAAGGGTGAGGTGCTGCAGGAGAGCAAGGAGACACGGCTGAAGATGAGATCAGGCCCCCCTTACTCGCTGGTCTCATGAGACAAGAGCCCATGGACTCAACGGCAGTAATGCACTGGTGTTATTTTTCTGGTCCCCAACGTCCTGTTGTGATTGTTTGGAGGACATCCTACTTTAAGGAAAGACACCCAAGTCTTAGGAGGACCAGGGGACATACCATTGGCAAATTACTCTCAAGAGGCTTAGGGCAAAAGCTCTTTGTATTGCTGCTCAAAAGAGATAAAGAATGCAATAACAGAAAAAGCCAATGACCAGAACTGAATCAGGCAAACAAAAACCTGTCGTGAAAACTGAGCAGAGGGAAGAGGAAGTCCACTCCCTGAGCTGCCTGCCATTTCTCTCCTAGTGCTTTCATCCACCCAGGGCAATCCTCTGTAGCCCTCCTTCCTTCCGTGCCTACTTTTCTGACCCGGGAGCTAGGGGTTTTGTCCCAGGCCCATCTATCTTCATACCATGTGTTTTTATATGCCCTCTCTGTCTCTAGCAAGATGGCAGCAGACCATGAAGCTCCATAGCCTCCAACATCATGGAAGCTGATATCTCTTCCCCTTCCTCCCCATCTCTTCCTCCCTTCTTCCCTTTCTCTCCCTCCTCTTACCCTCCCTCTCACCCCTTCCTCCCCATCTCTTCCTCCCTTCTTCCCTTCTCTCTCCCTCCTCTTCCCCTCCCTCTCACCCCTTTCTCCCCTCTCCATTTCTCTTCCCTCCCCTCTCACTTCCCTCCTTGTCTCTTCTCCCCTGCCCTCCCTCTCTTTTTCCTGTCTTCCTCCCCCTCCCCTCTCTATCCCCCTTGTCTAGCTCCCCTTCCCCCCATCTCTCCTCTCCTCTTCCCCCTCCCTTCCCCCCACTCCCCCCATTGCTCCTGTTTCTCTAGAGTATTCAGTCATTAAATGGAATGCCCCATAACCAGTTGCTATTCTTTACAAAGACCTGATTCTTGGATCTCTTATGTCTACACTGCAGGCTTATTGTTTTTAATTCACGGCCATCTAATTCATTATCTTCAGATCTTTCCTCTAGCTGTTCAAATGTTTACTTTGGAGGCTCTGGCTTGCCTTTTGAGTAGAGCATTTAGTTAATTTAATTTTTTTTCTCTGTTTAATGAGAAACACAAAACTATATGTAGGCAGCTTTTTACAGTCGGGTCCCTGTTTGCTGCAGAGATCCTTTGTCCCTCAAACAATTGCCAATTACAGTTTTGATCTCCTTCTTGGCTCTGAGGCGATTAAAACCATCTCTCCTCTCCAGTGGCTCCTTTCTGCTTCTTCAGTTTTCCTTTTGTTTTTCCCTGTGGTTAGAATTCGTGCACCATGATGGTTTTGCTGTGGGGTTGCATGAGGGCTCCCTTGCAGCACTATGGTATTATCAAATGCCACTTGAATTTTGTATTCTCTGATTCTAGGGACCTTGCTTTGACACAGCTTCATTAAATCAAAGTTTTAGTAGTTCTTTTTAACCCTTCTCTGTTCTTAGTATGCGTCTACCTGGTATTTCAGGAGTGTTAAGACCACACTTTCATGACTGTGATCCTGTTCAATTTCTTTTGAATGTCAGCCTTGTGTAGGGGGGGCGAGGGGCAGGGGTGGGGGTGGGGACTTTAGTGTATACGCAGTGCACACAGATTCACAGTTCCTCTAGTTTATTTTTGTATGGTTTACCAGTGTAGGTCAGTCCTTTCTTCCCCTCTTAAGGCTTCTTTGCTGTGAAACTTGATATTTTATAGTAGTGTTGTTTTCTCTGTGCAGTCACTGGGGATGGAATCCTCCCTGGTGTTTGGACTTGAGAACACTGGGGCTTGCAGCTCTCAGCTTGAAAGATGAGCACAGAAACCCGGGTCCAACCACCTTCCCAAGATGTGTACAGAAGCCCAGATCCAACCATCTTCCCGAAGGCAGATGGGAAAACGGGATAGAGGAAGTTGTGGTTTGAATGTGAAATTTCTCCCATAGGCTCATGAATGTGCACACTTGGTTCCTGGCTGGTGGTGATGTTTGGGGAGGTTGTGGACCCCTTAGGAGGTGGAGCCTGCTGGAGGTAGTGGAGCAGGACTTGTGGCTTAATAGCTAACATGGTTTCCTGTCTGCTGTCTGCTATCAGATCTGCCCACATAAGGCCAAGCTATCCCAGGCTCCCACCACCACAACGAAGAGTGGCCTTTTTTCATGCCTTTCCCATAGATGTAACAGACTGTACCCTCATTCTGTGAGTCAAACGAAAGCCTTTCTCCTTAAGGTGCTTTTGGCAGGGGTGTGTGTGTGTGTGTGTGTGTGTGTGTGTGTGTGTGTGTAGAACCATATTTCCTCTTTTTAGTACTACTTCTGGCTCCTTTGAGAAAGCACATATACATGCAGGTACACATAGAAGATACACAGACACAAAGACATACATATAGGCACACAAACACGCAAAGAGACACATATACACAGAGAGACACACAGATACACATACATAATACACACAGAGACACCTATAGACACATACACAGTCACACACAGAGACACATAAAAAAACACATAGACACACATATATACACACACATTGACACACACACAGATGCACACACAGATTCCTTATCAGTCTTACAGGAGCATAGTGTATGGTTATTTCCTGTGGAAGATGATTTCATGCCTTTAACTGTTCTTCCCACACCCAGCTCCCAGGTTTTCCTGACATTGTAACATTTTAGGTTAAGACTCTTCTTTTTACATTGATTCATTTTCTCTTCCAATGATTGCTTTGAGAATTCTTGTTACTTTTTCTTAAAAAATCATGTGAAGGGGTTGCAGCTATGACTCAGAGGACCAGGTTCAGGTCCCAGCATCCAGACGGTGGCTCACAACCCCCTGAAACTCCATTTCCAGTGGCTCAATGCCCTCTTATGGTCTCTGATGGTACTGCATGCATGGGGTACATATACATACATACATGCAGACATACACTCATAAAATAAAATGCACAACAAAATAATAAAAACCTATAAATCACATTATATCACTTAAAATACAGCTTGCTTCAGTTTATAACCTAACTCCCCACTTGTTTTCCCATTCATTTCTTCCTCCGCTAGTGCATCAATCAGAACAGTTTTCTGGATGACTGAGTGACTAATATTATTCTGGATGTCTGAATGTTTGAAATGTCTTCCATCTCTGTTGCAAATGGATCCCAGTTTAGTGCTTGAGGATCTTTTACTTTTGTGACTTTGTAGACATTGTATTTATTAAAATCTTTTCTTCTTCTTCTTCTTCTTCTTCTTCTTCTTCTTCTTCTTCTTCTTCTTCTTCTTCTTCTACTACTACTACTACTACTACTTAAAGCTGCAGAGATTTCTGATTCCAGCTCACTCCTCCTTCGCCTGGCCTGTGACTCCTGCTCTCAGCATTTAACGAATTTAAAATTGTATCACTAACGCCCTAAAATTTCACCAGGAGACTGAGTATGGCCCTTTTTTCATGAAAGGCAATCACCTGTGGCTAGGGAGATGGCTTGGTAGGTAAAGTGCTTGCCTTTCAAGTGTGAGCACCTGAGTTCAGAGTCCCAGAACCCACATAAAAAGTGGGGTGAGCGCACCTGTAAGCCCAGTGATGGTGAGCTGGGAGGTGGAGACAGGTCTTGGTTTTCCACTAGCCTGGCCACTTGGGTGACTTCCTAGCCAGTGAAAACTTGTTCAAACAGAAAGTGGAGAACACCTGAGGAACAAGATTGTCCTTGCACACACATGCACATGCATGTACACATAAACATTCATGCTCTCACACAAGCACACGCACATGCATACACATATGCAAACACACACATAAGCACATACACACATACACACCATAATCATCTCATGTTTTCTCTCTCACCTACTTTCTTTTCTTTTTTTTTTCTCCTTCCAGAATGGTAAGGACGTTGTTTTAAGATGTAGCTTTTATGATTATTCAGGCACACCGAAACCAACAGAGCCAACAGTAGCTGCCTGTCATTGAGGAGGCAGCAATTCAGTCCAGAGAGGAGGAGCCACTCTGGACCATGGAGCTGTGAAAGAGAGCAGATGGGATCCCCAGCGCCAGGCAGGAGGAGAGGAAACAGGGGAGCCTAGACTGGCACGTCCGTTGTGGTTTCTGCAGGAGGGGACAGGTGAGGCAGGGCAGGCAGGCAGCCTCAGACTAACAGGCTGCTTTAAACAATTTCGTATTCTGGGGGACACAGGGTGTTTTTCTGCTGCCTGGAAAATGGGTCTGGGGTAATTTGGGTAAGTGAAGCGTGCCCTGGAATGTGACATACAGATAAGTCAGGAGGCTAGGATGCAGCGTCCACAGTGGCTGATTTACCAACAGGAGGCCTGCTGGCCAGAGAGTTCTCCAGTCTCTCTGGGTGCTGTCCTCTGGGAGAGACAGGGTGCCCAGGGTCAGCAGGAGGCCCACGTGTCGAACACCAAAGTCAGAAGACAGAAAGGTATGATAAATTCCAGAAGAGTTCTCACAAGGCCCCAAGTAACTCTGTGTATCCATGGTCCTTTCTGCTTGGCCATTTCTGAGAGTAAGAAAATACTGACGAAAATGTTTTCTTGACAGTGTACTGGCTGGCTTTCCCTTCTGGCCCTTACAAGAGACCCAGGCACTTCATTAGCCTTTGTTTTTGAAACAACCGCTTTTTATTTCATTATTCCCTTTTCAATTTTGTTTCTTTTATTTGATTATTTTTGGCTTTCATGCTTATTATTTTCTTTTTCTTCTCCCTTCTGGTTGTTTTATTTTTAACTTCCTGAGTTGAACCCTCCGTCCATTTACTTAAAATATTCCTTGATTTCTAATCAACGAATTTAGGTCTAGACATGTCTGTCTAGGTGTAAAGTTTTACGATGGCTGCTCATGTCCCTTACCATTCTCAGCGCTAGGTTGCTCATGAGCTGATTAGAAATTCCTCACCAACTCCTGCGTTGTCTGGGGGTGGGCTTGATTTTTTTTCTCCTCCTTTCCAAAACATGAAACATGTTTTTTAGGGTCTGGGGTAATGGAATGATTTACTTTGTCCTCTACGGCACGCCAGCACATGTGGTCCGGATCATACTGATACTTCTGTGACTTGGAGTTCACGTCACAGAGCATACTGATCGTGGGTACATGAAAGGGGTGTGTACTTTGTGCTATGTGACTCTGTCAAAGCTCCTGTAATTTCATTGCTCTGGTGTCTTGCAATCTTAATGTTGGCTGGATGCTTGTTCCCATCATTCCAGGGTGTCACCAGCTCCAACAGTTTCTCCAAAAATCGGTCGATGACACGGTTTGCACCTGCCACGTTAGCTGTGTATAAAGCACTATTATTCCATTTGAAGGGTGATTCTGTGCTTTATTCTGCAGTATCTCACCAACCTCCCCTTGGATAGCACTTCGCTATCCAGGTTTTTTTTTTCATTATTTAACTTTACTTCTCTCTCATATATATTCCTTTTATAAATAGCTCATGACTGAACTAACTGGGCAAAGTCACTGTGAAAGTTTGCCTTTGAATTGAGGCTTAACCCCTCCAGACCCAGTGGCTGTGAGTTTGGGTGTGTTTAACCTATTTCTTCAGCTCTACATTTTCCATGGGGTATTTGCTTTTGCTCTTTTTATAAAAATTTTGTTTTATGTGTGAGTGTTTTGCCTGCACCTATGTATGTGCACCACGTGTTTGTCTGATGCCAGAGAAGGCCAGAAAAGGACATTAGAGCCCTTGGAACTGGAGTCACAGAATTTTATGAGCTGTCATGTGGGAACCGAACTCGGGTCGTCTGGAAGAGTGGCCACCCCTCCTGAGCCAGCTCTCCTCCAGCCCCTTCTCTGCTCTTTATTCTCCCGCCCCTCCCCCCTCCTCTGTCATTGCATTCTGAGTAACTTTCCCCTCCCCGATTGAAAGTTGTACATTTGTTTTCTGTTCTCTCGATAGATGGTCTGGCTGGACAGCTCACTCTTCCGGGATGTATCCTCCCAAATCCTTCCCCTGCCAGGCAGCAATGTGTACCTCGCTCCCAGATGGGTTCAGAGCTGAGACAGGTGCCCTGGGGATGCTCATATCTTGGTTCCTCTGAACTTCACATCTGTATAGGGAGTTATTTCTTTCTTGGATGATAACTCTTTGTGGCCAAGAATAAGCAACATGATTCCAGACATGTGGCTAGGTGGGTGGGTACAGTGGCCCTCCATGTCTACCTACTAGTGGTCAGGTTGTGTTTGTGGTTCCCTGGCTCTGGTGGTGGTGGTGGTGGTGGTGGTGGTGTGTTTATACACATTATTTTGGATTTGGTGCTAGAAATCAAACTCAGGGCCTTGGGCATGCTAGGCAAGTGCTCTTCCCTGAGCCATAGTCCAGGCCAGGGAGTTCAGTTTCGGCACAGCAGCCTCATCTGAAACAAATGCTCATGTTTCCAGTTCCTGGCTGGCTTCCTTCCCATGTATTCATTATAAAGATTGTCCTGACTTTACTCTCTTTAATGTGGTTGTATGCATACATTCTAAGTCAATAAGCAAACATATTGTTTCTAGGTCTTGGGGCAGGGGTGAGAAGATTCTAGAACATGCCCTTTCTGTCTCCTTGGCATTAAAGTATTGCTGTCCACATATAAACTTTCCTGAGCCAAGTGGTTGACCTAAGCTGGAACAGACAGGATGTGACAGGTTTGAAGCAGCTATCTTCCACGGGGAGGAAGGACCTCCTTTCTTTCCAGGAGCTCTAAAGGCCCCATGTTCTTCTTAGTTCATCCTGGGCCTTTCTGGGTCCCTTGGGCCTCTTGACCTGGACCTAGCTGCTCCCTGGGCCCCAGCTTCCCGGACACAGTGGCCTGGATGCCCCATTGACTTCTGGAACACAAGCGTGCTGGAGGGTCAGAAAAGGCAATCCATAATGCAATTGCAGAAACAAAGGGTGCTGACAGGGATGGATGGACACAGGGAGGGAGAGCCGTCCCAGGGCTGCTTTCCACTCTGTTCTGGATGCTGAACAAATGTGTTCAGATGTCTGCCTGAGGTAGTACTGTGCTGGCTCAGGACTGCTGGCTGTGAGGTCTCGGGACCTTGCAGACTCCATCCCACTTGGCTCTCTGTCCTTGCCTTGCCTTTTTGAGTCGAGCAAAAGGACTGTTGGCTGCCGCTCCCAGCAGTCTTTCTGCTCCTTACCCACCAAGCACACACTCCGTGCACACAGTGTGCATTTGTACGGCCTTGTCACACAGACTCTGTGCTTCCCTCCCTTTGTGTGGCTGTGCACACGTGTGCATGTATTGAAGCTTGGAGGACGGCCTCCTGTGCTGTTCCCAGGAGCTGTCCACCTTGCTTTCTAAAAATAGTTTTACTTTATAATTAACTTAATTTCACATATCAGCCACGGATTTCCCCCGTCTTCCCTCCTCCCACCCCTCCAATCCACCCCCCACTCCCACCTCCTCCAAGGCAAGCGGATGCAGAGATCCACCTTGCTTTTTGAGACAGCGTCTCTCACTAGCCTGAAGCTTGCCTGGTAGACAGATCTGCCTGGACAGGGAGCCCCAGGTATCAGCCTGTCTCCTCTCCAGTGCTGGGATTACAAGCATGCCCTGCCGTACCTACCACCTCGTTTAAAAAGGAAAGTGGATTCTTGCCAGGCATGATAGCATGTGACTTTAGATCCAGCACTCAAGAAGCAGAGGCAAATAGATCTCTGAGAGTTCAAGACCAGCCTGGTCTGCGTAGTGAGTTCCAAGACACTCAGGACATTATAGTAGAGATAACTTGTCTCAACAAAACAAAACAAGCAAACAAACAAAAATCCCACATGGACTCTGGGGAATCAAACTCAGTCTTTGCACTGGCAAGGCCAACGCTTCACTGTCTGAGAAGCACAATTTAAACCCCTCGTCCAAGTTCACACACCTGGCATGTAGTAGAGTTAAGAATCAGATCTAGGTTCATCTGATCTTTAAAAACATTTTATCACATTCATTCATTTCAGGAGGAGCAAGCCATTGGGCTTGTGTTGAGGCCAAAAAACAACTGTCCTTCCACCTTGTGGATTGAACTCAGGTCCTTAGGCTTGGCAGCAAGTACCATTACTCTTGAGCATCTTGTTGGCCCATCAACAGATCTTGAAGGCTGAACTTAAAAGTTGCTAATGCTGACCAGGGGAAGGGGTCCGAGAAGATCTAACTGCTCTTCCCAGCAATGGCCTCCCACAACCAGAATCTTCTGGAAGAAGGTCAGTGTGCTGTATCAGAAGGCTGATCACAACTTTGGTATAGCTTTTGGGGAGATGGAATGCTGGGAAACTGAGAGGGGAAAGGTTGGATGCAGAATGCCTTTTGCCTTGTTTGAGGTAGGGTCTCTCTTGTTGGCTGCTGTGCACGCCAGGCTAGCTGGTCCTGAGCTTTCGGGGGTCCTTCTGCCTCTGCCGCTCATCTCTCTGTAGGAAGGCTGGAATTACAGATGTGCATGAGCACATCTGACTTCATGCGGCTTCTGGGCATTCAAGCTCAGGTCCTTGTGCTTTATCTCCGGAGCCATCTCCCTAGCCTAGGGCATGTTTTATATTGCCCACTTTCCCACAGAGCTCAGGCCCACTTACAGGAGATTCTTCCCAGCCTCCGGCAGCTCAAGCTGTAGTATGGAGTTTATGTCCTCAGATCTCCTGTTCCCGGGGATCCCAAACACTGTCCACAGTGTCTGCCCGGAGGAAGAATTCTAACTCTGCACTGAGTGTCTGGGCACCAGTGTTCCCAGCCTTTTCAAGTTGCCCATCTGCAGCTGCTTGCAGAAGCCCTGCAGATGCTTGGCATCAGGGAGAGGGTATCCAGCCTGTCTCAGGGCCAGCGCTGACTCTTCCTGCAAGAGGCGTGGGTGCTCCCATCTCCAGCCTGGATCTGGACTTCCTGTTTGGCCTCAGATGGACCAAATGAGGCCCCCCTGCTGTCTGCAGGCTCTCTCTGGTCCACAGCCAGGAAATCCTCACCTCCCCCAGGCCTGGTTCTTTCCACTTAGTGCCACTTCTCTGAAAGATGATGGTGTAATTGACAGAAACTGACTTCCAGTCCTTTTCCTTGGGTGAATGCCTTAGCGAACATTGAGAACTTACTTGTTTTTTCCTTCCAGCAAAAGAGGTGAATCAGCCAGGGTGGGAGAAGTCATGCTTCAGTAACAAATCTCAAATCTCTGTGGCTTAAAGTGATGAAGATTTCTTTTTCTCCCACGTTTCATGTCCGTGGTGAACGGGGTGGAGGCTTGCTCAATGTCATCTTTATATGAGATCCAGGTGGATGGAGCAATCTCTTTGGGGGACTGTTGGCTGCTGTGGTGGGAGGTGTTATCACTGGCAATGAAACACTCCCATCTGGAGGTGACACCAATCACACATAATATAAGGTATGCTCAGCAGAAGGCAGGACATGGCCACCTCAGGATGTGTGCGGTGACTGGGCAAGTATCCATTTCTGAAGGGGCGAGTAGCTGCTATTCGGAGTGGGTGGTCGGAGGTGAGTGGCACTTGGAGAGACTTGTTCCCCACATCCGGAAACTTACTCAGTCGGAGATGACTCAGTTTCTGTTTGAGTTCTGCTGGCCACTAGACGCGGGACACAGAGCAAATGCTCAGTTGCTCTCCGCTCAGTGTCTTCAGTATACCATCTTAGATGCTACAGCTGGCGTGTGCCAAAGTCTTAGCCACTGGCTCTGGGTCCACAGTGCATGTGTCTGCCCAAGTCCTGTCCCCACTGGCAAAAAGCTGCCCTAGTAATACCCATGCAGACAAGGTGGTAGACAATATTCCTGACCCTACTCCCCTCTTGTTCCTCTCTCATCCCAATCCCCACCCTCTTCCAGGCTCTCTGTCTTCCTCTAGCCCCAGCTCCAGTCTGGCTGGATAGCTCAAAGCTCACTCTGCATACCTCTGTATACTCTGCTAAGTGCTGATGGCAAAATCGCTCAGGACATATGCAGCCCAGATTCCTCTCGAGTCCCTGCCTTAGAAGTTTGAACTGCTTCAGCCGCCAGAATCTTCCAGCTCCAGACTCTTGTTACACAGAGTGGTCCCAGTCTTTATGGGTGGCCCTGGACTCCAGACTTCCTCCAGAGATCCTGGGCTGTAGTGGGGAGGGTTCTGGAGATCCCATGCCATGGAGCAGAGGGAAGGGATACAGAATACCTCTAAACAGGCAAAACAAAGCCATTCATCTTGGGCTTTAGTCATCAAGCTGCTGACTCAGGAAAACATGCTGTGTTCTCGGCAACCAGCCTTTACATTAAAACCGGATGATTTGTGAAGCCTAGACACATCCCCACCCGCTTCACTCTGTCCCTTCAACTGCCAGAGTCGGGCTGTGGGCTCTTCCTTTGCCTCTCTTGGTGTAACAGGTGTCCACAGTTCCAGCTCCATGTCCTCTGGGTGTACCTTAGATGGGACCGTAGAAGACATGCCAGCCTCCCAGAGCCATGCTGGATTGTGCCTGGCTTAGGTAAAGCTGGCTTCTATGTCAGCGATTCCTTTTATATGTGGTCTTTCTTTAGTGGCTATGTCTAGTGCTTATAGGGCTGGTCCTTATGTATTCCCCCTGCCATTCCCCCATATTCCAGATTCTCTCAGGTTCCTGAGGTGGGGGGATTTGGCAACAGTGAACACAATATATGTTCAGTGTCTCCCACCCTGATCTCTCACCCTCTCCTGCAAGACTGTCCCATAAAGGGATAAGATGTGCAAATTTTTTCAAAAAATTTTAAGATTTACTCCTTTTTATTTCATGTGTTTGAGTGTTTTACTTGCATGCATGTATGTGCACCATGTGCATGCCTGGTGCTCATGGAGGACAGAAGAGTTCCTCAGGCCCCCTGTAACTGGAGTTATAAGTGGTTGTGAGCCACCGTGTAGATGCTGGGAATCAAATCCAGGTCCTCCACAAGAACAAGTGCTCTTAACCCTGAGATGTGCAAAATTCTGGAGACATAGATTAGTAGGTCCTTCTCCATCAGGCATAAAGCCCTGGGTTTGACCCCCAGCACTTCATAAACTGGGCATGGTGGTGCATGCCTGTAATCACAACACTTGGGAAGTAGAGGCAGGAGAATCAGAAGTTCAAAGTCATCCTCCACTACCCTGTGAATCTGAGGCCCATTGGGGATACATGAGACCCCACTGGCAGGGGTGTGGGAGTGAGATTTGCAATTTGGGGAACCGACATTTTTTTTCTTTCCAGCCATAGGTGGCAGGGATGATAGCAGAGTCAGCCTTACAAGGTGACTTGTCAGTCAGTTTGAAGCACGTCTCAAATGCTATGTGCTGTCCTCTGGAATTCATGTATTAAAAACTTAGTCCCCAAAGTCCCATATCAATGACACTTGTGAGTTGGGCCTTTGGGAGGTTATTGGGTCACAAAACTGTCTATATCTGTGGGTGAATCCATTTGTAAGTTAGCAGATTGGTCAGTTGCAACTGATGGTTTGGTTATAGATGATTTGGTTGAGCTGTACAGGCTCGGCTTGTGTAGGATGTGCCCTGCTGTGTTCTAAGAACACAAACAAAACAGTACTGCTAGACCCCAGACTTCACCCAGACTCCAGAACTCACGTAAGCCTCAGTAGACTCCCATCAGTAGCCTGTGATAACAACGGAAGGTGGCCCAGGCCACCAGACTGCACTCTCACCCACATGCACATAGGTGACAGCTACCTAACCATCTATCACTCTTCAATATTTGTGCCTCTTCAACTCAGATGCTCCAAGGTGGAGCCCGTGACCTAGCCTGAACCCATGAGAGAATCTTAGTCTCCTGGTATCTGTGATTGAGTCAGAGGCAAACACCTGACTCAGTCAAAGCCAATGAGCTTCAAGGAGACACTTATTGAAGTTGAAGAAATGGAGCTCGTGCTTGAGCAGGAGCAAGGTGTGAAGGTGAAGGTGACTGGCAGAGAATGTCCTCTGGGTGAAGGTTTCTGGAGGGTGGTCTGCCCTGATGCCTGGAGGGGAGGGCCATCTGTGGAGCTGAGGATAAAGCAAAGACATGAAGGGAAATCAAGCCCCTGGCAAACAGCTTTGGGCAGCTGGGTGAGCGTCCCTGGATCAGCCTGTAGAGTCCGGCTTGCTGGACAGCATATTCACTCTGTTGGTTAAGTCCACCTGAAGCGGTCTTTATGAGAGTATGGTCACAAGAGCCTTGACAAGTAAAATAAGTAAATGCTACCTGACTTTGGAAGACCTTGGCATCCAGGCCATCCCATCCTAAGGGACTGCCACCTCTCCTTCTCCTCCTCCTTCTTCTTTCCCTACAGGGTCTTACTATGTAGCCCAGGCTAGCCTAGAGGTCTTCCTGCCTCAGCCTCCTGAATACCAGGGTAAGGAATTAGGCCTCCACATTCAGCTTGCGTCTTTTGGTTTCATGTCTCCCCCCAAACAAACCCATCTTGACTGGAACTCTGATGGCTCCTGGCACATAGTAGGTAGCATTTTCTAGCACAGATGCCTAGATGGGGATGGAAATTCGGGATTGGGGAGGGAATATGGACTGACTTCAAGGGAGGACTCAGTGCCCAGGCCAGAGGTCGTGAAGGCCTGTGCTAGGCAAAGAAAGAAAAAAAATATTGGACAAGAAGAAAAAAATTGTGTGTGTGTGTGTGTGTGTGTGTGTGTGTGTGTGTGTGTGTGTGTGTGCATGCATTCCCTTCTGTATGCGTATGTGTTAGTGAGCATGTGGGTATGTAAACCTCCGGAGACTAGGGAACAGCTTTGTGTGTTGTACCACAGGCACTGCCCCCCTTGTCTTTTGAGACAGCATCTTATTGACCTGGACCCTGATCATTATGCTCTGCTTGCTAGTTGGTGAGTCCCAAGGATCCACCTGTCACCAATCCCCACCCCAGCATTGGGATTACAAGCACATTCTACCATGTTCAACTTTTTATTATGGATGACAGGGACGGAACTCAGGCCCTCATGCTTGTGAGGTGAGAACCTCACTAGCTGGGCCGTCTCTCCAGCCAAGAGAAGTATTGCTTTCAATGTAAGGGGAAACTCTGTACATTAGAGCCAAGAACAGAACGGTGGGCGGTGGAAAGTTGGTGTTCCTGGTTTCCTCAGGAGATACCTCCTTATGCTCTAAGATACAGAAGGTTGCTTAGTGTCTCAGGTATTACTCCCACTGAGGATGAACATTGAAAAAAAATGTGATATCAGGGCACCATCCTGTCATGTGTACCTTCAGGGTTAGCATCATTTTGAGGAAGATTGGAAGTCAACTAAATGACATTTTATTTTCTTGGAGTATGAATGGCCTGGCCATCCACACTGGCAACTGCTAAGGGTGGGTAAAGGGCAGCTATGGTGGAATCCTAGGGGGCCATTGTCAGGTTCAAAGTTGGGCCAGTAGGGCATGGCTTGCTGAGAGAGCCTGGCTCACCACGGCAGCAGCCTCCTGAGTCCTTCTGCCTACAAGCTACATTTGTCCTGTCCATGGGACGAAGCCCATCAGCCTGGTTTTTGAATCTCCTGGTGAAGGTCCCTAGAATGTCCCAATTCCTTAATCAACAGCTGGAGTACACAGGCGCAGCCTTTGTGGGGCTGCCTTGCTGCAGCCCTCAGCCTGGTGCCCACAGCATGGCCTTGCTCTTCTCTTCTTAGCTGGCCTCGGTTACTGCCTGCCTCGGCTGCCTTCTGTGCTACTCTGCCTCTCCTTCAGTCACTCCTCCCTCTGTCCTTCCCACCACCAGGGGTCCGACTTTGTGCCCAGTGGAAAGACTAGAGCTAGGGTATGGTCTCCTGAAGACCCTTTGGAATAGCCAGGCCTCACTGGGGTTCCTTCCCCCAGATGGCCCTGTGACAGTGGAGTGGAGCCCCCCAAGAGCTTTGGGTTTGAGTACAGAAGGCATCTGGAGAAATGATTCAGCCCTCTGTGCTCCCCTTTCTCCAGCCCCACCTGGTCTGGCATGATCCCCTCTTTCTTTCTGCCCATTCTTCAAGGCCAAATCTTCACCAAGTAAGTCCTGTAGGTTTGTTGTATGTATCTAGGAGTGGACCAGCTGAATCATCTGGGAGGGTGTACTTGACTTTTCAACAGATTCGAACAGCTTTTTTTAAAGCAGTTGTCGTATTTTTACACCCCCCTCTAGCAGCATATCGGAGCATTCACTCTCTGCTTATGCATAGAGTTAAATCCCCTGCAGTAAGGCTCAGGTATTATGGGTCACTGAAATGAGGACAGAGCTAGACATAAGGGCAATGTTGTGTGGCTCTACACTCCCTCAGTTTGCAACTTTGGGACCGAACAAGCAACAGAACCTTGTGAGATCTGTTACGGCAGTTATAAACTGGGGCCATGACGTTGACGGGTTTCAATGAGTGTGGGGTGAACACCTATTCTCATAGTACTGTGAGTTTCCTATTAGTCTTCTTATATGTCAGAGATGCAGGCCATCCATTTGTGCTAACTGGATATGGGCTTTGTTTGAGGGGAGACAGAGAGAGGCATGGATTATTTAGGGGACCTAGGGAGCATGACTAGAGGCCTCCTATAGAGCAAGGAAATGCTCTAGAGCTGGTGATAGATCTTCATGACTCAGGGGTACTCAGGTCTGGGGAATGTGTCTTTCTAAGCAACAAATACCCTCTTGTGCTTTGCATGGCACTGATGGAGAGGGCAGGGCACTTTGACCTGAAACAAACAGGGGAAGGCACCCTCAATTCCCAACATGCAACTTCGTAGATAATTAACCGAACTAGGCTTTGGATTATGTGTCTGTCCTCTGAGGAGTCCTTTCTTTACATGACGGTCTTTGGGATGCTTTTTTTCTATGTGAAAACAGGACTTGTAAACTTTGTTTATAGGCAGGTGACACCCAGAGACAGGCATGGTTTAGGGAGACCCTAAGATCTGGGGTCCACAGCCCTAATAACTACCTCAGGGGACAACTTCACTCTTGAGATTTCTGTCCTGGGTACTTTGGTATGTCCTCAGTAGGACACCGTGATGTGATGATGCTGGTTGAGTGACAGATGAGTCATTCCTGAGCTACTGCAGTGAGGCGCAGGAGCAATGATACCTTCTCAGAGTGTAATTTCCAGTTAGAGACTGGAGCTGTTGTGTATGGTGTGTGAGTGTGAGAGATGTTTGTGTGTTTGTATGATGTGTATATGTGTGTATGTGTGGTATGTATGGTGTGTGTGTGTGTGTTTGTATGGTGTGTGTGTGTTATGTATGGTGTGTGTGTGTGTGTGTGTGTGTGTGTGTGTGTGTGTGTATGTTTGTATATGTGTTTGGTGTGTGGGAAGTAAGGGAAGGAGAACCAGGTCCCCTCTTGTCTTCTGTGCCTGGACAATTCAGGGATGATGAACTTGTCCAGTCACTGCTCAAGGATCCTTGGGGAAGGAGGGTGACAGGTGGTGGCAGCATAAGGCCTGAACAACATGGGCAGGGCACTGCATGGCCATCTAGAACTCACTAATGTGAGTAAGGCTGTGCCAGGGATCTCAGGGTTTCCTCCAGAGTGGCTAACAGTATGGCAGGGGGTCTGTGCGGTCTCTCCCATCTTCTTCCTGCTGCTGGGTGGTGTGAGGGGCCACTGTGCTGGAAACTTGTGCTGACTCTGCAGGCCAAAGTCACCTTCCGCCCCTACTCTCTCGCTGCCTGGTGCTGGGGTGGGAAAGCGGGCAACATAAATCCTTTCTCGTCCCTGTCCCTTGATGCTTGCCTGTGCGGCTGTGGGGAAGAGGCCTGGCAGCTATAAATCAGGGGCCTCCTCTGGCGGCTACCTTCATCACGGTGCTTTACGGCACTGACATGGGCCAGGATTTAGTGGGCCCAGCCTGGCTGAGGCTGTCCCCTCCCCTTAGAATCGAGGCTTCTCATAAATCCTAAAGATGCCCATTTGCATATTCATCTGCATACATTTGCCCCTCAAACTGCCTGCTTTAACACTCACAGAATCCAGAATTGGAGTGGGACCGAGTCTCCCCAGGATTTCCACTGCTGCTGGTGGAGAAAGGAAACGGAGGCCCAGGGCGGGCAGAAGCCTGTCTCTGGCACAAAGAAAGGCAAGGCAGAGCCAGGTACCAGCCAGACACAGTTTGGAAGAAGGTGACTTAAGTTACAACAGATTGGCCAAACTGGGAGGCCAGGCAGGCTGTAGAGAGGGTCCCCACAGGGAAGGCCAGGGGAGAGCTCTGCGGGAGCTGGGACACCCGTCAGGGAGGTGTAGCAACCGAGAGGAGCCCAGGCAGTTTGGCTCACCTAGGACTTCTGCAGGAAAAAGAGGGCTAGAACAGAGAGTGCCAGTGACTCAGGGACCCCTGCCCCAAGATGCAAGGAGGCCTGAGCGGGGTCATACAAACCAGAACCCTCTTTGGCTTCTTCTGCTTCAATCTGTTGTCAATAAGGACCAAACCCCTGTCTGGACATATGTGGCTTGTTGGCAAGGCAAAAGCCTGGTATGGACACACCAGCATGAGCTACACTATGCCTAAGGGTCCACATCCAAGCACTGGTCCCTGCCTCCGGGACATGTTCTCTAGCTCTGTGTGGTAGGTCCTGTCTAAGGATGAGAACTCACTGGGTCATACCCTCATGTCCCATTTCATCAGGACAGGGCCCAAGAGTCCCAAAATAGCTCCTGCAGACTCTTGGGCAGAGACAATGAGGAAATCTTGGCCCTCCTCAATTCCCAAGTTCACTTGATCTTCTAAGGGGAGCCTTGGGGTGGAACTCAATGTTCCCGGTTGGGTCTAAGCCTGGCTGCTGACCAGGACAGGGAACTGCATGGCCCCAAGAGGTTGCCGTGGCTCGGCAGTCTGCCCTTCCTGGGGTTTCCCATGGACTCATAGGAAATGGCCTCTCATCAGAGGCTCTTGTTTCAGCTTCTGGGGCAGGGCAGGCTTTTGGGAGAAACTGTTGCTCTTGCTGAGACCTGGAATCAGGGGTAGGCTTCTCTGTCAACCAAGCCAGCCCATTGTGGTACCCAGGCCTGGGAGAATCCTTCTTCCATCTCCAAGGTAGAACCAGAGGGCAACACTAGCTGCTACTGCTGCTGCCTGGCCCCTGGCCCTCCTTGCCAAGTTCCTCTCCACCACATCCCAACAGGACACAAATGGATGGGGACAAGAAGGGCTGAGTCTGAAAGCCAGGCCTTTGCTCCAGGCCTTCTATAGTCCCTCCAGGGCTTTGTCCTTGCACAACCAAGGAAGCCAGGATGGGGCTGCAGGTGCACAGCACCTTAGTTCCAGGAAAGAACGGGAGCAGGATGGACAGCTACCTTACAGGGAGCCCAGCAGGCAGATGTTCCTGCACGTGGGCGCTGTAAGGTAGCTGGGGAAAGGGACGGCATTCAGAAGCAAGTCAGTCATCATACTGGAGTCTTAAGCAGGAGGGCCTACCTGCACTAAGGTCCCTAATCCTCTTCCCCACTTCCACTATTCCTCTTTGTGCCTCTCTGCAGAGGCCCTGGAGCTCTTCAACTCTCTCTCATGAGTCTTCCCTCTGGGGAAGACGAGCGGCCCTTCCCTCCACCTGCAGCACAGCCCAGATCAAGTGCGAGGAGGGGATATGGAGGGACTATGAAGTGACCTGGGAGAGGGCAGTGACTAAGAGAGAGACAGAGCTATGTCTCTGCGGTTCTCATGCTCACTCCTCACCTGTCCCACTGTGTCTTTATTGAATCCAGAGGCCAACTTCAGGTCTTCCTCAGGAGCTGTTCCCCTGTTCTTTGAGACAGCATCTCCCATTGCCCTGGAAACTCCCTGAGTAGCCTAGGCTGGCTGGCCAGTGAGCAACAGAGATTCTGTCTCCTCCTCCCCAGCTCTGGGATTCTGGATATAAGACACAACATTTCTACATGGGTTCTGGGAGATCTGGGAGATCTACATGGGTCTTCTTGTTTGTGTGTGGCGAGCCCTTTACCCACTGAGCCATTCAAGACACTGTGAGAATAAAGCTGTTAATAAAGGATGGTATGGCCTCCGAATCTTGAGGATAGTGGGATCACAGAACAGGAGAATGGCTAGAAGACCTCCCCAGAGCCTCCCAGGCTGACATGTGCTGGGATTCTTAGAAAGCATGCACAGACTTACAGACTTCACGGCGGCCCGGAGACAGTCTCAGGCAGGGGGGCCCCCCATCTGGAAGCCTTTAAGGTCTCCCTCCCCCTCTTCTGCAAATAGCTTGTTCCCAGAAAACAGGAGGAGAAGTTACCCAACAACAAGCCGGGGCTTCCTGTGGGGCTGGTGGACCCTCCCCTGTTTTTGCTGTGTGCACCAGGCCCGCACCAGCTCCGAGGCCCGTGCCAATCACATGTCACACTTGGTCTCTGTCATCTCTTCCATGTCTTGGATTCATACGTCTCCTCTTCCAGGAAGGCCCCCAGAGGCTACCCCTCTGTTCTTGGTAGCTTCTGTCACCCTTTATGGACACACACCTTGCCTTGAGGACTCCCTCTGTTCTACTGCAGTCAGTAGGGGACTGAGAGTCTCTTTGTAATTGTCTTAGCTTTGTAATGGCAGATGGGGAGCCAACAGAGCTAAAGTAGGTGGAGGAGACGCTGAAACATTGGGAGACTGTTTGGGGCCTCTGACTCTCCTCGGCTGTCCAGCGTGTGTGGCACCATGCCTGTTTGGTTGTGGCTGTTTCTGTGGATAATAACAAAGTCTCAACTTCTAGTTAGCCCTAGAACAGCTGAGGAAGAAGCTGGAAGAGAGGCAGACAGAAGTCTTGGTGAAGTGGTCCATGGACAGTGCCGGGGTCTTAACTGATCTGCCCCTCTGACTCTAGATCCTAGGGCACCAGATGTCCGGCAGCTTGGGAAACAAATATCTCCAGTGTCACGGATCCAAGCCAGAAGAGGCATTCAGCTCCTAGACAAGCAGAGGATTAGGACTGGAATGGCATCCTTGGACCTCTGAGAGCTGGCTGCAAACACAGAGACCGCTGGGCCTTGCCCTCCTTATCTTAAAGATGAAGAGAGGAGCACCTCGGGTTCATCACTGAATTTCTGTCACCTTGGAGATAATGCTGGGCTCAGAGGACAGGAAGGAAGAAAAGATGAGCCTAGAGTTACAGCGTACAGTGTGGCTGGCAGGGAGGAGGTCAGGTTGGGAGCCGACAGAGGAGCTCTCTTGGGCTTTACTCTTCATCTGGACTGCAGGTCAAGCACCTACCTCGCAGGGTACTCCATGAGAAGTGAATTTATCTTCATTCACTATTTAGCAACACTGTTGTTTGTGTATTATGCTGTTTTAATTCCCTTGCGCAACATAACACGAACCTGGGATACAGCAGAGGACACAGCCCAAGGCCAAGGTCCTCAAGGGAAGGTGATCCTGGGCTCAGGCATTCTCATACAAGATGCAATGGTGTCCACAAGACTCTCCCTGATTCTCTGAATTCTTCTCAGGGTTGGAGGTAGAGGTGTTCTGTCCCTCTGGGGCAGGGCAGAAGGGTCCAAGGCTCCAGACTCCCAGCGGTTCCCAGTCTCAGTCTCCTAACCCAGTGAGCAGGACTGCAGCCTGGGAGAGAAGCGGGACATATTGGAAGTCACTCTGTTGGGGCCACTCCAGTCAGTACCAGAGCCTAGAGAACTCACAGGACTCTAGGGGCAATCAGTCTGAGAAGCAGGGTGGGGGGTAGGAAGGGGGCATGTGTGACCAAGAATCGCAGCTGCAAGTGAGAAATAAGCAGGAGCAGATGGGGCCCAGAGCACAGAGTTTCTGTTTTCACGCAAATGTCTGGGACAATAAAAGTCACAGGGGAAGTCGGGGGTGGGGTTGGAGGGGAGCACAGAGCCTGGGTGGGGGTGCAGGCCCAAGGTGTGGTGTCAGCACTTAGGGCTCATTAAAATACTTTCCATCCAGTAGGCTGAGAATCAGGGTGGGCTCTCCAGCCCCCTGCCCAAGGCCCTTGGCTGGCCTGCAAGGTCCTGGCCCAGCCTGAGAAGGCAGGGAGGGGTCTGGGCCCTGTGCCCTCAGAGGACATCTAGGCAGCAAGGGCTCCTTAGAGCTGATTACATTTCCTGGCCTTTGATGGCCAAGATCAAAGTGGGACCAGGCTCTCCTGGCCTCTCAGCTCCTGGCAGCTTCTGTGCCCGCAGGGTCCAGGCTGTGTGGTCAAGGAAGCTGGAGGCGGCAGGCTAGCCTGGCATCCATGATGAGCTAGAGTTCTCTCATGCTGGGGCTGCAGGGGCTGCAGCTGTGGGCATAGGGGGTGGTGTCCACTGTCAAGATAGTCTCCTATTTGTTACCCTGGCTGTGTGTCCTTGGGAAGGTAGCAGGTGCCTGTGGTAGTCACTAATGACCAAGTCTTGGGGGGCCAGGCATGGGCCCCATGTGGCCCTGGTCAACAGCAGAAACTATATTTCAGAGCAACACTCTGGAGAGATGGCTGAGAGTCCATCTGACTACGGCAAGAAAAATACTGACCTTGTAAGCTGGCCTTTCACAGGGTCCCGGCAGGGGGGCTTTGGGAGTGGCATAGAGGTAGATCCCCATACCCAAATATTCCTCCCAAGGGCTCCCTAACTCAGAACCAAAAGATCCCTCCATCTTGAAGTAGCTAATGGCCCATTTTTGTTTCCATTTGCCCTGGCCTCCTATCACCTACAGGAAATAAGCCCAGAGGTCATTTAATGATGAGAAATGACCCTCTGAGCATCCAGGGGTATGGTGAGTCTCTCAGTTTTACCATATGTATTTGTGAGAGCTGGGCCTGACACCTCAGGCCGCCTTCCCGGGAGCCCTTGGGAGGGCCTCGGGTTCAGACAGCTGCTTCTGCTCAAACGAACCACTTCTCGCCTGGCTCCTTTCACTCAGATGTTTGTCAGCTGCTGCCGACTCAGTTTCCCTTTAGCAAAAAGTGAACAAGAGGCCCAGGAAGATGCAGCCTTGGTGTGGTGGGTGGGCAGCAGAGGCTATGTGAGGAAGCAGAGAAGGCAGAGGACCATGCTGTCATGTGCCCGCAGGTCCCTGAGGTCAGGGTCCTCTGGACATGGGGGCATTGGTGCTCCGGTGGCTGCGTGCCTGTAGCAGGCCTGGCTGCTCTGTGATGCCCAACCCATGTGGAGAGGATTAGGGCCCGGAAAGACCCATTTTCCCCCTCTTTCTTCTTGGAAGGAGGATCAAGGGGGCCTGGTGACAGCCCGGAGGATCTGGGCGTGTGGACAGCCCCACTTCCCGTCCGTCTCCCAGGCAGCTCAGGAGATGTACGCCATCTGTGGCAGCCCCCAGTCTTGAGCTCACAGCCCGCCCCCAAAGGAGACACCAGGGGGGTCCTGACTTTCTATTCCTAGAGCCTCTGCCCGATAGGGAGACCAGGGAAGTGGGCTAGGCCTTCTGGAAGCAAGACAACTAGGAGGGGTGGTCCAGCTTGGGCTATCTGAGCAGGGCGTTGTCTCTCAATATTAGCATGGAATCGCACTGTGACTTTCTTGGGCAGGGCCTCTGACCTCAAGCCTCCCCGCGTCCACCCCCCAATGAGTTGCCATGTCCTGGGCTTGGTCTGCAGCCAGTGCCTGCCTCTGATTTCTTGAGAAATTGTTGGGAGCGCACAAAGACGGAAATGACCAGTCTTGTTTGTCCCAGTCCAGCTCCTCAAACAAGGCCAGGACCAAGAGGAGTGTGAACTATAAGGAACGTGGTTTATGGGACCAGGAAAGATCCAGAATTCAGGGAACAAGAGAAATGAGGACTGAAACAATGATTCCCAACCTGGGGACATGGGGACATGCAGGCTCACACCCAAGCCCTTGACCCAACAAGGCCTTATTTTCTTCTGCTCTGTGTGATACGTTAAGTCTTGTGTGTGTGTGTGTGTGTGTGTGTGTGTGTGTGTGTGTGTGTGTGAGAGAGAGTGAGAGAGAGAGAGAGAGAGAGAGAGAGAGAGAGAGAGAGACTTGTGGTTGTTTGAAAGAAAATGCCCCCCAAAGGGAGTGGCACTATTAGGAGGTGTGGCCTTGTTGGAGGAAGTGTGTCACTGTGGGGGCGGGCTTTGAGGTCTCTTTTGCTCAAGCTTCCCTCAGTGTGACTGTCAGTCAACTTTCTGTTGCTTGAAAGATGTAGCTCTCTCAGCTCCGGTACCATGTCTGCCTGCACGGCACCATGCTTCCCATCTTGATAAGAAAGGATGACCCTCTGAAACTGTTTTTTTTTTTTTTTTTTTTTTTTTTTGGTTTTTCGAGACAGGGTTTCTCTGTGTAGCTTTGTGCCTTTCCTAGAACTCACTTGGTAGCCCAGGCTGGCCTCGAACTCACAGAGATCCGCCTGGCTCTGCCTCCCCAGTGCTGGGATTAGACCCTCTGAAACTGTAAGCCGCCACCTCAGTTAAATGTTTTCTTTATAAGAGTTGCTGTGGTCACGGTGTCTCTGCACAGCAATAGAAGAAGTCCAAACTAAGACAGAGGGGTGTACTCAGGAGCACGAGAATGAAGAGGGATTTGATACTAGTATGCTTGGAATGGAACCCCAAGCAGAAGTCATGGGACCCTCTTCTCTCCACTTCTCTCCTTTTCACTCCTCCACTAATTTCTCCTCCTTCTCCTCCTCATCCTCCTCTTTTCTCCTTTCCTTCCTTGATCCCCCTCTGCTGGGGTCCCTGAGCTCAGGAGAAGCCTGTACCTTTTCCTTTTCTATGGACTCTCAGCATGCTTGGTGAGATGGGGCTGGGCACTCACGGGAGGGCAGGTGGAGACGGCTGGTCACTAGCCCACAGTGGTGTTTGGAGGACTCTGAATTTGGATTCCACCTTGTCCTTGGTAGTGACTTAATTTGGCCAAAGCCACTCTTCCCTCAGCCCAGTCAGATCCTATCTTGAGCTGTAGAAGCCATGGTGGCCCCAGGTCACAGTGAAACTCAGTGGCAGGGTGAGGCAGAAAGAAGTTCCTGAGCCCTGCCTCAGGAAGAACCGTTATGGCCCTTTCAGATGTCCCTGGGAGTCTGTGTCTGTGGATACACACATTCATGTTGATCTGTTTGCTCCTGGTCAGCCTGCAGGAAATGGTGCAAATCTGTGTGCAGATGCCTGTGAATTGATGCAGGGGGAAGTGCACCCATGCACACCATGCACGAACACATGTGAAGTGGTGTGGGGTCACATGCCTGCATGTGTATACTCACAGACAAACGGAAGACTTGGCTGCAAACCCAAGACCCTGCTCCACCTCCCCCACCCCAGACCTCAGTCTTCGTTCCCTGGGGCCCTGACAGATGAGAACAGAGAGTCCCCATGTCTTACTATCTGGGAGAGTGGCTTCTATTGGAATCTCCTCCCTCTTTTTCCTGACACAAATAGCCTGTAGAACAAAGGGGACCGGGCCTTGGATTATTTACACACTCAACATTAGGCAAGTTGTGGTCTATTTAAATTCTTCTTCATTAGGTCGGGAAATTCCATGGCAACTACTCAGGCAGCTAGGAAACCTCCAAGACTTAAGCTCCCAGCCTCCAACATGGCCACGTGGGCCCCCATATCCTGATCCCTGACCCCCCCACCACTGGCATTCCCTAGATTCCCCCTTACCCTCATCCTTTAGCCCAAGCTCCATCTCTTCAGTGCCACTCCTGCTTCCCAACCTGTGCCCCAGATCCCTGACTGGTACTGTGCATCTCCTCTGAGTTACAGGGCAGCTGGGTACCAATCTCACATGCACTCGCTACTCCACACACAGCATGGGGAGATGCAGAAGGAAGGTGTAGCTTGTGGCAAGATTGGGAATGAGGTGGCTGTGACCATACTACTATGTGTCACCTACGTGACCAGGGCTCAGAGTCTGAGTCTGGTTAAGGTCAACTGGATTGGCTATTTGAGCTGGGAAAGAATGAGTCTTCCTACCAGAGTGCTCCAAATGCATTCCATCGGTAACCTGAGATGAGCAGGAGGATGGGATGCTTATACTTAAGGAGTGTGGGGGTCTGGAAGGGGAGGTGTCTCTGACATTGCTCAAATAGCAGTTGGGGCCTATGATCTGGGGGCAGTGTCTTTGTCTGAGATGAAGTGAAGAAAGGGCAAATATCAGGTCCTATGTGATGAGATGATGGGCTCAGGGAGCAGGTGAGGGGATGGGTTATGCAAATGAGTGGGAGGTCCTTGAGGTTCTGACAAGCATCCTAGGGAGGGCTCTGTGGGGCACCTGGCACTGACATTGCTGGAGTCCAGTGTGAGCCATGCTCTTCAAGAGTTCTGCTGGGAGACTCTACAAGTCCAGTGCTGGTCCATCCCCTAGCAGCAAACCTCTTCTGCTTCCTCAGAGCAGCCCAGAGCAACTTCTGGAAGCCTTCAAAGGTAGAATTATTGGAGGGCTCCTGGCATGAATGCTGTAAGGATAAGTGACCCTTCGAGTCCCTCCAAGGAGCCAGAAGGAGCCTGGAACTGAGAAGCTGAAGAGAAGGAGACCCCTCTGACTGCAAGGGTCCTTCAGGGAGGACACCCTGCAAGCTGGGCCTCTTTGCTTTTCTCCTGTCAGAGGGCTCTTTCTGCTCTGCCTGGGAGAGGACCAAACCATCTAAAGAGAGTCAGGGCACTGGTGAGATGCCTGAAACCCATAGGGGAGCTCCGGGCACACGCCTGTTAACCTGAGTTTGATTTGTGCTGTGGTGTTCATGTCCACATATGTAACACACACACACACACACACACACACACACACACACACACACACACACACACACACTCATGAGCACACATACCAATCATCAATTTTAAACAAATGTTAAGAGTCAGACAAGACAGATGGCAGAGGAAAGCTTGGGAATAGGAAAGGACTGAGAACCTGTGGAGTGAGAACCCCCAGGGTGTCCTGGGCTCCTTGGAAATCTGGGGAAGTAGTCTGTGCCCTTCAGACTACCAATAGAGTCCTACTCCAAGCCTAAACACGCTCCTGTCACCACAAAGATCCATAGTGAAGTGGGCCTTTCACTGATTTCTACTAACGACAGATCCATCTGAGCAAAGAATACAGTTACCTTGCCACCCAGTGCTTGGCAGGCAGGGAGCAGGGATCACTGGCTCAGTACTGAGCTCAGCTGAACTCTGCACTCATCTTTCTCCCTATTACCCCAGCTCAGAATCTGTACCCACCCTGCCTGTCTCCAGGAGACACATACATCCTGGTGATAAGGGACCTCGTAAGAGGAACCACAGAAGGCTGAGGGGGCTTAGCTCAGAACTTCTTGTGGCCAGTTGTGCTAGAAGGTTGGAGACAAGACCAGAGGCTGCGAGGGTAGCAGTCTCCCACAGGGGGTATTGTGGAGGTACTGGTGACCTGTCACTGCTGTCTCCCCCATGGTGAGTCTCTAGCTCGAGTGGAAGCTGTTAGCATGGTGGACAATGCATCCTCTCTAAGGAAGGAGCAGAAGCTGTCCCAGATCTCAACCAACTACCTCCATCTCCAAACAGCAGCCGGGTGGCTGGGGGAGAAGGCCCAAGAGCTTGCTGCCCATTATCACCTCGATGTGGGCCCTGCCCTTGAGGCTTGTCCCTGCTGCCACCTCTGGGTCTATGTTTCTGATTAGCTGGCCCAGCTGGGCGACATTAGTTGCATTTTTCCAAGATGAATCTTGGTTGTGACTTCCTGCCACGGGTCGGAACCAGCTGCTTGCCTCTGCCGCCTGCTTTTCATGCTACCCCAAACGCCCTTGCTCCCTGGAGGGCATGGGCTCAGGGATCAGCCTCCTGAAGTGAGGAGGTGAAACCACTTACCAAGTACCCCAGCCGCCTTCCTCCTGTTTTCCGGTGCTCTTGAGGAGAGGGGAGACGACATTTCATCACAGGATAGTGAGCTTCCTTACTGCAGGTGTGTAATTACAAGCACGAGAGAAAAAGCCTTTACATTCAATATGACCTGAAACTCTTGTGGGCCCTTCAGACCTCCTAGAATGGGGACAGCACAGGGGTAATCCTGACATCTTTTTCCTCAGGAACACATGTAGGCCCGAGTGACAGTGTGCCGAAAACCACATGCAAAACCCATTTTGTTCCCTGTGAGCTTGATTCACTTGGCTTGTCTTGCATCTCATCAAACTCCCAGGGACTAAGACCTCAGCTCCTGGCCTGGTACGGCCTCCGGGAGTCTCGCTGCTAATGCACGAACAATCTGACATCCCAGTTCTCACTGTTCATTCCTTACTTCTCAACCTGTTCCCACCCATGGCCCATGCTGTGACTGGGGACAAGGCTCTCCGAGGGCTTATGAGGCTGTTTGCAGTCTGAGTGTGAGATCTGTAGACAGTAGCTCACCTCTGCATCCCCTGTACCTAAGGCAGCCTGGGCATAGAGATCTCTGGCGGGTTGATGGGATGAGCATGTGTGAGAATTCAAGACATAGGTTTCATGTGGGAGGCTTTGAGGGCCTCAGGCAGTTGAGGAGACTTACTTGCTGTGGGGACATGGTGGATACAGGAGCTCTATACCTGGAGAGGGAACCCTGTGCTCCAGAGTAGCAGCCACTTGAAACGCTGAGCAGAGAGATGATGCTTGCAGACATGTTGGGAATCACGCACCCAGGGTGAACTGATGCTTTTTTGTGGCTTCAGAGTCTGGCTATGGGCTAGGGATGCTGGGAGGGCATCACTGCCACTCATGGACCTGGGGATGCCACGACTGGCTTTTGCTGGGTCATTACAGGATACAAGGCTCCCATGTCATAGTCCTTACAAGAAGTCTCTGCCTACTGCTGAGCTCCCAAGTTGGGCCCATTTTCTCTAAATTTCCCCCAGAGGATTCCATAGTCGTCTTTGGTGTGCGAGTGGGGCAGGAAACATAGTTCCTGTCCTGGAAACCCCTGTTCAGGTGGAGGAAGTGTTTTCCCTCCTTCCAGAAGCCCTTTTGGGTTTTGACACATTGACATACAAGCCACAGTCTCTGTTGCCCTGGAACTAATGATTTTATTCCTTCAATTCTTTGGTTGTTTTAGGTGAATGTGAGCTGGCTTGTTAATTATCTAGAAGACCCTGCCAATAGCTACATTTGGCTCATTGGCTATGAATGAAACTTGTGTCTGTCTTTCACAGTCAAGGATGCCTCGCTGTCCCCTAGATGGCTGGTGGCAAGGGCTGTGTGTACAGTCGGTAATGGGAACACAGTGTTGGTTTGCCTGGGCCATGTCAATATGCCCCTGAGACTGGGTGGACCCATGATGGAATTTTGCAGTACTGAGAAATTCCCTCATTGAAAGACAACTCTTATAGCCTCCATCACACACCTGCTAGATGATCACAGGTTCATAATTGTCATCTCTTCTGGTACTATAGGTCAAGCCAAGCAGTCACTTCAGGCCATCCTCCAAAGGCAGGTCTCTCAGGATCCCTTTGAGCCCCCTGGTGGTCACTGTAAAGCTGTGCTGTCATCTTCTGGCCTTCTTTTCAATAGATGAGGCCAGTGTCCTTTTTTGTCAACCTTCGAATTTTCTTATATGGCTCACCAGGCCTAAGGCAATGGTCAAGATCAAGGCCTATCACCCTCTCTCTGCAGGGACTTGGTTGGGCATATCTTCCTAAGCATTCTCACCCTACCTTGCCTGACCCTGGTGAGAACAACAGATTGCGGAGTTCAGGGCTCAGCTGAGATGGCCTCCTCCTCACCAAGGCCCTAGGGAGGAAGGACCACAGACAAGACAAGACAAGCCAGAGCTGTGGGGAGCAGGAGATGTTGTCTTTCATACCACAGGGCTGGGGTTCCTCCTGCCATCTAACCCAATGGCCCAGCCCAAGAGTAATCTACTCTGAGACAAAGGAGATGAGGCCTTCGTTGTGACAGGGAGATGGGGAGAAGAGCAGCTCCCTGTGTCTTGGATAGGCATATGGTTATCTCCTCAAGTCCTCTGCCCAGCAATGGAGGCTCTGTGGGACGGGGGAGGACCCTGGATCCTCTCCATAAACAGCCACCTCCCCCCAAAACATTTCAAAGGCACTCAAGTCATGAAACCAGGGAGCTCTGGCTATCCAAGCCTTCTGGGACCTAGGACCCCAGGCATGGCCTCCAGCCTTCCATCAAGCTCTGCATCCTGCCTTACCACAGACACCCCAAATCATGGACTTGTCTCGAGGTTTGTGCAGGGAACAGCTCTACGTGGATTTGGTTTAGACCTTGGTCCCTTCAGTGGTCTATGGACTTTTCCATCTACTCTGCTCCACCCATCCTCCCCAAGCCAGAGTTAAAACCCCTGGGCTTCCTCTTTAGCCTTCCATCAACCACCATTCCAGCACAGTTCCCCAAGAACTCCCATAATTTATAGACTTAAGGCAGTCCAAGTCCATATGGAGAGAGTCACATTCCTCCCAAGAAGCTACTTAGTCCAGAAGGGCAGGGAAGAAGAGAGAGAGAGAGAGAGAGAGAGAGAGAGAGAGAGAGAGAGAGAGAGAGACCCCTGGGAAGGATAATGGGGATAGGATAGCAGTTTGTAAAGTCCAGTTGGAGTATGAGGGTAGCCAGCTGTCCCCAAGGGCAGAAGGTACCTCATGACACCTCAAGGCAATGGCTCCTAGCTTATATTTTCCCAGAACAAAGGGACTATTTTTATTTAGTTTTTCCTCACAAATTCAATCCATCTTCTTCAGAAAGCTCTGAACAGACTTTTAAGGTGGTTTTTCCCCCTCCTCATGATCTAGTTTAACTGTTCAGGTAATCCAGGGCAGATGAGGGATCCCCACCCCCATGGATGAAGAAATGAAGAAACCAAGACTTAAGGAGGTTGTATGTCACCTCTCCACTAATGACAACAGAGGATGGAGAGATGGACCGGCTACCAGCAGCATCAGGTGTTGGGGGGGACAAGGGAACCCCATCAGGATAGGGAAGCGGAAGAGCAAGTGTCTCCTAGGGCTCATCAGGCCAAGCCGAATGCACTGGGATGGGAGGAGTTAAGTGCCACACTGCAGAGACAAAGTCATTCCAACCCCCCTTCCTTTTCCACTCAGTTGACCTTTAAATTACGGCATCAGCTGCTGTGCCAGACACACTGTGATTTCCCTCACTCCATCTGCCGCGCCTTTCCCCTGGCACGGTTTCTGCTCTCCCCTCCTCCTCCACACTCTCTCCTTCCCATTCCGCTGCCCCAAAGCTGCCTCTCTCTGAGCTCCATTCACAAAATCCCAGACATGCAGGCAGGCCTTGCCACAGGTGGCATCAGTGTTGCTGGACTGGTGTTCCTGGTGTCTCTACCACCTCTGCTCACTTAGAACCTCAGCTCAAGCTACCCCAATCCCTCCCTGTCTAAAATACACCTTCAAGGGACCTCTCCCTTTGGTTGCTCCTGGGGACCCTTGCTATTTCCAGTTTGCCTCTGAAGTCTCCAGCAAAGACCATGGCCCTACTTAATGCTCATTCCCATTTGATTCAAGCCCTAAATTCTCTCTCTCTCTCTCCCTCTCCCTCCCCCTCTCTCTCTCCCTCCCCCCCCCCCCCCGTGTCTCTCTGTGTGTATGTATGTGATGTATGTGTGTGGTGTACTTTTGCCGTGACTGTAGAACATAGCAGACATTAAATCTTATTGGTTTAATTTTCTTTCGGATAATAGTACAGACTTTGATTTTTTTTAAAAAAAAAAAGCTATGGAAAAAGTGTAAAAGAAAAGTGGAACATTAATCAAGGGACTCTGATGGAAGGAATGAAAGTGTTCCCTAAGAGTCCGGCATGTGCAGCAGCTGTGTGTGGATATTTAAATGACATTTTTCATATGTTGCTGTAAAAAAAAAATCTCTTTGAGTCGATTCTGGAAATATATTCCAATTTGCTACAATGCCAGTGGTTTTAAAATTATTTAGAAATAAAATGTGTTTATGATTTCGGCTGTACTCCGTGTATTTGTCGGCTTCGGGCCTCTTTCCTGGGAGGAGGGCCTCACCGATTTCTCAGAAACTCCGGCTTGTAGGAAGGAGCTGTGAGACTGTGGGGGGGGGGGCTCCAGGGATGAAGGCTGTGTTTTGTTTTCTCCCTGGCCTTTGCCCTAGAGGTTTCAACAGACACAGAGGACACTCGGGTGAGCAGAAAAAGGTGACAGGGTGTCATTGTGTGTTTAGAAAGTTTGGGGTTTTGTTTTGTTTGATTTTGAGAAAGAAAAAGGATTTGCTTGTACTTCTAACTCTATATGTAGACCAGGCTAACCCTGAACTTGGAGTGATCCTCCTACATCTGCCTCCTGAGTGCCTATGGCAGGTGTGTCCCATTGTGCCTGGGTGGGATAGACCTTTTGAAAAGATGTGATTTATGTTGAAAATGAGAGTGGAATGCAGGAGACTCCTGGATTCCCTTAGAAGCCTGGTTTTGAGAGAACAAATCTCAGAGGCAAGACCCCCTTCCAGGCTCCCTAATGTAAGACCATTGGTCCCTCCTGGGCTGCAAAGACCTGATTCTCAGCTTGAATTTGGAGACAACTTGGCTGGGAACTCCCTGGATTGTGCCTTGTGCCCTCTTCTCCGGGATCCCTTTCTTAGGCCTGCTAGAGCTCTCTAAGCTCCTGCCCTCTGAAAGGCTGGCTTCTCCTTCTTGACCCAGCCATCTTTGGGAATGTTGGTAAGACAAATGCCAGGGAGAGGAGACTCCTCAGAGGCCTTTGGAGGGTGCATACTAAGATTCTCCAGCACTGGGTCTTCTGACCACAGGTGAGGCCAGGCAGCAGAGTGGAAGCACTTTGGTAGGGTTCCATACAGGAGAGGCCCTTGCAGACCTCCCTTAGGCTCAGGAAGACAAATGTCCTGTGAGGCTTCCTGTCCTTCCCCTAAGCTGCATGGCCCCAAGGTTCCCTAGACCGGCCCTGGGTCCTGCTGATAGTTGGTCTTGTCCCCACTGACCAGTGGGGGGCACACTCTCCTCAGTTTTCTGGGCTTGTCATTTGGACCTGGAGGAAAGGATTGGGTTCTGTGTCCCCATCTCTTCCGAATGAGTTCTTAGAGGGCTGCAGTGGATGAGACTCACTTTGGCACAGTCTGCCCAGGCATTTCCCACATCCTGGAACCACCCCACACCCTTACCTGCTCAAGAGAAAACATAGCCTGAAGAAGGAAAGTGTAGTCTGGAGGAGGGGAGACATCTGTCCAGATGGAGACAGAAGTCCCCACCCATCCACCCATCCACCCCATACACACATCTGCCCTTTTCCTTCTAATCTCACTCTCTAATTATGCCACACGCTTAGGTTCACACTGTCTACCAAGGATCCAACCTCCGAGTCTCTGCCCTGGTGAAAAAAAATCCCTTTTAGATCCAACTGAAGCTCTTTCTTTTCTGTACTCCCAATCCTAGGAAACTTCTCCGCTGAAACAGGGGGAAGAGTGTCTCCAGTGTGCTTTTGTCCAGAAATGGCCCCTATTCTGTGAGTTTGTTGTTAAGGGTAATGGGTTCAACACTGGGAGCAGGTGGGACTCAGAGGAGGTTCTGCAAGACCTGGAGCACCCGCAAAGAGACGGCCTATGGTAGGTCCAGCTGCTGGGCTGGATTCAGAGAATGGTCGGTGACATTTTCTTGTCTGAGAGTATTTGAATGAGCTATGAGAGGAGACTGTTGGGGTTCTCCATGAAGAGTTTCATCACCCCAAAGACGGAGTCCATGGAGACACAGGAAGATGGGCTCTTTGCCTTCTTCTGGGGACATTCATGCCTCTATGAGATGTTAAGAATCCTGTAGCATCTAGGAAAGAGGGCCAAGAGCTTCTCTGGAGTGTGGAGTGGAGCCTTGATGAACTTTGGAGAATACGAGATAATGGGTTCCTTATTTGTTTGGGTTAGAGGTGAGATGTCACCCAGTGTTCACTAGGAATGGACAGGAGGGAGCAGGAAGGAACTAGCTAGGAAGATTTTGAGTCACAAGAGATTTCCCAAGGAAGTGGCTAGGGACAGGTGACCTGCATTGTTCTCACTTCCACTTCAGGCTCAAAAAGCTGCTACTGGGGTGATAGGTATGGACCCAACACAGATCTCCACCCACAGGTTAAGGCCAAATGCCTGACTGTGCTTCTCTAGGCCTGACGAGGGGTCTGCGGACATGAGCTCAAGTCTGTACCAGGACGACTGAGGCAGTGTGTGGCCTGCCTCATAGCAGCAAAGTCCCTTTACTTTCTTCCAAAGAGAAGTATTTTTTTTTTTCACGGCGAGAATTCCTCTGTGAGACTGCGCACAAGCATTTTTCTAACTCTCAGTCAGGGTGAAATTCAGGTTTTGACTTTTATGAGCGCACAGTGCTGTAACCTCCTCTGGCAATGGGGCTGAGCAGAGAAAGTGGGAGAGTGGTCTCTGGTGGGAGCTGGCTCTGGGAAGTAGTGGGGATGAGGGCCTGTGAGGCAACAGTGGGGTCCAGCAGAATGCACAAAGAAGGGAGACAAAGATAGGAGAGAGCGAAGTGTCCCCCTCACCCCATGGCTGACACAGTGTCGCGATGACCTGAGTTGTCGACAGAGCTAGCAAGTCACATGTTTCCTGTCCTAGCCTGAGCCTCACGGGGGAGTCAAAACCCTGTCACCTGAGGACAATGGCGTGTTGGTTGTCTCATGCAATCAACTCAGAGAAAGGCAGAAGTCAAGTACTAGGACTAGTTCTAATGCCTCGCACAGGACAAAGGATGTCGCTTAGCATCCGCAAAGGCCTGGACTTGATCCCTAGTCCACATAAACCCAGGTTAGTACTGCAGGCTTGTAACCTCTGGACTCGGGAAGTGGAGGTAGGAGGCCAAGGTATGAGTTCAAGGTCAATCGGAGTTACGTGAGACCTTGTCTGGAGAAATATAGTGTTTAGAACTGGGTGCCCTTTTTGGCCTCTATGAGCACTGTAATCATGTGCATAAACCCACACAAATACACATAATTAAAAATAAATCTTTAAAGGGTGTTCATCACATTTCAAAATCACTTATTAGCATTTATTTCTTGCTAAGTTACTTTTTAAGTTATCCGGTTTGTAAGTAGATAACATCTGTTTTACTAATTGCAAGTGTTCTTTACGTAATAAGAATATTAACACAACAGTCTGGGATTCACAAGACCACATCTCAAATAAATAAATTAACAGCTAGTACACTTGAGAATTTTGGGCCTTCCTCTGAGCACTTAGGAGAAAAAACATAGATAGATAGATAGATAGATAGATAGATAGATAGATAGATAGATAGATGATAGATAGATGATAGATAGATAGATAGATAGATAGATAGATAGATGATAGACAATAGATAGATAGATAGATAGATAGATGATAGATAGATAGATAGATAGATAGAGCAAAAGATGTTATTTCTCAGGGAACTGGAACAATAGGGGTCTAGATCTTCATAGCCGTTGGAGAGTAAGATATTCCGCCAACCTAACTCTCAATATCAAGATAAAATATCTCAGTCACTCCCGGTTCCTGTAGAGACACAGCTGCTTAGCTCTCTGATGCTGTTATCTTCCTTTCAACATTGCCTTAATAGTGAATTTTTCAAAAATGGTTAATCTGTTGGTTTCCCTAGAATGCAGAGGCAGAGGAAGGCCACAGTGGGAGAGCTTCATTTTAGAGATGGAAGCCCAGGTCTATCAGAGCAGACAAAGCTGCAATGTGGCAAATGAGATTGGAAAAAATACCCAATGATATGTCATTGGTCTGGGTGTGACTTCCTGCTAAGAAACATGGCTGAGCATCTGTCAGTCAGGCAGGGCATCTCAGGATAAGTTGGAGAGAAACAAGCTGTGCCTGGAATAGCACACAGGGAGGAGAGGAGGGCATTTCGTGTATCTCTTCCATCAGGGATGAGATCTTCCCTAGCTCTTGAATACGTGTTGACTGTGTGATTCACTTGAGACCATGGGACACTGGCAAACCTGGTACTTTGGTGCGCTGGGCCTCTGGCTAAGCTTAGAACCCTGACACCTACGTGTAGGAGCTTGAGCTAGCCTCTTGCAGGATGAGATCATGTGACTAACTTCAGAAAGGAAACCCAGGGTGCCCCATCAGAAAAGACTGTTGCTGCCAGACCTGTCAGCTGACTGTAGACACAGGACAAAGCCCTGTGCTAATGAGCTGAGCCAGCCCAGATCAGAACCTGCCCAGCAGACTCAAGAACTAATTGGTGATAGTTCTTGAACTATTTAGTCTTGGGGTTGTTTGGTACGCATCAAAAATCAACTAACTCAACTCAAATAACCTATTGTGTGTGTGTGTGTTTAGTAAGGGCCTTCAGAACTGATCTGAATCTCACAGACTAGTACAGAGAAAGTAATCAAAGAAAGTAGATAACTTTTACTGCAGCTACATGGCAGTTAGGGGAATTGATGAAGATTGTGGGGGCTGAGGACGTACAGATATTAGCAATGGTATTGATGATAGTAGGAGTGATGCTAGGGATGACAGTAAGGAATGGTACCTGAGATGAGGATGGCTGGTAGTGAGGGTGTCGTATAAGGAAACAGATGTTGACTGTTCATGATAACACTAACGGTGCGGATGGAGGTTGATGGAGGTGATGATGGTTAGAATGGAGGTTATACAATAACCACAGTAACAATAACTCCTGATGGCTGAGGTGGTGATGGTGATGATGGTGGTGATAGAGGCAATGGTGGCCATGATGGAGACAGACGGTTTTGGTAGCAATGGTCATGATCATGGCAGTGATGACAGTCATGATCATGGTGGAAACAATGTCGACAGTGGTAAGTATGGCAGGACTGATGAGAAAGGTGGCATTTATTGGTTGGCAGTGACATCAATAGTGAGCTCATTTCAGGATACCTAAACTGCCTGAGACCTAATGGTTAGGAAGACGGAAGTGATGGTGCCAATAATCAGTGGCCAGGGCGCCAAAGACAAGAGTGCTAATGGCAGTTAGTGCTGACACTAGCTTACAGATGTGCTCAGTCAGTTACGGTCTTCTCATTCAGCAGGACTCCAGCCTGGCTCCCATGCAGCAGGGCTTTCCTAAGTGCACTGTTTCCTTTCAGGGTTAAGATGGACCCCGGGCCTCGTGTGTGCTGCTAGACAAGCGCCCCCCCTGCTTAGCATCCCCACCCTCGGAGTGTTATTCTTTCTGCTCCTCGTCTAACACCTTTTAAAGCAAAACCTGATGAACTAAATCCAGCACAGAAGAGGAAGAATGAAGAGTCTATGCCATCGGCATGAAGGAAGAGTGAGAGAAAAGGGTCCTGGGGCACTCAGAATGACTGCCCTACTGGCGGAGGGAAGGGAGGACACAGCTCACCTCATTAAGCCAGAAGCCTGGGTCTCCAGGAGCTCTGAGGTCTGCTCCCTCTCTCCTGGAGATAGCCTCATGAGAGGGAGAATGATACAGGCTGGAAGGAAGTCTCTAAGCCCCAGATGGCCAGGGTGGGCCACCAGGGCCATGTGTGAGGAAAGCCTCCAGGGGTCCAAGGCTCAGTCTGGATGGGCTTGGCGCCTCTGTCACATCTGCCAACAGAGGTGGGAAGAGTCCACTCTGCTTTGGCAAGGCCCTAGCCACTCTTAGAGTGTGAACCAGTGGGTGAGGAGAGAGTGAAAGGAGATGCCGATGACAGACTCCTGGCGTGAGGGCCAGTGTGATCCACAGAGCCATGTGGAGGTCAGACATGGGGAGGCCAGGGGAGGCCAGACTGTCCAGCTGCACTGCAGCTGTTTTCAGTGACCGGTCATCCAGACCTGGCTGAGATCTGGGGCTGCTGTGGTTTTATCACCCAGAGCTGGCCCTTGTGCTGGGCGGCTGGATGTGGTCTTTGCCGCCTGCTCATCTCCAAGACTGCTCTGGGAATGCAGCTCTTGCGGCCCAGTGAAGGGGTGGGAAAGTTTCCCCCAGAGGGCCCTTCTTGAAACATGACCCTTGAATCTAGGACAGGTGTCAGGGGAAGTGGGGAGAGAGTAGAGGAAAAGGCCACAGAGGTGGTTCTGTGGATGAGATCACCGGTGTAAATACGAGGACCTGAGTTCAAATCTCAGCTCCAAGATCCTGGAGTGCTTGTAACCCCAGTGACGAGGGAGGTGGAGACTGGAGGGTGGCTGGGGCTTGCTGGAGCCAGGTTTTGGTCAAGGCATAGCCTGTGAAAAGGGTACCTGCCGGGGGCGGGGGGTAGTGGTGAACTGAGGTACAGCGGCTTGTCAAGGGCTGTGTCCTGCTGTGTGACTGCGTCCTTCCAGGCTTTTCTTGTCTCACAAAGAGACTGTCCAGCCTGATAGGAGCCTGGGTTTAGCTGCCCTTGGGGGTGTTTTCATCACTTTAACCATCCTGGTCTTGGCAGCAAAGAAGAGATTCTGAAGAGTATCCTCAGCTGCAGAGTAGAAATGGGTTGGGCCAGCAAGAAGGCTGCCTAGAGGGAATGTGGGGTGCATAGAGGGAATGTGGGGTGCATAGAGGGAATGTGGGGTGCATAGAGCGAATGTGGGGTGCATAGGGGAAAGATGGGGCACATGGAGGGAAGACAGGGTGAATAGAGAGAATCTAGGGTGCGTAGAGGGAGAGAGGGTACCCTCTGGAATTCCATCAAAGTCAAAGGGGGTTCCACTCTAAAAAACAGCTTCTGTACCCCCCAGCCCACACTTGCTAGGCCAGCTTTGTCCTTGCCTAGACTGCATCTTAGGCTGGAATTTTGATTCTACTTCATAATCAGATTTTTTTTTTTAAGAAGGAAAAAAGCCAGGTGTGGTGGTACATTGTAATCCCTGCACTCAGGAGGATCATGAATTCAAGTCCAGCCTGGGCTCCGGAGCAAGGCCTGAGATGAGAGAGAGAGAGAGAGGAAGGGAAGGAGAGAAGGGAGAGAGAGAGAAGGAGAGAGAAAGAAAGACACACGTGTGCACGCACATGCTCTCTCTCTCTCTCTCTCTCTCTCTCTCTCTCTCTCTCTCTCTCTCTCTCTCTCTCTCACACACACACACACACACACACACACACACACACACACACCGAGAGCCAGAGAGCTCTAGGTATTGTCAAGGCAACTGGTACTAAAGGAGATGGCTGACAGTGAGACCTGCTCAGGGCCAGAGTGGCAGATGAGATGAAATTCTAAAGCAGTGAATTCCAGAGGACCTAGGATGACTTAGAATGGGGTCCCCAAAGGCCTCAGATGTGTGTCTCACATCCCACACCAGGCAGCAGGCTAGAAAGCCTTGCAATCATGGTGAGGGGCCAGGTGAGTCCAGTAAAGACCACAGTCAGGGGTCATTCTGTGCTCAGGACAGGAGAGTCCAAAGCCAGGACTGGAGGCTGTGAGAGGGTGGCCAGTCCCTAACCCGGGTGGGCGCTTAGTGTGGACCTGGTTCCCGGTACTGTCTGTTCATGGGTGAAGGGAATGGGTGGAGGTGACGTCCTTCAAGTGAGAAAGGACACAGTTTGGGGCCGCAGATCTCTGAAAACTTTTCTGAGGTCTTTACACCAAGGTCAGGGAATAGCTAACTGGACAGGAAGAAACCTCAATGAGGTCGTGGGCAGGGGTTGCTAGACGGGAAGACACTCCCCTGGTGAGGCGTTGGATGTGTGGGCTTTTTGAGCTCCACAGCAGCACGAAGTGGCCTTGAAAAGAGGTAGGAGCAGGAACACAGAGATTTGGACCAAGAGTCTTTTGAGCAAATGGAAGTCACAGGCCAGATAAGGAGTAAAGGTTCACAAGGGGTGGGGAGAAGGGACCTGGCTGTTCCTGGGAGGCCAGACCACCTTGGTAGCTTCTGTATCACTCCTTCAGAGTTCTTTGTGGAATGCAGCGAGGAATACAAGGCCACAACCTCCCTAGGGTCTGGAATAAACGGATAAGAGATTGCCCACTCCTGTGTTCTGGGTGGTGAGGGAAAAAGTGGACTTGACTTTGCACATCTGGAAAGCTATCAAGTAGGAGGTGCTGGGGAGTGGAGAGGCTATAGGGGGCAGGCAGGGGGCAGGCTAGAGAAATCAACTCTCTTGCCAGTGTTTATTAGGTTTCAGAAGCTGGTCCATCCAGACATCCCTTAGCAATGACAACCCCTACAAGGAGGTGATCCCTGAGCATCCTCCCCTCAGTGGGAAATGAGGAACCGCCATGTGGTGTCCAATGGGAGCCATGTGACTGTTAAGTCTATACCCTGCAAGCTGGGGCCATCCCCAAGGCTGCAATAAATAGTGGGCACCCAGGAAGAGAGACAGAGGCAGGAAGACTCACTCAGGCAGGCAGTACAGGGAGCTGCAGGATTTGGGCTGGCAAAATAAAGCAGTCTCTGGTATGAGAAACTGTTGTTTGGGGCCTTTTTGGAAAGACACTGACTCTACGAACTGGCTAGTGACAAAGGAGAGACTTCAGGTGTCTGGCCATGGTGTCTTCCCTAGTTGTGCCCCATCAATCCATGGGTACCTTCTTTCTCTCTTCCTTTTGTGGTGGGCTTAGGCTCTGCACGTTTATACACGCGTTCATTCATGAACTCATCCATTTGTGTATTCATTGATATTTCCATTCATTTATGTGTTCATGAATCCTCATATTGATGCATTCATTTAGTCATGATTCATTCATACATTCAGTCAGTTGTGTATTGATTCATATATTTACTCACTCATGTATTCATTCATGCATTCACTTATTTATTTATGTATTGACCCATTTATGAATGAATGAATTAATTAATTAATTAACATATCCATTCATGTATTCATTCTTGTATTTACTTAACAAATATGGTTACTTGTGGCAAAACATGGGTGGAGGGATTTGGGGTAGGCTAGTGAACAAGACACATTCAGATCCCTGCCCACATGGGCTCATTTAGAGACCAGACAATTGGACATGGGGTAGGTAGGAGGCAGCCAGGAGTCTGGGAGCAGGGAGAGGACTCTGGCCATCGATCTGGGGCCTGTGTTACAGATATTTCTTCTCTAGGAAGCCTAGGCATTAACTAAATGCTAAGAAAATCTCTAGGCAGAAAACAGGCTTGGTGGATACTGAGTCCCAGGCTCAAAACAGAGCCAGTTAGCAAACTGTGGGCACATGGCCCAGGCTGTGGAAGGAGGGGACTGGTATGTTGCTGTTAGCTTTCTATTACAAATACCAGAGATAATCACCTTGTAAAGAGAAAGGGTTTGCTTTGGCTCACAGTTTCAAAAGTTCTCCTCTGTGATTAGTTGGCCCAGTGGTTTTTTTGGCTACTGCTTTGCTCCATTGTTTTCCAGCTACTGCAAGGCAGCACATTGTGGTGGGAGCGTGTGGAAGAACAAATCCATTCACCCCAGGGCTGCAAGAGAAGAGCAATCAGTAAGAAAAACGACCATGATCCCACAGTCCCCTTTGACGGAACACCCCTAGTGATTAAGTCTTGCCCCTAAACACTCTTCCATCTCCTCATGGTACAATCCTCAGGATCCAGTCTTCAACATGTGGATATTTGGGGAGTACTCAGGGTACAAATCGCAGCCCTCCTCCTTCCTCTTGTTCCCTGTGCTGGGAGAACAGAGGGGCTAGGGCTGTATTCAGAGCAGAGGGGTGACTGCATGGTCTGGGGGCACATCAGGACTCCTTTCCTCATAGGGAGAAGCAGGGCTGGATATGAGTCTTGGGCTAGTAGAGGCACTGTCTCTTCCCCTGAGACCTGCTTTGTTGTGGGTGTTTCCGAGGCCTTTGTACTAGAACCCTCCTACCTGCCTTATTTTGCTTCCTGAGTGCCCTGGCAACTACAGTTTCTTGTTTGTCTCCACAGCACCTGAAAAGTGGTGATAGTGGGGGGGGGCGGCTGGGTTTGTTTTCTTGGTCTCCCAGTGAAGACAAAGAATATATGACCAGTGAGAGAGAGACAGTATAAAAGAGATGCCGGTTAGTCTGAGTCAGTCACTTCCATCACACCCCAGGACAGGACCAGGGAGGAAGAACTCGGACTTAGCCCCAGATAGGCATGGAGAAGAGGAGGAGCTGGTGGGTCAAAGTTCTGCAGTCTCAAGGTCATGACTGTGATTGAGGGGCTGGTAGATGTAGAGGAGGAGGGAGAATGTCTAAGACCCTCATCCCCCTTCTGTTCTTCTCCCCTGGCTTCTGGGGGCTGTGGCAAGCAGAGAAAATACAGGCAACAGAGCTGACTAGTGGCCCCAGCTTGCAGCAGACAGGCGTGGATGGACATGCCCTAAGTTCCCTAGTACACGTTCTAGGCTCATATGGCCAGTTTGGGCTGGTCAGAGTCAGGGGCCGGACATGCTCAGCGCCACCTTGACCTCTCCAGTTCCATCTCTCTCAGGCTTTCTGTCTCTCATCCTAAGTCTCACCCTTCTCTCTAACACATTGTCTAGAGACCTGCTTTGCTGTGTGCCTCTACTGTAGCCCCCCATTTTCTTCTCAATGAGCTCCCTGGGAAATCCGTGGCCAGCATGATGACTGCCACATATATTCTAGAAAACTGGACTCTAGAGACCATCTGCTTGGTTTCTTAACACATCCATGACTCCTCTGTGATGCACTGTTCCTCTCCACCAACATCTGGGTACAGCTCTTTCTGATGGTTCATTGTCCTTCTCTGGGGACATGGGTGGAAGTAGATGCCCCCATCCTGGCCCCAGTGCTCAGCAATCCCAAGGCTGCCTGAGGAGGATGGGTACAGGCAGACTCCTGGCTGACTTTGCTCCTTGTCACATTCCTGGCTGTGAAAGGGACTTCTTCCAAAGCCCTGGGGAGATGACATGAGTTTGTTTGTTTTTCTCTTGTCTCCACTTCAAGGGCAGCACTGGCAAAAACAACACTCTGATGAATTCCAGCTCTTCCCTCCTCTGCCCAGAGCAGGGGAAAGACCTTCCACTCTCTGAAGTGTCAGCCAGGGGAAGAGGAGTTGAGGGACTGTCTTTTTCAGGATGGCCACTTGCTCCCACTGCTCTTCTCCTCTGTGGGGCAAGTTACAGTCTCACCTGCTGCTAACAAGGCTCCCCCTGTCATGCTCCTGGGAAAGGCAGGGAGACTACTGCTTAAAGCTAAATGCCATGGGAAGGCAAGCCTCCACCCAGAAGATCGACCTAAGAGGCAAACAGTTGGACAGATGTGAGCCTCAGAAAGCTTTCTCAACATCCTCCCATACACTGGCTGAGAACAAGCCTTTCTGGAGTAACTCATATTCCTGAACAGATGAACTGCGCTGAGCCTTTAGAACCATGACATAAAAGGCTTCCTTCTTGGGTTGGAGATAGGGATCAGTGGGTACCATGCAAAAGGTCTTGAGTTCAACCCCCATAACTGGACGTGGTGCACACTTGCGGCCAGCACTTGGGAGGTGAAGGCAGGGGGATAGGAAGTCCAGTGTCATACTTGGCTACTGTTTGCTCAATGACAGAAGCAGCGAGAAAGAGCTGTAGCTGGGGCTGAGACGTCTTCTCTGTAGCTTTCAAAGATGGCTTCTCAGGACCAGGAACCATAGCAACTGGTGACTGTTGCAGCTAAGGAATGATGCCTGGTGAAACGCAGTGCATAGGCTGACTGAACGATTGAGGGCATCATAAATGCACAATCTAGCCAGGAGTGGGACTCCCATCATGGGTTTGGACCTACTGTTGAGGTTTGCCTAGGTTCCAGAAGGGAAAGAAGTTGAATTGACCCCCCTGACAGAGCTGAACCTTACTCCCAGGAGCCTTGGTCATGAACTGCAGAGGAACCCAGAAGTCATTGAAGTGGCAAAGATATTTCCAATGGCAGAGATGAAGCACTGTTTGGAACCACAGAGTCTCAGGGAACAAAGAAAGATGATCCTCTCAGCTCAACATGCTTCAATGGAAGCTAATGAGAGAGAGAGAGAGAGAGAGAGAGAGAGAGAGAGAGAGAGAGAGAGAGAGAGAGAGAGAGAGAAGCAGACATGGGAGGAGAAAGAGACTCAGAGACTCAGTTTCAAATCACCAAGTGCATTCAGATCGTGCCTTAGACTTTGACCAGGACCCAGAGGCTTACCTGGGGATAAAGCTGTCACGTGAAGTTGAGTTGGGATTACAGAGTTCCCTTAAGTATCTGCTCTGTGTTGGTCATGGTGGATAGTGTCTGGCTGGTGAGTTCTCACGAGGCTGTATCTGTGGCTCTTCCCTTGTGAGCAGGCAGTAGCCCTTGGGTAGGGTCTACTAACCTCATCAAGAAAACACAGCCCAGGTACCATACCACCTCACTGCTGGGTAACCACTTCTCATCATGAGTCAGCACCACAGTACCTCCATGGAACTTAGGGAAACTGCTGAAAGTTCCGGGCGGACTGTGGAGAGTAGGCCCAGATGGGGTTGACCAGGACAGCCTTCTCAGGGTTTGCAAGGACAATGTGGAGCTTGGGTTGCAGAGAAGTGAAAAATTGATCTTGATGGTCAACTTGGTTTGATTGTGAGTCACCTAGGAGATTATTAAAGCACATCTCTGGGTGTGTCTGTGAGGTCCAGAGAGGATGAATCAAGAATGCTGAAGTCCGATCATGGTTTAATTTATTAACATGCTAAAAATGTGACTAGAGGGCTGTGGGTGGGGGCTGTGGCTGGGCAGTAGAGCATTTGCCTCACATGAGAGAGGTCCTAAATTCAATCCCCAATTACTGGGCATCTGGAATGGTGAAAGAAAGAAGAAAAATATGAATAGGTTACTGGGAGGTAGTAGAATGGTGGAAGTTGGGGCCTAGCAGATAGAGGAAATAGGTCCCTGGGACACATCCTTGAGACTGCATTTTGGCCTGGACCCTTCTTGTCATGACTCCACTCTGCTTCCTGGCCACCATTATGCAAGATGCTCTGCTCTGCAGCACTTTGCCTCCATGGACTGAAACCTCTGAAACCGTGAGTTAAAACAGACCCTCCCTCCATTAACTTGCTCATTTGTATCAGGCATTTTGCCACAACACCACAAACTCTAACTAACCCAGGAGTCATGGAGAGGAGCTGGTAGGAAGGAGCAGGCACTGGAATCAGTTTTCTCTGCCATTTCATTTTCCCCTGGCCCTTGTGTTTCCAAGGTGCCTTTCTTGATGTTCAATGTCCAGAATAGAATTTCCACTTGCTCAGTCAGTCCATGTATTTAGCATCTTCATTGTTATAGTTACTCTGCTGTGTGCCAGGGATGCAACACGAATAAGAACCACTCTCATTTGCAGGAACTCTCACCTAATGCAGAACTTGGAAACATAGTAGAACTCTCCCACCATCTCCTGTGATGATGGAAATACCTACCTATGCCATCTAATGTGGAAAGTGTTAGTCACATGTGGCTATTAGGCATCTGAACTGTAGCTAGAACAGCCAAGGACTCAAATTTCTAATCTCATTAAATCACTAATAACTTTTGTTTAAGTAGGCACATGTGCCTAGTGAGAACCTTAGTAGATAGCTTTAGTTCAGTGTGAAAGATAAGTCACCAGGCCATTCCATGGGCAGGGCAGTATGGCTGGGGCCTTATCTTTGGTCTGCTCAAGGAAATAAGGACAGTATAGCTGGGTCTTCCTAGGAACTGGGAAGTCTTCCTCTTCCCAACTGAGGGGACCTCTGAGCAGAACATGGTTGATGGTAGGGCTTGTGTGTGGAGTTTAAATCTCAAACCAGTGATTCTTGCATTTTTCACAGACTTCCCACTGGGATCCCCCATAGGCTAACCAGAAGAGCTGGGCTTAAACAAGGGCAGGCAGATGTGCTCTGCCCGATGGCCTGGCTCTCTGCCCTCTTCCATCTCCAGGGGGTAGGTGATGACAGATGGACTCATGACTCTCCCAAGATGAAGGGATCCAAAGAGCTGAGCTGACCCTGGGAATGATGAGTGCACCCAGGGGAGAGGGTGCGGGGTGTCTGGAGACCATCTGGAGAGCTGGGAAACATTTAAGGGAAGAGGATTGACGTAGGGGGTAGAGGTTACCAGGAGCCAGTTCCTCAGTGGAGGCCAAGACTCCCTGGGTCACTCTTGTTCTCTTGTCCATATGGAGAACCAGGGGTGGAATTCTCAGGGCTCTGGGGGGCATCTGGAAAACAGAGATTGTGGGGTTGGGCTAGTAAAGCATCATGATGAGGTCTTCCAGGGCCCTCCTGTGTGACAGGCCTGTATGGTCAGGTGGTGGGGTTCACATGACACCACCCATGTCAGACCAGGGTACCTACCCATGGGTGCTGACCAACATATTGGAGAAGGAGTTTGTGGAGATGGAGATTTAATTTCTGCACGTCTGAAGTAGAATTCTCAGTGTGCTCTTTGACAGTCCCCCCCTCCCCCAAAGGAAGCTGGGAATGATCATGGATTCTCTCCCTGTCCTTCCTTCCCACAGCATCTTCATCATGAGTAACAGTTCTGTCTTCAACAGAACACAGTTCTGTTGATTCTCCCTCTAAAATTTACTTCACTCTTTTTCCTGACACAATTCTGGCTCATGTTTCTAACAGTTTCTCATCCAGGAATTTGTCTTTGATCACCTTGTTTTCTAGGCTTTTGTCTTCTGTATACACAAAAGCCAAATCAATTTTAAAAAAAAAAAACAAAACCAAGTTGCTTGCTCGCTTGTCTACAACATTTTCAGTGCCTTCACATTTTACTCAGGATTATAGCCACTCTCTTTGGCGTGGCTTAAGAGGAGTCACACAAGTAACTTCCAACCCATCTTCACAGTCATTTCTCTGGTGTCTTCTCCAGTGTTCCTGCTACACTGACCTTCCCATTCCTCAAGCAAGCCAAGGTCTTTCCAAACTGTCCATGTTGCATCCTCCCTCTTGTTTTCTTGATGGGCTTCTTCTCATCCTTGACTCCTCCATGGTCCATGGCTGGATCCTTTCTTTTCTTCTTCCATAACTCTTCCTCCCTCCCCACCCCCCCCCCCCACGTGTGGGAAAAGTTTTCTAGTTGACTGTCTCTTTCACCATACTCTAAAATCTATCAAAGAAGGGACCATATGTCTATACTAACCACGGTACACCTATAAGGTGCTTGACTGCCTTGAACACAAAAGGAACCAGATAAATATTCATTTAAATATGATAAAGTCATGGAGGCAGATCAGTGGGTAAAAGTGCCTGTTGCCAAGCTTGATGACCTTTTGATCCCTGAGACCCATGTGGTAGAAGGAGAGAAGAGATTCCTACAAGTTGTCCTTTCACACATACACTAAATTTAAAATGTAATAAAATGTAAAGATGTGAATGACTGCTTTTCCCTTTCTCACTCTTGCAAGCCGGATCTGTTCCCTGTTAGGAGGAGGATGGCTCACCCCAAAGACCTCCAACACTGGCTTTAGTTATTACTGGAACTGGCCCTGCTTTTTCCCACCCTCCCTTCACTATATTTAACACAAGTCGGCTTTTTCTAGTATTACCAAGGAAGTATGGATTTGCAAAGAACCCCAACTTCATTCAACTTTTTGCCCATACTGCTATATTTGAACATAGGGCCAGTAGTTGGTGGATACTGTGATGTGAACAATCCTTTTCTAGTCTGGGTCTAGCTAGGATTTCCATAAACCTGGGCAGCAGTGGTGAGTGAGGACCAAGCAGCTGGTTCCCAAAGTTTTAAGCCCATCCATGGGCAAGGCAATTCATTCTTCTCTTTTGAACTGCCATTCCAGATTATATGTGGTTCTTTTTCTGAGTGTTACAGACAAGTTCCTGGTATTGTTTGGCATTGAGGCAAAGAGCTAAGGTTTCATATGTCACTCTTGTTCTCTCATCTGTATGGAGAACCAGGGGTGGAATTCTCAGGACTCTGGGGGGGTGTTATCTGGAGAACAGAGATTGTGGGGTTGGGCTAGAAAAGCATCATGATGAGGTCTTCCAGGGCCCTCCTGTGTGACAGGCCTGTATGGTCAGGTGGTGGGGTTCACACCACACTACCCATGTCAGACCAGGGTACTTACTCATGGGTGCTGACCAAAATATTGGAGAAGGAACCTGTATAATCACTGCCCTCTGAGAATCTCTCCTCTCTGTTGTGAACCTATTTATCCAATTAACACCATGGCTAGATACCTTGTAGATACCAATTAGCACCTAACAGAAGTCATAAGGTGGAGTGGCTTTTCCAGATACTTGATTTTAAAATGCCTGGCATCAATGCCCTGAATCCCTTGTTCAGTAAATAGTATCAATTTTTTTTCCAAAATGGTAAAGTATCACTAAAATTGGGCAATATTATTACAATAACTTTTAATCTAAGCTCTGAATATCCTAGACAATGCAATAGAAAGGGAAATTTTGAGTAGCTTATGTATGGGGAATGAGGGAACATAAATACCATTTTTTTCAGATGATACTGTCATCTCCATATGACTGAATAACCATTGCCTCTTCAGTATCTCCTTCTCTTGGGTCAGCTCATAGACATTTGAGAATCTATTCTCTCACACTTTTGACCCATGTGAAAGGTGGCCCTCCTTCCTTAGCAGTAAGAGTCATGCATGTGACCCCAGTCTAACCAATCAAAACCCTCCATACCTTTGGATTATCTGGTGAAAGCCATGTAATGAGCTCCATTAGCCTGAGAAAAATCCAAAGACAAATGGGAGATACAAAGAAAGCTGATGTAAGTACTTCTGATGTTAGTATTTACATTGGACTTTCTATCTTTAGCGCAAACATGTTTTTGTTTTGCTTAGTAAGAGCTGCCCTTGTAAACTCAAAATTAAAACACTCCTAGCTGATACATCTATCTAAAAAATGAAAAATAAAAAAGTAATTACAAATAGTATGAAAGATGCCCTAATGTGGCTAGATAGAAAACAAGTCATTTTCACTAATAATATCAATGAGGGCCACACATTTCTTAATAAATACTACAGATTTGTCCAAAAGCCATCAATCACCAAATACCATAAACTCCAGCATCAATGGAAAGGTAAAGTCAAAATCATGACAATGCCAGTAATCTCCCAGGATTTCATCCAACCAGTACATTAGGTGAAATATAATCACATCCAGATTTTTTTTTTTGGAGGGGGAGATTATTTGATTTGGCATATTGATTATAAAGTGAAATGTGTTGCTAAGATGTGATAAATTAGTTCATTAAATGTGTTGCTGACTTGCTGTATTTTCAGGTTCCAATATGTAAGCTGAGAAGCATCTTTAAAGACATCCATAGTGGGCAATCTTGATTATCAATCTGACGGGGTCCAGAACCACCACAGGCTTCTGGGCATGTCTGACGGAGTGTCTAGATTAAGTTAATTAAAGTGGGAAGAGCATCTAAATGTGGGCGGCACTGTTTCATGGGCTGGGGTCCTAGGCTGAATAAATGGAGAAAGTGAGCTGAACACTAACATTCATCACTCTCAGCTTCCTGCTGTGGACACAATGTGAGCAGCTGCCTCACACTCCTGCCACCATGACTTCTCTGCCATGACAGACTGTAGTCTCAAACTGGAGACAAAATAAATGCTTTTATCTTTATGTTGCTTTGGTCAAGGCAACATGGGAAGTAATGAATGCAGCACCTTATAAACAATGACAGAAGAACTCACTCAAAAGAAAAAGGAGAAAGAGGGAAGAATGAACATGCCATAGAAATGCCAGTAGCCAATATACAAATAAAAACGTGCCCAGTCTGCCCTGCAGACCTGTTATGCAAATTAAGACAGCAAAGAGACTGGGGTATAGCTCATGGTAGAGCACTTACTGAGCGTGCACAGTGCCCTGGGCTTGAACCCAGCACTGAAAACCAGCAATACACACAACAATGACAACACACACACACACACACACACACACACACACACACACACACACACACACACACTCATGCATGCACGCACGAGCTTGCTTTGGTCAGCAGGGAGACAGGAAGCTGCTCTGAACTGCCTTGTTTGGGGTAGCAAAGGCCAGGGAGAGTGGTGGCTGATGATAACAAAGAAAAGTTGAATTTGAAAAGGTGTTTTAGTTCTTTTCTTGCCTTTCCTCCACACTGCACAGGGATGGGCATTTTGTGACTCTTATTGAAGGTTTTTTGTTTTTGAGACAATGGCTGAGGACTTTGGGTAACTGTTTGTAGGGATAGTGGTTGGCTCTCTGGAAGGTGTAATTGGGGGAAAAGCTGGAGACTAGCTCAGCTGTACATTGTGTGTGATCCTGCTTCAGCCTCTGGCTCCTGGCTGCTATACAGTGAGGCTGTTCACACACTGACCTGCAGAGTAGCTTTATGGTATGGTATGATGCCTAAGACACTGCCCCACAGACTGCAATATGGCTTCCTCTTCCTCATTACATATGCTTAGAGAGGTGCTGAGAGTCCCTCAGAATTTGTGACTAAAAGACTAAACTCCCGAGAGAGCACTGTCATCTCCCAGAGGACCCCATACTGGACTGTAAAGACTTTTTGAAGCAAACGTTTTTGAAAGATGAGTGCAAAAGTTAAGATATGCTAAATGCATTTGCAGATATGGGATACCATAATATCTGCTATGAGGCAACAATAATAACACAAATTATAAAAGCACCATATAGAATTATTGGCAAAGGAATGATAACAATTGAAATAATAAATGTGATAGACAAATAACAAGTTGAATACAGCTGAAGAACAATAAATTAGTAAACTGGAAAATCAGAAGAAGGAAGCAGTTCAGAAGTAGCAGGAAAGGATGAAGGAACATTTAGAAGAAAGGTTTAGGAACACAGAGAAGGAAATGGAGTGGTAAAATGTAGATAACAAGAATCCCAGAAAAAGATGAAAATGTAAGAATAGAGGAGGCAAGAAATAAACTCTTTAAACTTAGAGAGATGCTTCTTAGGATTAAGAAAATAATCTTAGATTACAAGCCTTGATGAAAGGCAAGTAAAACAGAGGAGGAAAACTGTAGTAACGTTTAAGACTAGCAAAAGACTCATCTGTGGGAGAAAATCCTTTCTCTACTACATTTCAAGCATAGAAAAAAATTTTGAGTATAAAATTTTTAAAAATTAATGGAATCCTTATATTTTTATTGTGGCAAAATACACACGACATAAAATTGACCACCAGAATCAGTATTTAATGTATACCTCAGGGAGGTCAAGCAGATGTGTCCTGTCAGGCAGCCCTCACCACAGCCATCCCGAACATTCTCATTTTCATGAGTGGAAACTTCTTACTCACAAAACAACAATTCTTCATCTCCCATTCCCAGCCCCTGGGAGCTACCGGTCTATTTTCTACTTCTGAACTTTGCTTTTTAGACCTTAAAACTCAGGAGAACATCTTTAGTTCCCTGTGAGGCAAGAGTAAATGATGCTCAGAGTCTAAGAGTTGTTGATGGCCTCCTGAACAACAGCCAGAACCAGAAGACAATGGAAAACTTTGACTTAAGACTTTTATTTTGAACCAAATTGTCATTTGAATGACAACACACACACACACACACACACACACACACACACACACACACACACACACACACACACAGAGTAATATATAGGCTCAGATAACCATCCCCAAAGGACCAGCAAGATGGCTCAGTGGGTAAAGGCACCTTAGCCATACCTGTCAACCTGAGTTCGATCCCTGAGACCCACATAGTAGAAGAAGCCAACTAACTCTCATAACTTGTCCTCTGATCTCCATACATACACTGTGCAATGGGTGTGTGCACACATACAATAAATAAATATAAGCATTTATTTGAAAGACACATATTTAAAATACCTTTAGAGATGTTTAAGAAGGAAACTAAAGTCAAGAGATACTGCAAGTAGAATAGATGAGAAAGTGACCAGAGCTCTCGATACATTTCTTCATTATCCATTTACTTAGACATTTTCAGATAGGGTCCTTAGTCCAGGCTGACCTTGAATTTGCCCAGCATAACCTTAACTCCTGATCCTACTGCCTCTCCCTCCCAAAGGCTGGTTTTACGGGTGCACATCACTACACCCTGTTTCTTTGCTTTCTTTCTGTTTTATTTTTATTCTGTGTATGTGTGTGTGTGAGTATAAGCATATGTGTAAGTGAGCATATATGTGAGTGTGTGTATGCATGTATGAGTGTATATGGGTGTATTGTGTGAGTGTATAAGTGTGTTTGAGTATACGTGGTGTATGTGTGCATATGTGTGTGAATATATGTGAGTATACAAATGTGTGTGAGTGTTTACGTGTGAGTGTATGTGTATTCATATATATGAGTGTATGTGTGTGTGTATGAGTGTATGTGTATATGTATGTGTGTGTGTGTGAAAGTATGTTTGTGTGCAGGGAAAGTGTGGATGTTCCTGCCTCTGTGTGTACATGTGGAGGCCAGAGGTTGGTATGGGAAGCCCTCCCTGTCTAAAGATTTATTTATTTTATGTGTATGAGTGTTTGCCTTCATGTAATTGTACCACATATGCACAGTACTCTCAGAGGTCAGAAGAGGGTGTCAGATTCCCTAGAACTGCAGTTACAGACAGCTGTGAGCCATGTGGCTGCTAGGAACCAGGGTCCTCTTCAAGAGCAGCCCGGGGTCCTAACCACTGGATCATCTCTCCTGCCCCTCCTTTAGCTCTCTTGACCTTGGTTTTTGAGAAGTTCCCATAGAACCTGGCTGGAGTTTACCCGATTGTGTTCAGCAAGTCCCTGGGGTCATTCCTGCCTCCCCAGCGATGGGATTACAGGTGTGCACACGCCTGGCTTTTTCAGGTAGTTGTGGGGATCTAAGTCAGGTCCTCAGGCTTGTGTAGCAAGCACTTTACCCATGGAGCTAGCTACCCCCCTTTGTGCTTGTTTAAATGACAGAGTCGGGGAAATGAAAAAAGGAAAGTATTCCCTACAACATGGATGGAGCTGGAAAAAGACTTTTGAAGGGGAAAAAATATTAACTATAATCCTCCAAGATCAAAAGCTAAAATCTAAAAAATTAAAAGCATATAAGCATATGATTTAAAAATATTTTTAAATTTTAATTTAAACTTTACTTAAATACCTAGATTTATTTTTAAAATGACATTTTTAAAGCCAGGGAATGATCAAGTCAATGATTTCACAGAGTGGTCACTTAGAGAGATGAGATTGAGGTGAAATCTAGGTGGTTGTGGTGATATGACATGTTTCTGTGAGTGTTGTGGGGTATTTGTACACTGTGTAAAGGTGTATTTATGTGATTGGTGTAATAAAAAGCTGAATGGCCAATAACTAGGCAGGAGGTACAGGCAGGACTTCTGGGCAGGGAGAGGAAGAGGAAGAAAATCTAGGCACTTGAGGGAGAAGCCAGGAGACACAGAGAGGAAACAGGAGGTGCAAGATAGAAGAGAGAGAACGTCATGTGATAGAACGTAGATTAATGTAAATGGGTTAATTTAAGTTATAAGAACTAGTAAGGAACAAGCCTAAGCTATAGGCTGATCTTTCATAATTAGTAAGTCTCCCTGTCATTATTTGCAGGCCAAGTGTCCCAAGATAGTCCAACAAGAAAGCTTGCTACTTACGAGAGGGACAGTGGCCTGTGGTATCTATTTTCTTCAAAAATAAACCAACACATTTGCTGGGGATGCTGTGAATGTGTTGCTCTGATTGATTGATAAATAAAATGCTGATTGGCCAGTAGCCAGGCAGGAAGTATAGTGTAGGCGGGATAAGGAGAGAGGAGAATTCTGGGAGGTGGAAGGCTGAGTCAGGAGATGCTGTCAGCGGCCACCTCCATGAGAAGTAAGATGTAAGGTACCAGTAAGCCACAAGCCACGTGGCAACTTATAGATGAATAGAAATGGGTTAATTTAAGATATAAGAACTAGATAGCAAGAAGCCTGGGCCATTAGGCCAAACTGTTTAAATAATATAAGTGTCTGTGTGTTTATTTAGGTCTGAGTGGCTGTGGGTCTGAGTGGGACTGGAGATAACTCCAGCTATACACATTCCCAGGCCTCAATGGAGAGCTGCCTGTGAACTTGGTAATGCACCTTGAAGAAAGCCGTGTTACTGTGAGTGTTCACACCTAGAGACATAGGAAAACGTTCAGGCAATGAAAACAGTCCCGTTCATCTGCCTTACTCTTCTACGTTTCCTCCTCCTCTCCTCTTGCATGTGTGTGATGTGTACAGGTTCTTGTGGGCGGTTGCACATGGATGTATGGGTATGGAAGCCAGTGGCCTGCCTCAGATGTCTTCCTCAATTGCCCTTCACCTTGTTTGTTTGCTTATTGAGTCCGGGGCTCTCACTAACCCTGGAGCTCACCTGAGTGGGCTAGGTCGGGTGACCATGCCCTGGTTCTTGGGTTACAGTCTGCCTGCCTTTATTTGTTTATTTTTGTGTGGAGGCTGGGGAGCTGAAAGCTTGCACACCAGGTGCTTCACTGCTGAGCCTGTCTTCCCAGTCCCTCGTTGACTTTCTGGAGGTGCTGCATGCACTTCACCTGGGTCCCCGGCCTGGCTGTCTTAGAACACAAAGGGTGTGGACCAATGGCCAAGTTAGCAGGGTAGCACACAGTCAGTTTGGGTTGGAAGCTACAGAGCCTTGCTTTGGAGGCCAGTGTTGCCACTTTGCAGAGGAGCAACTCTGTTCCAAGTACTTAAGCTCTCTAGGTGTGATAAAATGCCATATGCCCACATTGATTGAGCTCAATAAAATGATAAAGGATAGCACTTCGAAGTGCTTACTTGGCACATGGTGTGAGTTTAGAATGTAATGATGAGAATGAGAACCACAGCAATAAATAAGGACAAAGAAGCACTTCTTACAAACAAACAAAATCCTAGGAGGTCGTGGTGGGATGCTTCGGCCAGCCTGAGATTGTGAATAAGCTCTGGAATCCGTTAATTGTTCTGTGACCCCCACCCTTGCCTTCAGTTTTACCTTCTCTCTCCGTTTCCTGGTAAACACTTTTGAGAAAGTCCAATTTTATTGTCGATGAGTGACAGGGAGAAAGGGACTTGGCTGGAAGAGCAAAGAGAGATACTGCCACCCAGCCTCCTAGGAAGAGGTAAGCCAGGCCAAGGACTCTGGGACATGGGGAGTGGGTGGGGGAGGATACTACTTAGCAAAGCCTTGTTTTTATTGTCCTGGCAAAGACCAGAAAGCAGTGTTGGGTAACATTCCATCCCATTTGAAAATTCCAAAGCTCAACAACCAGGGGTGAAGTCAAGGTCTCCCAGGGTGGTAGTGAGCAGCCACAGATAAGCCCTTGGCAGTTCCAGTTAGCAAGCCTGGGCTAGGTTGCAGCTCAGTGGTAGAGTGCTTGCCTGTCACCCATGAGGTCCTGGATTCCATCCCTAGAACCACAGGAAATGAAGGCGGAGGGGTTGGAGTTCAGCTCCTAGCACCTTGCTCCAAGGGATATGGCTTCTCCTTCTCTGGGTCTTGCCAGCAGGAGTCCCCTGCCTTACCTCAGCTCCAAAGCTCTAGGTTTCCAGTAGAGGTCTGGCCTGAGTGCTCATCTCACCTCTACCCCCAAAGACTCTGGTTTTGTTCCCATTAAGGGAACAGAGGTGCATAGTTGCCTGCCATGAACTCCCCCGCCTTCTGGAAACTGTGATTCTGGCCCTCTTGGGGTCACCCAGGCCCTCTCCGCTGTTTGTGCTGGGGTTTCTGGGAGTTTCCCACATCGTCTTGGGCTTGCTGTAAGGTGGCCTCTCTGCTCCCTGCTGCCCCTTCAGCTCCCTTCCGGCAAACCCTTGGGAAGCCGCCAGCGTCCATTCTCCCAGCCTGTGAAAACTCCATAGCTGAGGCAGGGGTCTGACTGGCAGTTGTCTCCATGTAGAGGGCCAGACCAGCAGTGGAGTTAGTCATGGGGTGGTGACCACTGACTGTTGATCAATGGTGTTCTTGGCCTCATGTTGGCTCCTTGGTGACATCTGAATCTTTGTTGCGCTCAACGCTTCTTTTGTCTTCCCGCTTTCCTGAAATAAGGACCGACAAACAATCCGAGAACCGGAGCCACATGTCCCCAAATGCGTGTGGCTCAGCGTTGGTCATGTTTTTCCAATTATCCCTTGTTCTGAATGCCACAGTTAATACGCCTGTGCACACTCACACACATACTCGGGACAATTTTTAGCCAGACATTCAGGCTCCTCTTTTCCCAGAACCCTATGGGTCCTTCAGGACCTGCCCCACCCAGACCCTCAATCTCTGCTCCCGCCCCCCTGCAGCCCCTGGCCCCGAGTTCACCCTGCTTTGGCATGCCACTCTTTCAAGACAGGATGGACTTATTTTAGTGTTGCCTGGAACGTCTTGCTTCCCGTCTCATTGCTTTTAAATCCTGCCCTTCTTTCTGAGCAGCAAGCGGCTATCCAACAAAACTTTCCAAGGTAGCTCACCCACAGGTCCCGGTTCCTACAGCATCCCCAGTCCCAGTATTAAGGGGGCTCTAAAGCAGGAAGGCGATCCTCAAGTTCAGGCCAGCTTGTGATAACATAGTGAGTTCAGACTAGCTAGAGCTCTAGAGTGAGGCCCGGTTTCAAAATGAGTAAATGATAAATAAATTAATATGTGTATATATTTTGACACACTGGAGAGATGGTTCAGCAGGTAAAGGCGCTACCACCAAGCCTGATGACTTGAGTTCAAACCCTGGGACCCACGTGGTGAAGGAGAAAACCACTCCTGCAAATTGTCCTCTGACCTCCCATGTGTGCTATGGCATGTGCAGGTGCCTATACACACATAAACACACACAAAAAATAATACATTCAATTTCATTTAATGTATGTAAAATTAATAATAAAATGAGAACATAAAAACTGACCCTTTCCATCTAGTTAGGCCTAATCACCATTTATGCTTGTTTGTTTCTTTCTGTAGTCCTGAAAGGAAGGACTTTTTTCCCACACACACACATAAAATACACAAACTCACTATTTAAAAACCAGAAAAAGAACTGAACCCATCTTTACATATGGCTTTACAGGGACTTTCTCCCTTTACTCCATAGTTTTGTGAGCATCTTCCCACAAAGAATTCTCCCTCTTATACATGTTAAAGAATGTCATGATTGACCACCCAAGAACCTTACACTTTCCTGTGGGGGGAGCATTTTTATTGTGGAAAATCTCAAACACTCACAAGCTGAAGCAAGGGTCCAGTGTCTCCCACACATCCCATCATCCACCTTCCTTCCTTCCGTCTCACCTACTTCTGCCTGTTTCTCCTCCCCCACCAGTGGGAGGAGGGGTGAAATCAAGACCCAGATGGCATTTTATTTCCCTGTAAACAGCCGTTGTTTTTCTGAGATTTGCTGTTTGAGGAAGCGCATAGCCACGCAAAGGCAATCTTCTGACGAGACCCTGTTCAAACGAATCTGTGTTTCATTTGTGACAGCAGCATCGATGATTTGAAAAATAGTCACACATCCACGTGCACGTTGTCTTATGTACTCAGCCTGTGGTGGAAGCTTGTAGGGCGTATGGGAGTACAGATCTCTTGCAAGAGTCCCAGCCCACAAGCCAGGCCCTGCTGGTCTGCTCCACTAACTTGGGCATTCCATCAACCTCTGACTTGTGTGTTCTCCCAGTTGGTTCACATATGTGAGCTCTATTTCCCAACTCCACTGTGTTCCACGGTCTTGAATCATGGCTTCCGTCTTGCACACAAAGTTGTAGCTGTCCTAATGTGGCTTCCCGTAAGGAGCTGCACAGGCCTTGGGGATCTTTTGCTGTACTGGAGGAAACAGGAGCTTCAGAGGAAGAAGGAATTCCTTGGGTGAGAGTGCTGGAGAGGGGTTTCGGCTCTCTACTTCCCCAGCCTTTTCTCTTCTCTCTCCCTCTCTCTCTCTCTCTCTCTCTCTCTCTCTCTCTCTCTCTCTCTCTCTTTCCCTCTCTCTCCCCCTCTCTCCTCTTTCCTTCCTTCTCCCTCTCCCCACCTCTTCCCTCTCACCCCATTCCCTTTCTTTCTCAGACAGGTCTCATGTACATGGGCTGACCTGTACCTCACTATATAGTCAAGGATGACCTTGAACTCCTGAACATCTTACCTTTATTTTCCAATGGGGGAATTGCCTGTGGGCAGATTTTTATGGATCTGACAGGACATGGGGATGGCATGCTGAGTTCTCACACTCAAGCTCTAGGGAGGTTTAGGAGCTGACTCTTATACCCTTCCTACCCAGTCTCCTTCCTCCTGGGTCTTCTGCCAATGAAATTGTAAGTAGAGATAAAATAAGAGGGGAAAAACAGCAGCTTAATCTCCTAAGTACCCACTCTTTCCCCACAAGTAATGATGTTTCCTATCTCCTGCTTCCAAGTCCCTGGTACCTGGGGAACTGGCCCTGTGGCAGACTGAGTTTACATTCCCATCTGACTATCAGCTTGGAATGGCTTGTTCATCCAGATAAGGGCACACTGTGAAACACTTGAGTATTTCTGCTTCTGGGAGTCATGTTACACCATTGACATGGGAATAGGCAAGATGTTAGCAAGACTTCTAGGAGCGATCAAGAGTGAGGGAGAAGAGAAAGTGACATCTAATGAGTCTACTCATTGTGAAACCTGGACAGGGGAATGCCCAGGTCAGAGCAGATCTCCCTTTGAAAGGCAGATCAGGCGGTGAGAAGAGGAGCCAAGATGGCTGCCTGGCATTCCTTAACTTGGGATGGGAGAAGGTCTAACATGGAGTCCTGCTGTTTTCTAGCCTTGGAAGACTTCTGGATGGGCATCCCTGTTTCTGTGAGTTGTTCTGAGTCACGAGGGCAGCATCTTCAGCACGTTGAAGGATTCTAAACCCAAGCCACAGCCATTTGGTTAAATCTGAGCTAGGTTGACATTGTGCGTCCTGTGCTGTTTGTATACCCTGTTTACACTAAATGTTTACAGAGACTCTACATACTTATCATTTGCTTTTCCTTACTATCCATCTGTCATGAATTATTGTTTATTTACTGTTTTCTGGGTAGGTTCAAATGACCGACCCAGGCTGGCCTGTAATTCACTGTGTAGCACAGGCTGGCCTGAAACTCTGGATCTTCCTGCCTCAGTCTCGCAAATACTGGTGTTGCAGCTGTGTGCATCCATGTCCACAATCTACCTCCCTCATCCCCTCCTTTTCCTCTACTTTTCACATGGCCAGTGTGGCTCAGGGCCCACGCCCAGCTCAGAGCTCTGCAGCTCAAAGATCCCCAAATTAGGTGGGAGAATGAAAGGGGTTGAGAGAAAAGAGAATGCAGCAAAGACATGACCAGATAGCCCTTGACAGCACCTGCCCTCACCTCCATGCTAAAAAAGCACACATCAGTCATACACCACAGTAGCAGCCAGACCAAGGTTTCTGTGGAGTCTTAACCACAGCTGGGGGCTGCTGAGCACACAAGATGCAGCATGGGCACTCTGGGGTGTTTGAGACCACCTTGAGAAACCAAGAAATTGCTCAAGAATCCCAGACATTCTAACTTTCCATCTGCTTGGCTTAGTGGTTTCACACCCATGGCACGTGGGTGTCACATAGCAGGTGTGGACACACACACACACACACACACACACACACACACACACACACACACACACAAATATGCTTCATCCTTTCCATCAACTCTCTCCATGCTTCTCATTAGGAACACTGATTAAATGCTTATAGTAAGCCTAATTTTAGACCAGGGCCTTTTGGAGATAGAAGAAAAGGGAATCCAGGATTGCTCCCTCTTAAAAGGATCCTAATATGGTGACCAGAGATAAATCTAAGTCTCTGAAAACAAGGAAAAGAGAGACTATCTAGTGGGTTCAACTTTGGCATGTAGAGAAGTCTGGAAAAGGGCCCCAGGGGATCTGGGAGCCGCATCTTGGAGAGGAGGAAGATAGAGTGTATCAGCATGGGGGGACAGGGTGGGTCTGCAGATAACTGCTCGGAGGAAGGAAGGAACCTGTCGTGCTCTGAGGGCAGGCAGGAGTCAGGCCTAGGTATAAGTGCTCCCAGGAGGGCCTTTGATCAGCAGGCTGGACTCCAGAGAGACCAGCAGAGAGTGGACTCCAGGAGCCTGCCTCAAACCACGTCTGCAGGAAGCTTTGCCTGGCATTTTTTTTTTTTTTTTTCTGGATAGGTGGGGGATTTGGGTCTGCGTGTATTTTTAGCTTTGTCTTTTCCACTCTTTTCTGAGCAATGACTCTAAGAGCTTTCAGCTTGAGGTCATCTGTTTTCCTAGTCCCTGCTCCAGAGAGGCAGATGCCAACTCCACCACCTCACACGGAGGCTGCTGCCGCCCCGGCACTGACCCCAGGAGAGCAACGTGTCCCGGACCACAGGAGCAGCCTGTGGGAGGCCATTGCTGTGGCAGGCTCGGCAGTCCTGAGCTCTGCCAGGATGTCACCACTCATTTCTGGCAGAGTCCTAGAGGAGAGTTTCTGCGGTCCCCAGATGCCGGTCTCCAGTTCCCCTCGTGGCCAGCATGAGCTTTACCCCTCAGGCTGGAAGCCTGCAGAGGAACATGGGGCGGGGGGACTAGGTCCAGCCTTAGGATTGCGGCTGCGGGCCTCAACCTCGGTCATGGACAGTTCTGCCCTCCCTCTCACTCTCTCCTCGTTCCTGGCTCCTTGTCCTTCCTGCCACCACAGTGGGTGTTTCCAGCCTCTGCTTTCCTCATTTAAGCCGCACACCCGCAGTCACTCATTCAGGTCTTTATTTCTAACTCCACAACCTGGCCTGAAGCCTGTCTTCTGCTCGAGGCCCACATTTCCAAGTCCCTGGTGGATACTACTACTGGGAAAACATGACCAGTGCAGCTCTTAACCTTTAACCCCTCTCCAGCCCTGACCTCCTTTCTGCCAACTGTCTCAGTCAGAGGCATCTGCACCCATCCAGCCACTCTCCTCTTTGACTTTTCACCTAGGGAGACAAGATTGGTTCACTCCTGTCCTATGTTGCTTCACGGTTGCTGTGATAAACGCCTCGGTCAAAAGCTACTTGAGAAAGAGCAGTTATTTCTCATTAAATTCCGGATAACACTCCATCTCTGTGAAAAATCAGGGCAAGAACTCAGGGCAGGAACCTGGACTGAAGCAGAGGTCATGGAAGGATGCTGCTTCCTGCCTTGCTGTCTTGGGCTGGCGCTCAGCCAGTTTTCTTATTCAGTCTAGCACCGCCTGCCCAGGTGTGGCGCCACCCATAGTGGGCGGGACCCTCCCACATCAGTCAAGTCAAGACTTCCCCACAGACATAGCCACAGACTACACCGGCCCCGGGCAATCCCTCAATCATTGAGACTTCTTTCAGGTGACTCTTGGTAGTTTCAAGCTGACAATGAAAAGCAACAGGACAACTTCTCGACACACCCTGTGTGTCACCAATATCACTTCCAGTCCAATCCCAGTCCTTCCTGTGCCTGGGCCGACGGGCCCACAGTCTCTTCTCATCCCACCACTCTCCACGGGTGCTGCCCAACCTCTTGGGTCAACAAACCTCAAGACCTCTGTCTGCCTTTAAGTCCCTTCCACGCATCATTTTCTCCTCCTGTTTGGCTTTAATTCCTCAGTTCTTCTAGTCCGGGCACATCCAGCATAGTTCTGAATGCGGTCCAATACAAAACCGAAAATTTACTTAAAACATTATGAATTCTTTTTTTTTTTTTACTATTTTTTGTAACTTGATTGTGCTGAGATTTGTCGGTGACAGTGTCACGCAGAACGAGTGTGTCTGCAACCTGTGGAGCATGAGTTGGACACTCAGATTGAGTATGTGGTCCAAGGCACCCGTTCCTCACGTAACATCTTTGTCCGGTGGTTCTCCCTATCATCTGCAGGCTGTCCTCCTTTCTGTCCTTCAAACCCCCCAGCAAGGATTTCAGTATCCGAGGGCGAACTTGACTTTTCAAAGTATGTGAAACATTCCTGCCTGAAATTGTCCTGAGAGAGCTTTTATGTTACAAAAGAAAACGGGCCCTGTTGTTGAGTACTTTCTCTCTTAGCTTTTCCCCCACCAGAACCCGGGCACTCCACTTGGTTGCTCAGTTTGCGTGGTCAGCGTCTTATGAGAAGGTCAGAGCTCAACAGGAGTAGCTCTGGAAAAGCTTTGTTGAGGGAAAGCCCTGTGCAAGATACAGGAGAGGGAGTTAGGGGAGGGGAAGACGACCTTCAGGTGGTGGTGGGGGGTCTGACCCCTGTGGAGGGGAGGAGGAGAGAAGGAAAGCTGGAGAGGAAGAGTCGGAGACTGCAGAACAACTCTTGGAAAGTTACAGCCGAGAAGAGGTGCCTGAGCAGTCTCACGTCACCGGGGCCTCGGTTTCCAGGCATGGGCCAGCATCCGTCCTCCTACTCTGCTGGGGCATCGGCTGGAATGGTTCTTGGGAAGCCTGGTTCCACAAGTACTAGGATGGATCTACCAGGGCATGGCAGGAGCCCCTGTCCACATGCTTGTCTCACAGAGATTCTGATCACTGCACTCTACATGCTTGTGAATAAGATTTTTACCACAGATATACGCCCATTACCACTGCCACCACCACCACAAGCTCAACCATCACCACTACTACCACTACCACAACCATCACAACCACAACCACTGCCACCACCACTACAAGCACAACCATCACTGCTACTACCACTACCACAACCATCACAACCACACTACTACCACAACCACTACTGCTATCACTAACACAACCATCACCACTACCACCAACACAACTATTACCACTACCACCACCATAAACATCACCACAGCCACAAACATCACTACCACCACCACAGACATCACTATCAACACAACCATCACCACTATCACCAACATAACCATTGCCACCACCACCACCATAAACATCACCACAGCCACAAACGTCACGGCCACCACCACAAACATCACTAGCAACACAACCATCACCACCACCTCCTTCACAACTATCACCACCACTGCCACCATTTATAATTACCACCACCCCTTCTCTCATCATCCATCATTATCACCGTCAAGACCACCAAGACCAACACTATCACCATCAATATCATTGCTGCTATTGGCACCACCACTCATGCCATTTACAACCACCACTATCTGTGCTACGGATGCCACTACCGCTACCACCACCATTACCCACAATGCCTGCATTATGAAATCAGAGAGTACAATATGAAGAAGAGGAATGTGATTACAAGCCCCGGCCCCTCGACTTTGACTCCATCTTGGGCTAGTCACATGGCTGCCAATTCTAAGGCCAAAGAGTCAGTGTGCTGCCCGATGACAGACCACAGTTAAGGTTTCATGAAAACAGTGGTCATGGTAGCTGCAGGACGGGAAGTGACCTTGCCCTGATTAGAATATCCAAGGGCAATAAAAGAGATTTTTATAATCCTAGTTGGTTCCTGTAGGAAGCAATAAATGCTTTGCTAAACTCAGGGATGAGTTGAGAACTTAGGGCTCAGCCATTAACTCAAACCTAAAGATGCCTAGAAGGGAAGGGCTGCCCCCATCACTGGTACAGTCTCATGGCTGAGCTGGGCCTGGGATCCTCAGTCACCAAGTGTTCTCCAGAGCTGCTGGAAGAGGATGGTAGCTAGGGTGGGGCCTGTCTGGATGGGGACAGGAATGTTGCTCGAGTACAGCTCAAGGGTGAAATGAAGGCCATAGACCCTGGGTGATGACAGAGGCAGCTGCCGCAAGCCAAAGTCCGGACCACATCTGGGCTGCTGATTGCACAACCCAGCTGTCGGCCGGGCCTCTGACTCCCTCGGGGATGCGTTGGCTGGTAGATTGGAGGAGGGTGAGCTGAAGGCCTTGGGAAAACTCAGCACCTGCCCGGGGGCCTGGTGTGTCTCCTTCCCCTTGAGGGCACCCTGGCTGAGTATGAATGCAGGGGGTGCAGGGGCAGTCAAACCTTTCAGGTTTGTAGTTTTTCCTTTGTTCTGAAGCTCTGTGACTCCCGTGTTCCTAAAAAGGGAATTTCCACAGTTCCCTTCCCACCCTTCCTGGGGACTAGGCAAGGATGGAGGGTTAACTGAGGGGCAAATGAGAGATGGAAATTCCCTTAAAGTTGGCAGTAGTGGGAGGTGCCATGTACGAGCCTGAAGCTGCTAAGCTGTGGCTTCGAGTCCTTTCCAGGAAGAAGGCATTCTCTGTATTACTCCAGCGCTGAACCCCTACATATCACCTGTCAACACCCGAGGGCCTTTCGTTTCCTGAAATGGAAAACAAAACAAAACTCTGTTGCCATGACCAAAAGCAACTTGGGGGTGGGGTGGTGGTGGTGGTTATTTCAGTTTACAAGCTACAGTCTACCACTGAGGGAAGTCAGGGCAGGAACTTAGAGGCAGGAACCATGGAGTAATGCTGCTTACTGGCCCAGGCTTAGCTGGCTTTCTTATACAGCCCAGGACCACTTTCCCAGGAAATGGTACCACCTGCAGTGGCCTGGGCTCTCCTACTCAGTTTAGACAATTAAGACACACCCATAATTCATAGATAAGCCCCCAAGCCAACCTTGAGCAGGGCAGTCTCTCAATGAGACTCCTTTTTTGGGTGACTCTAAACTGTCAAGTTGACACTCAAAGCTAAGGAGGACAATTCTGACCTCACGCAGTTCACTCTCCTATGAATCTGCACTGTTCCCCTGTCCCCGCTCCACACAGATGTAACTTACAGTTGGGACTCAGCAAGAGGAAGGCAGAGCCTCGAGCCATCAGTTTGGTCCAGACCATATATCCCTTTGAGAATGGAGTTTGCATGCGTTCCCTGCAGGACTGGGCTTCTGAGACAATGGGAGTGGAGTACTCCAGATACCGAGGACCTACAGCCTGCCATCCTTATTCCCATGATCAAGGAGATACATGCTGATGATAGGAGCTTCTTGACAGATTTTGCAGTGTCTGTTTTTCCTCTTGAGTACAGGTCCAAGGCAGAGAAAATACTGTATTTTCTCCATTCTAGATATTACTGACCGTGATGGGCACTGCTGATATAAGAAGCTTTTGTTTGGTGAGGGTTTGGGGAACCCTGAAATGGAAGTGAGTGAGTAGCCTGCAAGACGTATTTTGTTTTTAAAGATACTTATTTTTGCAATATTGAAGATTGAACATGGGACATTGCCTCTGCCTCTCCCTGTCCTCTCCTTGCCTTTTCTATTTTGAGACAGTCTTGATAAGAAGCTAGAACTGTTTAGTCCAGGCTGGCCTTGAACTTGCTACCCTCCTGCATCAACTAATGAGTAGCTGGGATGATATGTTTGTGCCACCAGGCTCTGCTCAAGCTGCTTCCATCCACATCAGAATGTTGGGTTTCCAACATGGAGCAAAAACTCTTACTGCCTGGATTTTTTTCCACAGCTTGGAAGGATACAACAGGGCCCTGTGGGGTGTGAAATAATCTCTCTATTCCAAAACTTTATCCCTAATTCATTCCTTTCCCAAGGGACAGTAACTGATATTCCAGAGAGAACCTTAAAGTATACAGCCTAGCTCTGTTCAGGTAGATCTAAGTGCAGAAATCCCTAAAACATTGCCCCATCCCAGGACTCTTTAGGGGGCAAAGAAACAAATCTCTATGGTTTAAACTCCCCCTTGAAATTCCTAAATTATTCAAGGAAAGGTTGTACCTGCATATATTTGTATGCATTCTTTCTACATATGTATGTATATATTCTTTCTTTCGTACCCAGTTTCTTCCTTTGGAAGCATGGTATTCAGACCCCTTTTCATCTGGATACTCCTTCTATTTGTCAACATCCTGTTTAACTCAGTGAGCTCACAGTGAACACCGTACATCAAGGATGGTGTGGCGCCCACAGGATCTTCCTCAGTGATGACTTCCACATTTCTCATTCCATTTGTTTGCTACGAAGTTTGTAGTCAATTAAAATTCCTGTGCCTTTTGTGCATCCGTTCCCTATATCATGGGCATCTGGATTTGGTTGTTTCTTTTGCACGTCAAAGATTTTTGCATTAAGGCTAAATTTTTAAACACCTCATTTTATTAGAGTCCCTTTAATCTCAGCCACTATTAGTTTCCTGTAGTTGCTATAACAAATTATCCCAAGCCAAATGGCTTAAAAATAACACCTTGTAGCCCTGGAGATCAGAAGTCCAAAATGGATTCTACTGGATGCTTTGCTGTTATTTTCTCAGAATTGAAGACATTCCCCTGACTGAAGGAAGGAGGGAGGCACATACAGTTCAGGAAGCTCATAAAGCATACATGGTTCAGGATGTCTACTTCCTGAAGTTACATAAGCATTAACCGATAGCTGGGAGAAAGAACACTCAGTGTGTTGCCTACAAGTTGGGCAGAGATGTAGCTTTTGTGAGTGGTCACCCATGCTGGGATGGGTTTTCCAATGATTTGGCTGTCTTTGTTACCCATTGTCCTGCAGGTAACTCCAATAATTGGCCTATTGGAATACATACAGAGAGAGAACTACACCTTGTTTTCTCTCGTACGTAAATCTTAGATTTTATTGTGTGTGTGTGGGGGGGAGGGCTATGGATACAGGTGATGAAACTAGAAATGAGAACATGAGAAGAGGGGAAAAAAAGAGACCTTAAGGGAGAGATGAGTGGGAGGAAAAAGGGTAATAGACTATATATTACCCGAATGTGGAATGGGGGATCACTGGGGGAAGAAGGGGACCAGCAGCTGGGGTGGGAGGCAGAGGGGAAGTGGGGAGGCCATGAGGAGAATCAATAAAAAGTGTATGAAATACCAGAATGAAACTCGGTATTCTTTTTTCTAATCAAAAGTAGATTTAAAAGTAAAATAAAGTCCCGTTTCCTTCCAAAAGATACTCCCCATCTCAACGCCTCTGTTTGGTTAAAGTCCCAATTCCCAATCTCAGGGGAGAGATGTTTGGAAGGGAATCTGCTCACCATCTACCCAGCTCCTTATCCTTGACTTCCTCCCATCACTCCCGCAATCCCTTCTGCTCAGGTCCTCATTGTGGCTCTCCTCCACCTTGACTCTGGCAGGACTGTCTGTTCCCAGGCTCCTTTCTTAGAGACCTCCTGCTTGGGCCTTGTGAGCTCAGCCTGTCTGTGTGCATCGTCACTTTGTTCCACCTTTCTCTCTCTCAGGGGCGGGTGTTCTCCCACATCACCATCTCCTCTCCTACTCTTCTCTCTCATTCTTTCTTGTTGGTGGTCCTGCCAATTCCATGGCTTTAACCCTTACCTTTAGGCAAGTTACCGAGTCTTTCTTTTAAAAAATCTTTCTTATTGGCACACATTTATTGCCCATATGTTAGGTTTCATTAAGACAGCTTCATTCAAGTGTTTCTTGGAGTTTGACCCTATTCACCTCCACATCTCATCCCCAAGCAGGTAGTTTTGAGTTTCCACCTGCAGCTCAGGTGCCTCACCCCAACTTCAGAGCCCTGGGCCAAGTGGCCCAAGTGACTTCTCCACCTGGATGACTCACAGAGGTCCAGCTTAGAGTCCACACATCCTACTCACCGTGGTCCCCCTCAAGGCTCCCTTGGTTCCACCATAGATAATCCCCACTGGCATAGAGCTCTACTCTTCTACCCCACACGGCTTTGACCAGAATTCCCCAGCCCAGGACATATCTCTAGACTTCAGTGTCTTGTGTTTCACTTCACCTTTGCTGTTTTGTATTCTTTTTTTTCTCTGTCTCTTAAAAAAAAAAAAAAACAACTTTGAATAACTCCTCTGCAGTTTCAGACATTTATACAAAGCATCTTCACTGTGTCTGCTCCTAACTCACACCTCTCACTTCCCAGATCTCCCTTCATGTCTGCCTCCCACTCCAGTGCCCCTCTTCCTCTCTTTTGTTCGTAACCCACTTAACCCAACTGGCACTGCCCACTGGACTGTCGACTGGCCCTGTTGACTTCATCTCGATCAGGCAACCACAGCTGCCATGAGTTCAAGAGTGCACCGAAGACAGCGTTCTACCGCACTCCTCCCCACTCCGGCTCTTGCGTTCTTTTGGCCCCTGTTCCTCAATGTCCTGTGAACCTTGTCCTGCTCTCATTCCATTGTTCAGCCATTGCTAACCTCTGACCTCTGCCTTAAAAAAAAAAACCCACCTGGCACATCATAGCAGATGCTGTCAGTGCCTGTACCCCGGTCTTCCCCAGTGCAGAACATTCTAGATTGACCACCAATCCCCTGTGCACATGCTTGTTTTTCCAAGAGGTTTCTCTGGTCGCGGCAGCCCTGGGAATCATGCACGCTGGTGATAGAGGGGAGTCACCAGCACTGGCTGAGCAACTCATCCGGACAGGAGGCAAGAACTCTAGAAAGAGACTAGGTTGTGTGTCTGAAAGGGCTGCGGTTGGGCTAGAGGAGGAGGTAAAGGGTGTGGGAAGTATAAGGAGGAGACTGCACCTTGTCTGGAGTCTCGCTGGTGCTGGTGCTGGCTGCAGAGAGGTGTGAGAGCTGCTGAACATGATGTCATGGGCTGGATGGACTAAAACAATTTCATCAACTTTTTTTAAAATCACAAAAATAGGTCATGGGGATGAGATGAGATACCTCTAAAGTGAGCTGAGATGTGACATAATCCTTAGTCACCACCAAGGAGTCTTGCTCCTCACCATCTTTTGGATGGACAGTGAAAGGCCATGTGACACGGACAGTCACAGTCACCCCTGAGTCTACATTGTCAATGTATAGCCGCCAGCAGCTGGACTTCCCTGGCAGGGTTGGAGAGTGCTAGTTTATACCCAAAGAGGGTTGGGAGGACCTGGGCCTCCTGAACCCACTGGGGACAGCACTGGCCCTTATCCCAGGCCTGTTTCTGGGGAATTCAGGACCCTGGGCCCAGACTTCCCTCCTTTTAGGCCAGGACTCCAGGGCCCACACGACACTTTCACATATGTGTGTAATTTCGTGGTTTATATTGGTCGTTTTCTGTCTTTAATTAAATTCCTTTTGGAAAAAAATCTGTCTTCACAAAAACCAGGGGATTAATTTTTTTAAGTTTTGTTTTTGATTTTTGTTTTTCCATCTGTGACACGGTTTGGGGCCTTTTGTGACTGGTGTTTATGATGGGAACAGGAGGCACCTGCCTAAGCTATGGGAGGGGGGTGCAGTGGGGTGCAGAGCGAGGTGACAACGTGAAATGAGACAGGTGACAATGAAAATTCCTGTTCCTTGAGTTTACATCATCTATACCCAGATGCCATCTTCAAGGGACATCACAAAGTATCAAGACCTCTCAGCTCCTACTCCCTTTGGTGTCCCCTCCTCCCTCATCCTGTGTGGTCAGATCTCAGCCTTGGATGCTCTACCGTCAAAGGCAAAAAGACAAAACTGGCCTGTCATGCTGTATTTGTCTTGGGAGAGCTTGTTCCTAGGAGGCCCTCCTGGGCCTCCCCAGCCAGGAATAGCACGGAGTCTACATGATCAGCCCGCCCACCTGCCTGCCCGCCAGACCTTCTGAATTGCTTGTTTTTATTAAAATTCTTTTTGCACGCGCGCGCGCGGTCCTGGATTGTATGTGGATCTTGGATGAGGCAGTGTGCAGGACCCGAGGAAAGGAAGGCCATGGGCTTAGTTGGCCTGCCATTCCAGGGTAATAGAGAATGGAGGCCCATGAAAGAAACCCAGAGCTGGACAGGGCATGACACCAGAGCCACAACAGGCAGGCTTTGGCTGGGTCCAAGCTCCCAGTCCCCAGGGGTGCAGGAAGTGATAAAGAGCGCCACAGGAACAGGAGAGTGGCACCCCTCAGAGTGATAGCCTGTCTACTTGGTACCTCTGCCCCAAGCAGGCAAATCACAGAGGAGGGATGGCTGTTTGGGCCCTTTCTAGGTTTGCTCATGTGCTGGTCTGGTCCCTGGATCCAAAGCCCAGGTTCCTCCGGCTTTGGGTGTCCTTCCCCAGGCCCAGACATTCCTTGTCTGGGCTTGGCGGGGAGCAATGGTCCCAGACTCCAAAGTCAAATGTGTTTTGCATGGTTGGGCTTATGCACAAAAAAGTTCTCTACCCATTGCTGGGTCCAATTTACCTGGAGACTGGTGTCTTTCTTTCCTCTTCATGTCCACCCTCCTGGGCACCCAAACCAGTCCTTCTTCAGGGAGGTCCTAGGTGAGGCAGAAAGAAGATAACAGATCATGACATTGGGACTTCCCACCAAAGCAGATGCTTTTCGATGTTCGAGTCAAAGGGCCAGGTCTCTATTCCCAAAAGTCTGGGCTCTGAGCCCCTGCTGGTGTGATCCCCCACAACAGGCCTACCAGCTGGGGTAGAGGGTACAGGGTGGGGGAACAGTCTTCAAGTCAGGAAATTGCAAGCGTTCCAGGATCCTCAGCCAAAGGCTCAGTGTGGAAAAGTGCAGCCTTCAAGCTGGTTCCTAAGGAGGAGGAGGAGAGAAGCAGTGGGGCTGAGATGCTTGTCCCAGGCGCGGACTCTCCCCTTGGGCAGAAGCTGTGTGGTAGGCACAGCGAGCGAATTCTGGTGGAAAACCATGTAGAGCCAGCACCTTCCCCATCAGGCAGTCCTGGCTCCCAGAAGAATGCTGTAAGAGAATCCCAGTTCTCAGTGTGTGGGGAAACTGAGGCACAGTGAGATGGAGTTTATTCTAGACAAGACCAAACTTTCAATATATAGGGAGTTTGAGAGAGGAAGGGCAGAATTAGCACAGCGGGATGGGGTAGGGGAGGTGGGCTTGGTGCAGTCCTTCCGTCATCCAGGAGGGCGGGGGCTTTGGAGGTGCCCCCATTCAGGAGAGCCAGGATAATGATGTGATGAGATGGAATGGTATGAGGGGCACAGGCATCGGGGAGCAGCTGCCAGACAAGACTTTATCTTTGTTGCTTCTTGGCAGGCATGCTCAAGGCAGCAGGATTTCTTTCTACCTATCATCAAGAGTCAACATGGTCCTCCAGGCACCGTGCTGACCTGGATACAGGCTGGGACTGGGCTGGCCTGGCCTGGCCTGGGAGAGCCTTGTGTGCCACCAACGGCACCAGTCCCTCCCTCGGGTTTCTGGAGCCAGAGCCAGGCTTTTGAGTGTGCAGCCTGCCTGACAGCAGCGGGGTATTTCACTGGGGGGTTTTGATGAGAGTCTCTGCATTTGGAACCTATTATTTAATCACTAATTTCCTCCTCCCGTCAACCCCTTCCACTTTGTCTCAGCTCGGCGCCCCCGCCCCAGATTAGATCTCCACGTGGTGCTTTGCAGTGATCCCTGACAGGGCTTCTGTACTGGGAGGAAGGGAGGGTAGCCATACTGTGACCCAGCGCTGCTCAGTCTGCAGGGCTCGAGGGTGCCAAGGGACCCAGACCACAACCCTAGGAACGTGGGTATGAGCTGTACCTGCCCAGGGAGAATGTTAAAGCTGGTGTCCCCAGAAGATCTGCTCAGTCTAGCCAACACTCAGAAACTTTATTGCCTCCATAACCCCACCTCCTTGAGGATGAGTGAAGGAGCCAACCCCATTTTTATTAAGGCGGGATTCAGTGCTCTCTAATGTATTGAGGACCTTCCTGCCCAAAGCTAGCCCGGTACCAGATAGAGCTCCCCCTCAGAGACTCCCCAGTAATTGAAAAATGGATTAGACCTGGAGATGGGGCATGGCACTGACCACAACACAGGGCTCTTTAGGACACAGGAGTGGTGAGGGGGAGCCCCATTATTCCTCTCTTCCCAGCCTTCCCCTTAAGGATAGAGAGGGCACTGGAATCAGACAAAAGAGAATGAGAAGTATTTATTTGGTGCCTCATGTGCACCCAGCCTCAATCACATTTGATGGTGTTTATGTCATCATTAATCACCATCCTCACCATTATCATCACCATTATCATCATTACCATCACGTCACTGCTATCCTTACCAAAACTACTATGTTCACCATCACTACTATTACCACCACCACCACCACCACCACCAAAACTATCACCACCACCACTACCACCAAAACCACCACCGCCACCACCACCACCACCGCCACCACCACCACCACCGCCACCACCACCACCACCGCCACCACCACCTTCTCCTCTCCTCCTCCTCCTCATATCACCTTCACTATTATCGTCACTGCCATCACCATACCATCACTCTCCTTACTTCATCATCACATCATGGTCACTACCATCCCTGTCACTGCAATCAGCAGCAGTGGAAGCAGTGGTACCAACCTTTGTAGACTGCTCTTCTGTGACAAGCAGTGTCCTGAACTCTTTGCGTTGCCACTTCTCTGTGGCCCTCCAGTAGATCTATGAAATTCCATTTACTCATGCTTACTCTAACTGGGCACACTGAGGCTCCTGTTGGATAACGTTCTCAGACTCAGAAGTGACAGGAACAGGATCTGAAGACCACACTTTTCCTAACATCTCCAGGGCTTCAAGCCAGGAATCTCACGGATCTCATGAAAGAAGGTCTGCCCTTCTTTCCCCTCAGACCCAAGAAAGACTGGCAAGTCTAAGGACATGCAGGACAGGATGAGCTAGGAGAGAGACAGAGGGGTCCTTTTGCCTGTGTCCCCATGCACAGCAAGTGCCCTCCCTCAGCCCCACCCCAACACAAACTAACTTCTTCCCAGGCCCAGCTCACCCTGACATTTCTTGCCCCTTCTCTTAGACCCACCTTGGAGGTTGAGACGCATCACTGGCCCTGCACTGTTCTCCATGTTCCTGGAGATGAGACTTTGATCTCCCACCTGAGAAATTCTTAAAGGGAGACATAGTAGCAGAGGCAAAGTTGAGGTGAGGGTTGCAGGATGGATGGTCTTCTGATCTGCACTCCATTGCCACCCACCATGTGTATGAGTGGGAGTGAGAGCCCAGAGGCACCATACCCTCTCACCATACCCATTGCTGATTGCCAGTGGAGCCTGTGGTCAGATGATGATGACGATGATGATGATGACAATGTTGATGATGATGATGTTGATTATGAAGAAGATGATGATGATTATGAAGAAGAAAAAGATGATGTTGACAATGATTATGAAGAAGATGATGTTGATTATGAAGAAGAAAATGGTGTTGGTGTTGGTGGTGGTGTTGTTGTTGTTGGTGGTGGTGGTAGTGGTGGTGGTGGTAGTGGTGGTGGTGATTGTTTCCTAGCCTTGAGTTCTAACCAACAGTCCTGGAACAAGATAGGTCTCATCTCCCACTCGTGCTGCAGATGCTTAAGCCAGGCACTTCCTTCCTGAAAGGATGCTGAAATCTAGTTTTCATAACTGGGCATAGCTATCTGACCAGGGCCAGAGACACCCAGTCTGGACTTCAAAGCCAGGGTGAGGAAGAATTGCTCTGGGGATGGTAGAAGCAGCTTCTAGTGTGAGGAGCAGCACTGGTACAGGGGCAGGAGACCAGGGCCTTACAGTTCCTAAGGTCCCTTCTGCAGCATCTCCAGCTGTGCTCGGGATTTCTGGGCCTGTTTTTCTACCCTTGTGTGCAATTCTGGAAGAAGCTGAGTAGCCTTCCTCTGCTTGTTTTCTGTCCTTTTTGGGGTCTCGGAGGCTTTCTTCCCTGGCCTCCCACCTGTACTTAGGTATCTATTTGACCTGCAATCTGTACACACAGAAACAAGGCACCAGGGTGACATTCTGCTGGCTCCAGTGCTGGCCTCCCACTCAGACACATGTGGTTTCCTAGAAGAGCCTAGGATGAGAATGAAGATATGTGGTGTCATGAACAGATGGCCTTTTGGAGGTCAGAACTGGAACCCAGCCCTACCCTTTCACAAGAGGTAGAGTCTGAACAAATATGAGCCACTGTTTTCAAATCAGCACAGTAAGTGCTGTTCCTTACCAATTGCTGCAAAGGTCCACTGAGATGGTTAATCCCAAAAAACACCTGAGGGAACGTTCTGCTCAGAATGGCACTGACTGACATCTACCCATCTAACCAGTCTCCAGATTTCCCTTCCCTCTGCCCATTCTCTTTGCCATGAGAGCTTGTTGTTCTCACTGTAGGTGGGTGAACCTTTGCTAGCCTTCAACAGCCTCCATGACTCTGTGGTTCACAGGACACTAGTGGTGAGATGAAGTTTGCATATCCTTTATCCAAAATGCTTGGCAGAGTTTCAAACTTTGAAGTTGTTAAAATTCTGGAATATTTGCACATATGTAATGAGATACCTTGGGGACAGAAGCCAAGTCTACACACAACATACATTTACACTTCATAGGCTGTAGACACATCGGCTGAAAATAATTATATATGATATTTTAAATGACTTTGTGTGTGAGTCAAAGTTTCATGGTATGGAATTTTCTACTTGTGGCATTTTGGCACAAAGAAAATTTTGACTTTTTTTTTCTTTTACTGTTTTGGATTTCAGATCTTTGCATTAAAGATGTTCAGTCCTTATGAGCAGAGACTTGAAATCCTCTTTCACAGTTGACTCTATCTCCCTGGGATTCTATCATTAAGACAAGAGCATGCTTTAGGTAGTTGCTAGTCCAGAGGTTGTGGGGGTGGGGGGAAGGCGGGGGTTGAAGCAAACAAAACAGACCCATCTGAAGCTTGGAGCTAAGGCCAGATGATCCTCAGCTGTATGAGTGAGAAGAAATGATTATTGTTTTCAACCATTCATTTTTCGAGATGATTTGTTATGTAGCAGCCTTCAGGCAATTGCTGACTGATACACTCACTATGGAGGAGCATGATGATAGACAATACAGAGATGGTAGAGTCTGGTTTCTGCCAGCTAGGAAGACTTCTGATTTGTCTACTACTCTGCTTTGCTGTTCTTATATATGAAAACTCAGCACTGCCATCCGGATCCTGCACCTCTGCACATGATGTCCACATTTCAGGTTGGAAAACAGAAGAAAGGTCAAGGGTGAAGGACTAGGGCAAGCCCTACCAAGGAACAATTATTTGTCTGTTGCTAGAGTGGGCTTTCCCAGAAGCTCCTTGCACTATATATTTTTGTTGTTGTTTTTCTGCTTGTGTTACCCAGAATGATGTTTTAATGCCACCCAACATGTAGGAGTTCTGGTAAGCTGCCTTATTTCTAAAGTTTCAAAGGTGTGCATGTGGAGGCCAGAGGAAAGCCTTGGGTGTCATCTTCAGGAATGCCATCTGCCTCCTTTTGAGATATGTCTCCCATTGGCCTGGAGTTACCAGTTAGCCTAGGATGGCTGGCCAGTGAGACTCAGAGATCTCCATCTAGCCAATGCTGAGATTACAGATGTATGCCACCACACTTAGCATTTGTATGTGGGGTCTAGAGATCAAATTTGGGTCCTCATGTTTTTGAGGCAAATACTACATGGGTTGTCTCACCATCCCAGAATCTGGTGACTTTTAATGAATCTTACGGACGGCTTCCTTAAACTGAGGCTCTGATGGTAAGGGAGTGTAGGTACCCTGGATTTATCAAGAGCCTACGACCATATGCCAAGGCTATTGCTGAGGATGCACTTGGCTCAGGGATGCTGTCCTGGTGCTGAGGAGAGAGGAAAAGACAGAAGAGAATAAAGGGGAGGTGCTTGCTGAGGTCCTGCATGGAGGGATACCTCAGTGGGCTCTGCTCTGCCAAATGTAAAATGTGTCTGGGAACCATTCCTTCTCTGGTCTCCTGTCCCCACTATCCCTTTCCAATCCCCACAGCCCTGAGACACAGCACTCATAAGGACAGTCTACTCCCAAAGAGTTAGATGCAGACTGACTGGCTTCAAAACCTTTTCTTTCACACTCAGAGGCAGTATTCTGGCTGTTGCCTGTAGCAGCCGCTGTCCAGAGGTCAGAGGTCAGAGGTCAGAGGTCCACCTTTCATCACTCAAGTGGAGACAGGAGCTTGGGGTTGCACCAAACACTGCTTTCCTCACAGTGGCTTGGTTCTGATCATGAATGAGACCTACACAAAGGAATGGGTCTTTCCAGATGTGGGGTCCACTTCTGGATCTATGTTTTCAACTTGTGCAACATGTTCCTGTTCCGGACCCTCTGCCCTCTCCTCCTGCTTCCCTTTTTTTTTTTTCCGACCCTAGACTATCACTTCCTCCGTGCCCTCAGATATAATCTGCAGCGGTCTCCATCTTTCTACCAAAGCAGCCCTTCCCTGTGCACCAATGCCTTTTAGTGAATGACAGGGACATTTCAGTTGAAAAGCACAGGCTGAAAGTAAATACTGAGATGAGTACACAATAATATTGAAGTTCTACCACCTACGTTGGTGGCCATAAATTTCTCTATGTATGTGTGTGTGACCGTGCAGGTACGTATGCATGCATGGGTGTGTGGAGGCCAGAGGACAACTTTGGGTGTCATTCCTCAGATGTCTACTCTTTTGTTGTTTTAGAGCCAGCCTTTCACTGGGACCTGGGGATCACCCATTCAGCTAGGCTTGCTGGCCAGCAAGCCCTGAGATCCACTTCTCTCCTTCTCTGCCTCTTCCCAACACTAGAACATGTGCCACCACGCCTTTTTAAAAAAAAAAAACAAAAAAAACAAAACAAAACATGGACTCTGAGGGTCTGTTTCAGGTTCTCATATTTTTAAGGCAAACACTTTCCTGACTGAGCCGTCTCCCCAACCCCCGGTGCCCATATAGTTCAGTGTGACATGAGCAAGGCCAGGGAAGCCTAACCTAACTAAAAGTGCTACCCCATCCTAAACTGAGGCAGGGGAGGAGGGCAGAGACAGAGGGATGCAATCAGCTCATCGTCATGTCTTGGTGGCGGCTGTGCCAGGCGCTGTCCTTGGTGCTGGGACCCAAGGCAGGAACCAGGTGTTCCTTGGGTACTGTCCTGGTTGAGGGGCATCCAGAGTGGGGCAGGGAGATCACAGAACCCTCAGAAAGTCACCAGTGGTACAAAGTAGGAAGAACTCAGGAAAGGTGAGCTTTTCTGGACGTGCTGTAGTGGGGAGATGAAGGAGCCCTGTTAGAGACCGGGCAGGACTTTGTGGCCGTTCTTGGGAACCTGGACTCGGTTCTGAGAGCTGAGGAACAGCATTGATGAGTTACAATATGGGGCAGGGTGTCACAGCTAGGGAATGAAGATAACTATAGTTGTGACATGAGAGATGACGTTATGTGGGGCAGGTCTGGAGCCCCAACATTAGGTTAGGAAGTTCTGTTTGCCTTGGGCTGTGTCATGTTCCCAGCAAAGCTAGAAGTGAACGGGGAGAAGGTGACTGACAGGAGAAGCCACGAAGTCAGCACAGCTTCCTGGGTGCTGCACGCAAGAAGAAGAGGCCGGAGACCCTGCTTCTCCCTCCCACCCCTCCCACCACTGTTCCTTGTTTGGGGCGCATGCTTAATGTTTCCCAGAAGGAGCCCGCAGTAGGCATGAGGACACAGGCATGGAAAGGAGCTCTGGACCTAACTGAGCTCCAGGCTAGAGCAGAAAAAGACAAGAAGACCAGATTGGGAGCAGGTTCAAACCTTATAGTCTCCTCTTCCCACCAAACCTGCTTACCACCCTCACCTCCTGCATCCACTGAGTCTGCCGACCTTCTTCTCTCTCTGGGTTCCCTGAGAAGCCGTAGAGACTTTCATCTAGAAGGGTCACCACATTATGGCTGGAGGCCATGTTCTGGCTCTAACAGTAGCTGTAGAGTCCCAGCAGGACCCTAGAGAACACCCACCCCTAACTTGCATTCCCCCCTCAGCTCTGAAGCCCATCAGGGTCCCCCTTTTCAGCCCCTTAGTTCGGGGCCTCCTGCAGCTCCCTGCCCGTGGCCTCCATCTGGCCTTCAAGGCACGGCTTCATTTTCTTTGGCCGCCTTCTTTCCATGTACCTGGTTGCCTTCCAGGATCAGCTGAGGTTCAGACTTGACTCCATGGAAATAGAGATAGACACAGTCCCTTTTTTAAATTTAATTTAGTAAAGAATAAGAAAAAGAAAGAAAGGAGAATTCTTGGCAAGGGTGGTACCTTCCAAGCCAGAGCTAGGAGACCCCACGGAAGATGCTGGAAGCTTGAATGGCAGGTAGTCAGCAAGCTTCTCCTGTTCAAGCTCCCGTGTGCTTCCCACCTCCTCTCGGGTCTCCTGCTCTGGCAGACTTCAGGCCTCACACTGTCCTCTGCCTCTCACCTCCCAGGCGTTCCCCTGCTCCCAGCGCACCCTCCCCCATGGCCACAGCCCTTGCCAAGTCCTGGCACTGACACACGGCTCAGCCCCTGCCTGGGGCCCTCTCGGCTCCAGCGACCTCTGGATGCCCCTCCCAGGCCCACCGCACACCGTGGGCTGTTCCAGCCGAAATTCCCTTGCACCGTGGAAAGAGGAAATGAGAGCGGGGTGGGGGCAATGGATGGCGGAGGAAAAGAAAACGAGATGGGACTGAGTCCTGAAAGAGGGTGGACTGAGGGGAGAAGAGGAAGCCAGGGTTGGCTACTTGGCTGGGGCTGCACTGGGGCTGTGGCAGGAACTTGTCAGGACAGACCCTGAGGAGTCCTGTCCCACCATCCCACGGCAATGTCTAGGGTCTTGCTTTGGCCTGCGCGTGGGCCTGATTCTACCCCGATTCTTTAGGAATGCCAAAAACACCCAGGGACGTCTGAGCTGCTGAGGAGGCCAGGAGGATTGTGTGAGCTGGCCAGGACCAGAGAATGGGACTTACAGGAGAAGCCTAGAGAGAGTCACGTGTCCTTGTAGCTTGGCTTCTCTCTTCACTCCTTCCGGTCATTCCTCCCAATCCCCGAATCCCACTTCCCACCCTTAGGGCCTTTGGTATTTCACTGGCCTCACTTCTGCCCCGAAAAGAGCTGTGGTCTCTAAGCTGCACGTCACCTTGCCCCTCTGTGAGTGTGTGCATGTGTGTGAGTGTGTGTGTGTGTGTGTGTGTGTGTGTGTGTGTGTGTGTGTGTGTGTGTACGTGTGTATGGGGGGGGCGGAGAGAGATGGAGTAGTTTACTTATATGTTGGTATGTAGGCACACACGTGTGTGTGGGCTTTCATGTACATGTGTGCATGTGGTGGGGGCATAGGTCAATTTCAGTGTCATTCCTGAAGACTGTATTATTTTACTTTTGTGTGTATGAGTGTTTTACCTGCATGTATACATGTGTACCATGTGCATGCCTGGTGTCTGTGAAGGTCAGAAGAGGGTGTCAAGTCCTTGGAACTGGAGGTATGGGTGTTGTGAGCCACCCGGTGGGCCCCCATGAACCTTTGCAAGAGTAGCCATCTCATTTTTTGAGACAGGGGCTCTCAATCTCATTAGGTTGAACTGGCTGGCCAAGGACCCTTAGAGGCCCTCCTGTTTCCCTGTCTCCATCTCTTGGGTCACAGGTGCACACACAATGCCTGGCTTTCTTATGGAGTGGCTGGGGATAGAACTCAGGTCTTTGTGTTTGGGCACAATCATTTTATCTGCTGAGCCATTTCCCCACTATGTGCTTTCTAAAGTGAACAGTGCTATTCCTATAAGATATTAGCTCTCTGAGAACATGCTTTTACCATCCACCTCTGTTGCCAAATACACCATTCCCTGGCATGGCTGCCATGTGGGTGAGAACAAGGCAGTTCTCTCTTGCCCAAGTTGAGGGCAAGCCACTAGATAACGCAAGGTCATTTCATGCAAGGAGTTGTGTTGTTGTTTTTGCTCTTTTGGGGGACCCACCACCCAGCTCCCAAATAAATCACACACAGAGGCTTATTCTTAATTATAAATGCCCAGCCTTAACCTGACTTGTTTCTTGCCAGCTTTTCTTAACTTAAATTATTCCATCTACCTTTTGCCTCTGGGTTTGTTCTGTTCTCTTCTGTAAATCTTACTCTTACTCTGTGGCTTGCTGTGTAGCTGGGTGACTGGCCCCTGATGCCCCTGATGCCCCCTCCTTTGACTGCTTCTCTTTTCTCCTCCCAGATTTCTCCTTCTATTTCTCCTCTCTGCCTGCCAGCCCCGCCTATTTCTCTCCCCTGCCTCACTATTGGCCATTCAGCTCTTTATCAGCCCATCAGGTGTTTTAGGCAGGCACAGTAACACAGCTTCACAGAGTTAAGCAAATACAACATAAACAAAAGTAACATACCTTAAAATAATATCCTACAACAGAGCTGACCTTCAGCTGAGGGGCCCAGAGAAAACAGCTTTCCTACAGTAGCTCCCTCATGCCTTCCAATGAAAACAGCTGCAGGGTAAAGTTAGATGCACCAGCTTCTTTTGTCTTGTGGTTTCAGTCCCCCATAGGTTGACTGCCTTGTCCTGGCCTTGTGACATGGAGTGTGGAGAGCACCACACTCCATCTAACTTTGGGTTTTTTTTTTAAGGTTTTATTATGACATAATTTACATGCCATAATATTCACTCCTAACATCAGTGTCATTAGTGACTTTAGTAAATTCACTGAGTTGTGCAATCCCCACCACAACCCAGTTCCAGAAGTTTCTGTCACCCGCTCAGCTTTCCCAGCATGAGGAGTTTCCTTCCCGCCCTAGTTACTCGGTGTCTTTATCATAAATAGGATCATTTTCTACTGGGAGAGAAATGAAATTGAGTCGTTTTCACCTCAGTGTGAATTAATTGGCTACAGTTATTTATTTTATAAACTCATTAAGTAAATATTTGGTACTGTTTCTAGCACTGGTGATAGAAACCTTAGCCAGGAGCAGGTCCCCGTGCTGAAATGGCTACATTTATGGGGCTGAGGGGATGGCTCATCCAATAAAGCTTTTGCCTCTCAAGTGTGAGGACCTGAGCTGAGCTCCAGAACCCACGTGAAAAATTCCAGTGTAGCTGGATGTGCTTGTAATCCTAGTACCAAGGAGGCAGAGACAGGTGGATCCTGGGGCTCCATAGACACCCAGCCTAGCCTACTTGGTGAGTAACTGGCCAGTGAGAGGCCTTGTCTAAAAAATACAAGATGTATACAATGGAGGAACAACAGCTGAGGTTGATCTTTGGCCTTTGTACATACACATCACACATCTCTCTCTCTCTCTCTCTCTCTCTCTCTCTCTCTCTCTCTCACACACACACACACACACACACACACACACACGCACACACACACACACACACACTGAGGCTTCATCTTAGGCAAGGAACATGTCCCAAGGATCTGACCCAGATAGACCAGAAAGATCACTTGGCAACTACTGGGATCTTGATCTTGAACTTGGATTCCCATTTGCTTCCTGCTGACTAGAGATAGCAAGGATGTGCATGAAAGTGCATGTGAGCCTGTCAGTACATGAGCTGTCCATGACCAGCTACGGTAACCTTGAATGAAGGAAGATGTGTGAGTCAGGTGACAATCCAGATTAGCCTCCTACTGCAGCTGCCTACCCTTGGAAATAGGGGTCATTGCACAGGAAGTGACTGAGTTGATACACTGGACAGTGAGGAGGCAGGAATTGGGTGCTGGCAGCAGGCTTCAGACAGCTTGAGAGAGAAGGCTGGCCTGAGTCTCTTTCCCATGTTTTATTTTATTTGTCACTGACACAAATAAGGATACACCCTAAATTCTGGATGTGTAGACAACAGACATTGAAAGACCACAACTTCTTCTGGACTCCAAGGGATGAAGAAGTGGCTCATGAATTCTTTCTTTGGTCCTTGAAGAAGAGAAAAGGGTGGGTAATAATATGAACATGGTCCTCAAAGCTTTCAGCTTTGATTTCAGAGTTAATTGTTAATTAGCATGAGGTGGCTGCCCCATCTCTGTTTGGGTGGTAGCCAGAAACAGTTTTCCATCCATCACTGAATCTAAATAGTGTGATACTGACTCTCATTCAACCAACCAACCAACCAACAACCAACCAACCAACCAACCAACTATCCATTCCTCCCTCTCCATTCCTCTATTATTCTCTCCCCTTTACCTCCTCATCCGTTCACCCACCCACTCACCCACCCATCCATCCCTAATTTCCTTCATTTTTCCTCCCTATCTCTATCCATCCCTCCATCTAGCCACCTCTCCATTGTAGCACGAATCTTAAAAGTTCTTATTAATAAAAACAAACCTGAAGCCAGATATTGGGGTGAATGCTGGAAGACCAGAGAAACAGAACAGGCCACAGCTAACCTCACCTCGACAATTCCTCAGCTGATCCTGTTTCCTCAGACTGGAAGCCTCTGAGTCCTCATCCAGATGAATCTCAGCTGAGCTGCTGCTAAAAGCCTAAAAGCTTAACCAGGCTATTTCCTGGTCCTCATGCCTTATATACATTTCTGCTTTCTGCCATCACTTCCTGGGATTAAAGGCTCTTGTTACCATGCCTAGCTGTTTCCAGTGTGGCCTTGAACCCACAGAGATCCAGACGGATCTCTGCCTCTGGAATGCTAGAATTAAAGGCATGTGTGCCACCATTTTCTGGCCTCTATCTAGTGGCTGTTCTGTTCTCTGACCCCAGATAAGTTTATTAGGGAGCACAATATTTTTGGGAACACAATATCACCACCTCCATCTATCCATCTATCCATTCTTCCATCCCTCCATCCATTTTTTTTATTAGGAATCTACCAGATGCCAGGCCTTACAAACACAATGCTAGAAAAGTCTAATTATCTTATTCAAGGAGCACACAGTCTTCTAGGGAAGACAATGAGAACACACCTTCACAATTGCAGAGTGTATTTGTGTGTGAAAGAAGAGAGTACATACTGTCCAGAGGACCATGGACCAGAGTCACCAAATGAGTCACAGTGAAGGGAAGCTGACTGGGAAAAAAACTCCTCATGAAAGTGGTACCAGGTGAATAGCAGTTGTGGGACAGGCTTCATTGGTGATAGAATTCTTTGCAGGTTAGGAAAACCTTGACTGATTCTGGGGGCTTTCAGAAGGAAAGGAGGATGACTGAACTTCCACCAGATCCTTGTATGCTGGAGGAAGCAGACAGACAGGGCTTAGACTCAGAACCCAGGCAACAATGCCACACAATTGTCCACCCTGTGAGAGTCCCCACAAAGGTCTCCAGATCTGCCCATGGAGGCTGGAAGCTACCTGAATGAGTTTCAGTTTATAACACAAGGGAGATAAGAAATATGGCAGAGGAAAAAAATGTGCAGACCAGTAAAAATGTACCCTGGAACTATGCCTGCTTGTGGACTGGTGGTTGGGAAATGCTAGGCTAGAAGATCTCTAGCATCCCATGAAGCTAATGTTCCAGCTGTCCTGGTCTACAAGCCATAGACCAGGTAACAAGGTAACAGTAAGCTGTGGGTGAAACAATGCCAGAGATCCTGGGTGAGTACAAGTCCCACACATCCTCCAAGAGCCTAGGTGGCAGAGACTGGATCCCACCCTTACGGCTATGCCATCTGGCGAGCAAAGAGAGTCTGTCCTTTTCCCTCAACAGTAGCAGAGAGGACACATAGGGAAGAGTATGGCTGGGAGATCCAACCATTCACTGGATCCAAGAAGCCAGGCCCAAGCCAGACACACACACAGAACTCCATGCCTGTTTCCCCAAATGACCAAAAGTCCTCTAAATCTTCCCATTGGATCAAGTGTGCCACCACAGTTTTCATTTTTCAAACATGCTGAATGAATATCTAATATCTAAGTACCACGGGCTGTGAAGGGAATTGAAGATGCTAGCAGTAGGAGAATGTGCGAGTCTTAAGGGTATCTAATTTCTGTAGGTGTCATTAAGAAGGTAAGCATGGTGAGCCAAGCCCCTGTCTTGGTGACAGAGGAACCTTCCCCAGGAACAAGCAAAGCTTAAGGTCTGACTGTCTAGCCAGTCAAAGGCATGGGCTACCTGACTCTACAAGGAATCACAGTGGCCAGTGCAACCATCATCTCAGCCAGGTCACCCCTCTAGAAAGAACATCTTCCTCTCTTTAAACTAATCCACCTTCTTGTCTGGCTCTTCTGCTTCCTGTGAGGTTTGCACGAGGCTTGTTGTCATAGTGGTACTAAGCTGTTGGGATGGGATGCCAGGTCTTCTCAAAAGCAACTGGTCCCCAATGCACAGACAGTGTGGTGGGACAGGAGGAGATGAGGTTGGTGCAAGCTAGCTAATGATCTGGGTTCTACTCAGATGGACCAGTCACTGAGCTCTCCCAAGTTGCATGCTGTAAATTGAGGACTGTGCTATCCCCCATGCTTCTTGGCATCTCAGAAGGTCTAGGCTGGAAGCATCCCTTAGAAACCATCGATGGCCCCTCTGCTGAGTTACTTGGAAAGAACGAGGGAGAGTCTCTGTGTAGGGAAAAGAGTAGAAGAAAGGACACTTCATATATGCAGTGTCCAAACTGCCCATAATCCTGCATTTAATAAACAGATGAACTTTTCCAAACACATCGCCCATTCTGAGCTCCATTTTTCTCAGCTGCCTACATGGACAGCTGCCTAATTCCTATTGACAAGTGTCTGGTGTATAAGTTGAGAATGGTGTAAGCTCTCACTTGTCACTGGCTCTAATTTACCCGAGACAAACCTTGCGAGGACAGCATTGTATTTTGTTGTCAGTCTTTTGACTCGGTCTTTAGTGTGTAGTGGCGATTATACAGCGTGCTAGTTAGTGCAGAATAGTGACTACAGGGGTATACCAGTAAGCTCTTTGGTGCTCTGACTTGAGAGGAACATCTTAAAAGAAGGGAATGCTTCTTTTGTCTTGTGGTTTCAGTCCCCCATAGGTTGACTGCCTTGTCCTGGCCTTGTGACAAGGCAGAAGCATGGCAGAAAGACACTGTGAGGATGGAGGAAGCCGCTTCACCTCACGGCCATGCTCATAAGAAGTCACTGAAGGCATTAAGGCGATAACATACTGCAAATGTTTACATAGGCTATCTGTACGTAAAATTTCCCTCAGCTGTGACCTTAAGATTTGTGCATCCCCAATAAATAAAGGAAATGAAGGAAAATAAAGTTATCTACATCCAAAGCACTGTAACTAACATCACTAGGAAGAATTATCATTAGCTAGGTCCCCTGAGGGCCACTGCTTTTCCAGATGACCTCTTTGTATGGGTTGGGAAATGTCATTTCTTTTCTCAAGATCCATTGCAGCAGAGCTTGTAAGGTGGCTCAGTGGATAAAGGCACTTGCCACCAACCCTGACAACCTGGGTTCGATCCCTGGGACTCACATGAAAGTGAGAGATGGAAGGAGAGAACTGACTGTTACAAGTTGTCCTGCGTGTGCACACACACACAGTAGTTAAATGTTTAAAGGTTCTTCACTGGAGGCCATTGTGGGAGATGAAGAGGCTCCTGCTGGTCACAAACTACCGACTCTAGAGACACGTCTGAACGTAAGAATATCCACAATGACCCCATCCATCTCTCCAGTTTCGGACCAGTGGCGCTACTTTCCTTTAAACTTCATTGATAAGATTTACTTAGATCCAAGACTGTGCTCTGAATTTTCTCCTTTCTTGAGTTCTGTAATGCCTGCTTATGTTTTCAACTATCCTTCCTTCTTTTAGAGAAGGAACAAGGATGACCTCTGGGTACCTGGTGGAGGCAGCCTTCACACCCAGGTGGCAACTTGGCTGCTGTGAGCTTTCACTGGGGTCTCCCACAGGATGCTTTTGTGACCCTAAAATCCTCTCTGCATTGCCTACTCTTCTTCTCCGCTTGCTTCCCCAAATCACTGATCTTCCACTGCCTCCATAGTTTATTCTTCTGCAGAATTTTATGTAGTTAGAATCATATAGCATATACACCTCCATTTCAGATTAGCTTTTTAATCAATAATGGATGTTTAAGGCTCCCATTTTTTCATGGCTTGAAGATTTTTTTCTTTGTTGTTATTTATTTTGAGACAAGATCTCACTGGTAGCCCAGACTTACACAGATCTCGATTTGAGACCAATTTGAGATCAGGCTGGCCTCATACTCATAGCATCCATCCTGCCTCTTCCTTCTGAGTGCTGGGTTACAAGTGTGCACCACCATGTCTAGCTACTCAGTTCTTTTATAGCACTGGACAACATTCCACCCTTGGGGTGTGCCTTGTGTGTTTACCCACTCATCTGCTCATCTTGGTTGCTTCCAGGTTTGGGTAATTGGGTAATGTGGTTCTCCAATCAACCATTCATGTTTTCATGTGGATATATGCTATCAATTCAAGTAAGGAGATGCAGGGGAGCTCAAGTCCTGGACTGTAAGATAAGAGTGTAGCTGGTGTTGGAAGAAGCCTCTTTCCACATACCTGGATGTGGAACATGCTCTCATGGGCTTACTTTCCACATGCATGCCTTTAGTCTGTTGAGATCTTTTCTCCCATTTTGAAAGTTGAGTTACCTTCTTATTGTTATTTTTTAAAGGTTCCTGTATATTTTCAATAACAGTCCTTTTGTAATTATTTTCTCCCAGTCTGTAGCTTATCTTCTCATTTTCTGACACTGTTTTGTTTTGTTTTTTTACAGAAAACTGTAACTTAATGAAAGTAGGTCTATCAAGTATTTCTTTCATGGACTGGTGTTATAATTTGAAGGTTCCCAAGGTCATCCAGGTTTTCTCCTCCATCATCTTCTAGGATTTTACAGTTGGACAGTTTACATTTAGATCTATGAGTCATTTTGAGTTAAATTTGGGGGGGGGAGAGGTGAAGTGATTTAGATAATGATCATCCTCTTCCCCCTCCTTTTTGCACACGAATGGCCACACATTCCAGCACTCTTTGTTTAAAGATCTTTGGTTCTATGTACTGCCTTTTTTTCTTTGTTAACCATCTATTTGTTGGTTTTTTCATCATGATGATCTTGTCTTGGTTTTTGTAACTTTATATTAATTCTTTCTAAAAAATGTGCATGTGTTAGTACCTGCATAGATGTGACCACGTTTGTGCCAGGTGCCAGAGGAATCCAGAAGAGGGCATTGCATCCCCTGGAGGTGGAGTTACAAACAGTTGTCAGCATCAGATGGGGGTGTTCAGAACTGAACCTAGGTCTTCTGCAACAGCACTAAGTACTCTTAACCACTGAATCATCTCTCCAGCCCACTTCATGGTCTCATAAGCCAGTTGGTCTCATCTTCTGATGGTCCTTCCTCTCTAATGTTCTATTGGCTTTCTTGGGGCATCTGTCACTCCATATAACTTAAGAATTGGGTTGTTAATATCCAGGGAAAAACTCACTGATTTCCATTAAGGTTGTATTGAGTCAAATTTAAGCTCAACTGTAGTCTGCAGTTTTCTCAGGTCCCTCCCTGCCCCACGGTTTGTGTTCCTCCAGTTGTGCCTGGTCCTGTGGTCCCTCAACCGCTTATAAAATAATCACTCAGAGGCTTAATATTAATTGTAAATTATATGGCCTGTGGCTCAAGCTTCTTGCTAGCCAGCTCTTCTAACTTAACCTATTTCTATTTATCTATAAGTTGTCACATGGCCATGACTTACTGGTACTTTCACATGTTGCTTCTCCTGGTGGTGCTGGTGTCTCTCTAGACTCTGCTTTTCTGTCTCTCTTCTTGGATTTTCCTGCCTGCCTCTAAGCTGCCTTGCCATAGGACAATGCAGCTTTATTTATTAACCAATGGGAACAACATATAGTCACAGCGTACAGAAAAACAACCCCCAGCAGTCAAACTAGGAAGTACTGGCATCTTGAACTCATTGTCTCTCTACCCACGAACACCTATATTCTATTTTAATTGTTTTTTTTTTCTGTGATGGCTATTCTTGGTTGTCAGCTTTACTACCTCTGGAATTAACTAAAGCTCAAGCAGCTGGGTACACCTCTGAGAAATTTTTCTTGATGTGATCATTTGAAGTTGGAAGACCCACCCTAAATCTGGGCCACACTTCCAGTGGCAGCCTACATAAAGGACACCAAAGAGGGAAGCTTTGCTTTCTGCCTGCTTGCCCTTATTCTCTTTAGTAAGTCCATTCCTTCACTGGCATTAGAGCCTACTTTAGCATTCCAGTGTATACTGAAGACCAGCTGAGACATCCAGCCTTGTGGACTGAACAACTACTGTATTCTGGGACTTTCCATTGGGAGACAACCATTATTGGATTAGCCAGAGTACTGCCTGTAAGCCTTTCTAATAAACTTCATGTATATATTCTAATTTCATAATTATGTATTTCACATATATAAATTTATATATTAATTTCATACATATATATATGTGGTGGTATTTTACTTGTACTGAAATGTGATTTTAATTGTATGTTAATAAATAAAGTTGTCTGGGGGTCAGAGCTATTAGAGCCATAGCAAGTGCATGGCAGCTGTGGCGCACACCTTTAAGGACCTGGAGGGCGGTACATTCAGGCAGTGATGAGGCAGTCACGTGTTTGGGTTTACAACCAATGAGAAGGCAGAACAGCTAGACTATATAAAGACATACACACAGGAAGTAGGCCCCTTTTTCGGAGAGCTCTCTTGGCTGAAGAGGATCGCTGAATCAGGAAGGGTGAGGCTCTTAGCTCTGACCTTTTGGCTTTCTTCTCTGAATCGGCTCTGTGTTTCTTATTTAATAAGACGGTTGGTTACATCTACATATATATAAAACATACTCTGTGTATATTGCTCCTATCAGTTCTGTTCCTGTAGAGAACCGTGACTAATACAATTTTCTTATTTTTTTCTCATAGGAACAGCTTCCACACCAGGTTCAAAGAAAACCCAGCTCACTGCTTACTTCTATGGTTTGACTATATCTTCTCCAAAATTCATGGTGAAACCCCCATGGTGGTGGCATTGGAAGATTAAGCCTGCCAGAAAGGGCAGTGAACTCCTGTAATCCTATCAGTCTGGAGGCAGAGGCAGGAGGATATGAGTTCATTATGATAGTGTCTTATGCTGCCTTACATAGAGCTAAGTCCTTTGGGGGAAGCATCAAAGTCACGGTGGCTCTCCCCCATGATGGAGGGACAAACTCCATTGTCCTTCTGCAGGATGCTACTGCCACTCAAAGTTGGGGCGCTTGCAGGCCTCTACATAAGTTCTGCTCTGTAGTGTAGAAAGTGTTTCCTGACTCCTCCAAAGCTCAGCCTGCAAAATTGAGAACCCTGGTCAGGTCTGCAGCTGTCCTCCTCAGGCCCGTGGGGTGACTGATTCCCTGAAGGCTTCCTGCAGGGTCACATACGTCTTACAAAGTTCCTTGGGGGCTTTGACTGTAATTCTTTCTCTTCTGCATTGCTGGCGACTCTGCACATTCCCCGTGTCTGTTACCATGTTGGTCACTGGGGTGAGAATTTTGGGGAAGTGTGAATCGGCTGTAAGGATCACAGTGTGGCCTTCTTCAGGACTCTGAGTCTGTCTACCTGTCTATCTAGTTAACTCTCCAAGATGGTCAGACCTCAGTGAGACTGGGCCAAGAATCCCTTCTCTTTACTTCCAACTCAGCTCACTTGATCTCGTCTTCCTTTTCCCAAACCAGAAACTTGGCTTCAGGGTGCCAGATGTGTTTGCGCGTGTTTAAGGGTGATCTTATGCAGTATTCCAGTCCAGAAGAAATAAGGTTAATGCAACAGAAATGTGGATGCCAAGAGACACTGGTCTAGTGAAGAGAAAACTCTGTCTGGGAAGCGAAGGAGGAATGCTGGCCAAGCTTCTGTGTCCATCACTAATAGGCTGGGCTGTCCCAAGAAACAGCCCTCCTCTGGGGGAAGAAGGTCTCCCCCCTTCTCCTTTGTCACGTGGAAGCCCTCAGTCTCAAGATCACCCTCCTTGTGGTAACTGTAGATTTCACTGTGAGCCAGTGGCTGAGGCTCAGATTTCCAGTGAAAGCATAAGGACTTAGAATCCCGGCACTGGGGAGGTAGCAGGAGGAAGGTCAGGAGTTGGAGGCTATCCCTGGCTACATGAGACCCCGTATCAAATAAAATGAAAGACAGCAAACAGACAGGAGAGGCAAGACTTAGGAAGCCCCGAGGAGTCAGGCAACACATTTTGTGAAAAGGCATGGGATGCTGAAGACTTAGCTGAAAAAAGGAAGTGGGGAGGACTAACTGGAGACGTGGAGGGATTGAAGAGACAGAAGCTGAAAACAAGAAAATCCAACAGAGAAGGAAAATGAGAAGGGAGCGGCTAGAATGTCCTGAACCACTGTGGTGGTGGTGTCTGTAGAAGTCAGCCAGGCTGGAGAGAAGTGGACACACAGAGGTTCCAAATGTCCTCATGATGTCTGCTGCCCACACATTTTACCACTTAAATCCCCTGCCCACTCAAGTATAGGAGATATGGTGATGCAGTGACATTGGGACACCACTAGGTGGCCGCTGGCTCCGAGCTCCGAGCTCAGCAGGGGGAATTCCTGCCCCTGTAACTGGAGCCCATTTCCTATTTCCTCTGCTCCCTGGAGAAGATAGGATGGAATTGCAATGAAAGGGCCTCAGAATAGAACAAAGCAAGCATGCAGATATGCTTGGTGGGAGCGGCTGTTGCATGTCAAGACTAACCGCTACAGAGGGTGGAAGCTTGCCCCAGGGTTCCTCTCTTAAAGCAGCAAGCAGAGTTGGAACATAGGATTCCAAAGCCAAGGTCCTTTGGTGGTGAGCTTTAGACTAGCCTGTGGTCAGCACCAAGGATATGAGGTCAAGGTTTGTTCGAGGTCAGGGCTGGGGATACAGTTCAGTCAGTAAAATGCTTGCTACCCAAGCCTGAGGACCCGAATTCAAACTCCAGAGCCCACGTTGAAAGCCAGGTATGTGGCACACTTGCGATGATGCATGTGCTGGGGAGGCAAAGACAGGAGGATCCCCAAAGCTCTCTGTCCAGCCAGCTGAGCCTAACCGGCAAGCCCTAGATCCCAGTGAGAGACCCTGTCTCAAATAAAAGGCAATAGCTTTTGGGGAATGACCCAAAGTTGACCTCTAACCTCCACACACACACACACACACACACACACACACACACACATATGCACCTGAGCATGTGCAGGCACATGCACACACAGAATCCATGGATATTTGGAGCATACTCTCTGGGGGGGGGCACAATAAACAAAACAAAACAGAAACCAGGGATACGTCCTAAACTGTAGTGAGACTTTTTGAAGGAGAAACCTGGGAAGGTGGGGTAAGACTTTGAGAGTCTAAACAGAATGGCAACACACAACTGCAGTTAATAACAGTGAACAAATGTAGGGACACCACAGTCCCCAAACGTTGGTTCCTCTCGGTCAGCATTTGACTTACTCCCAGGCACAAGGTGACATCCCTCTTGGATGCAGATACCTATTGTATCTGACCATGAGCACCTCCCCATACATCCCTAGTCCTTAGTGCCCCAGGCCCTGTGTCTGCACTTGGGTCTGCCAGGACAGGAGCTGGCGCCGGGTGTGGTGGACACAACCTGGAAACAGGGAGCGGCCGTGGAAACAACATGAACCTGGCACATGCCCACTGCCACTCCCAGGCTGCAAAAGGGCTGGGCCATCCCTGGGGAAGGCAGAGCCTTGAGACACAGAGCCAAGGGGCTTCTTCAGCCTAAGGGCACCTTCAGGAGGCCTCACTGGCAGGGCCATTGATCTCCTGGCTGCTGCAGACATAAGGTCCATCCCCGTGCAACCTGGCACTTTCTACTGCGGTCTGTAGTATGCATTTTAGCTCTGTTTTCTTAAATACTGGCCACTGAAAAGCATTGCCCTTGACACTTTGACCTCTTTCTGGGGGTCCTTCTGTATCTGCCAGCAACCTCTGACTTCTACGAGAGAGTGGATTCACCTTCCAGTCTAGGGCTTTCTTGAGAGACTCTCCCTTCATCAGCACAGGATTCTCTGAGAAAGCTCTCTTCCCCATCAGTAAGAGGAAGCAAACATCCTGAGGAACTGATCCCCGAGAGGAGGACACTTGCCTCAGGAATCTCCATTGGTGTGGACAATCAGTGAAAGATTTTCAGCATACGCCCTCTAAGGGATGACATTCCAAAGTGTGAGGACCCCAAGAAACACTCCTGGCAAATGTAAGAGCCTGAGGACCCCTCTACAGTGAGGCAGACTGGGGTCCTCAAGTAGATGGCTCAGCAGTGTGGGGTCACCCCCCTCAGCTGCCTGGGAAACTCATGACAGTTCCTGAATAGTCAAAGCAGAATGGATGTGCCAAGCAAGAACTGGGTCAGGTTCAAGTCAGAGGCTGCCGGTCCAGAGGCCATGGCCACAGGACTTTGCAAAGGAAGTATGGCCAATATGATCGTGCTTGCGTGGCTGTGATGAAGGGAGCAAAGATACCTGTGGTAGCAGGAGACGGTATGAAGAAGCTGGAGGTGACGGCGTTACTGGTAAGGGTATTGTTCTAGGCAGTGGTAATGATGGTGACAGAGCTGCAGCGATGGGGCGCGAGGCTCCGCACTTAAGAGAGCGCATGGCAGAGGATCTGAATGCGGTTCTCAGCACCCCTGTGTGGTGGCTTCCAATTGCCTGTAACTTCAGCTCCAGGGGATCTAACACCCTCTTCTGGCCTCTGCAGGCACCTGCACTCACATGTACACACACACACACACACACACACACACACACACACACACACACACACACATTAAATATATATATGTATATATATATATATATATATATATATATATATATATATATTACCTACAGTGCTCAGCAAAGCAGTAGTAATGGCGGTGTGTGCGCTAGAGAGAAGGCATTGGTGGGGAAGGACTTAGATGACAGCCATGCCAGGGCTTTCAAGACACCTGCTAGAGAACAGGAGTCCTGGGGCAAGAGGAGTAAAAAGTTGGGGGAAGAAGGGACATAGGTGTTCACAGTAGCTGGGAAAGAATTTAAGGCACAGAGCAGGAAACAAAATCCATATTCAAAAGAGGTCGAAACTGGGCCCGGGACACCAGGAATGAAACCCAAAGATGTGCAGCCGGAAGTCCTCCAGGAGCAAGGGAGGAAGGTGGAGGCCAACCACACCAAAGGAGGAGAGGAGGCTCTCAGAGATGGAGCCTGGCGAGGGTGGGCGTGATGGTGAGGACGGTGGCCCGCAGTCTGCACGCTCTGGAGAGGCCAGATGGACCAGTGCCTGGTGCGGCCCCAGAAGGGACAGGAAAGGATTGACAACTCTCTCACCCTCAACCTGTTTCCAGCTGGGAGGGTGGAGCTGTGGAAGGATGTCAGAATCCCTCAGAGAACATTTAAAAAATAGCACATGGTGTATCCTGGGTACTCTGACTCAGTTTCTCCAGGGTGGGGCCTGGGCATAGGTATTTTGAAATAAGTTCCCACAGTGTTTCTGATCCAAACACATTCTCTCTCTCTCTCTCTCTCTCTCTCTCTCTCTCTCTCTCTCTCTCAGACCCATGGGACCTGCAGCTATTTTCAGCAGCCCCTCTGCTGCCCCATCCTGGGGTTATTTGTAGTGGAGGCAGGAGGATTATTTCCATGTCCTCACCTCTCCACCTGCCACGCCCAAAGGGTCTTGGATGATCTGACAGCCAGGACATGGAGCCTGGGCCGTAGCCAGGGCACAGATGCCTATTTCTCAATGAGGATCCAGTGCTAGGGCCAGAGAGGAAAAGGAGACACTGGCATCCAGCGATTCCTGTCCCTGTATAGTTCTGCGTAGATTCCTGGATGCCCTTGATAGGAACTCTGTGGTAGGAGGTTACAGTGTGGGGGAGGAGGTGGGGGAGCCTGAGTGAGTCTGAGAAGGACGGAGGCTGAGCTGAGGTTGATGATGAGGGAGCTGGACCAGGAGAACCCAAGTCAGGCCTAGTGTCACTTGGAGGAGGCTGTGCCATTGAATTCATTCTCTGGTGAACGACACTCCTTCTAGGCCCTGACTTTGTCTTCATGAAACCTTTCTAGGTCCCAGGCCCCACAGGGTTTCTTTGCTAGGCTCCTGGCCCATATGCCTTGTGTCTAGGATTAGACTGCATGCTTCCCAACTGTCTCACCAACAACAGATCTGCAAAGCCCAGGGCAACCCCAGCATGGCACTGCCCTTCTCTGGTCCTGGACTCCCAGCATGCCACATAAAGCATAAAGGAGTATGTATTAACTATGTGAGCTCAAGGCAAGATGAGGGTGAGTGAGTCCAGGTGGGAAGCCAGGGTCCTGGAGTTCAATTCCCCATGTGGCCCCTTGTCTGGCTCTTGGAGACCTAGCATGGGGGTGAGGACAGGATTACAGGTTATTCCAGTGACTCTTCTCTCCATCGGGCTATGTGCCCTGGTCCTATGGTAGTGTGTGAGACCACCTGCCGCAGTACACTGCCTGTTGGGTGCCTGATTCAAGTGGCCAGAGGCTTCTCTGAGGTGCTGACTGGTCTGTGTACATTCCTTGAGACCTGGTGAGGAGGCTACCTCACTGGGAAAGGGTGAAGATTGGTACATCGGCTGAAGGGAGTGACTCCAACTGACCAAAGGAATCTTCCTGAAGGGGAGGGAGGTAAGAAAGGCCTTGGGAAAGGACCCATGGACCAGAATGGTCTTTGAAGGTGGGAAGGACTACGGTGAAGGAGTGGGTAGCCTACGACAGAGGCTGTGAGACTCGCTTGCCTTTGAGGAGATAGGGACCCCAGAGGCTGTTGAGTCTCAGGTCCACGAGATGAAAGAAAGGGTGTAGTTGTGTAGTTGAGGGACTCACAGCAGTGACAGCACCCATGGAGCTTTTCAATCTGTATAGCTCAGATTCCTCTCTGGCCTGCGGATCCTTGGTAACTTGAGGTAAGGCCAGAAGCTCTTCCAGGTGAGGGCAGGAGCATCATGACAAAGCTACCTCTCAGCCAGGGCTTGAGTGGCTTCTTAGGTCCCAGGTCCTCTGCCTACCTGTTGTTCATTCTGCAGTGAAGGACTCATGTGTGATTGTGTGGTTGCTTAGGGCTGGAGGACGGTATGGGTGCTGGACAGAGAAGGAGAGTCCCTGCCTCCTGCCCAGTGACTATAGAAAGGTGTTGTTAGAAATCCCTGTATTCAGGGCTGGGGAGACAACACAGTCGGTAAGATGCTTGCACACAAGTGTGAGGACCTGAGTCTGAGCCTCAGACACATGGGGGGAGGGGACAAGCCGGGTCTGGACCGGGAGATGGTTCAGTGGTTAAAGAACTTGCCACACAAACATGAAGCCAGAGTTCAGACCCCTGGAATCCATGTCTTAGTTTGTTTCCTGTTACATGATAAGATCATGGCCAAAAGGACTTTGGGAAGGAGAGAGTCTATTTGGCTTACAGGTCCCAGTCAGAATCCATCATTGAAGGAAACCAGGGCAGGAAACTGATAAAAGGAGGAAGCCAGAGATGGAAACTGAAGCAGAGGCCATGGAAGAACACTCAATGGCTTGCTACTTAGGGCTTGCTCAGTTTGCTTTCCTAGAAGACATGGTCTGGCCTGCTTGTGGTGGCACTGTCCACAGTGATCTCAACCCTCCCATGTCAATCATTAATCAAGGAAATTTCCCACAGATATGCATAATACAGATCAATCTGGTGGAGGTGGTTCCTTAAGTGAAGTTCCCTCTTCCCAGACGACTCTAGTCTGTATCAAGTTGACAAAACTCTAGCATCACATTACAGCATTCAAATGTCAGGTGGGCATGGCAGGCCATTGGTTATTATAGCACTCAAGGGGCAGTGATAAATCCCTAGAACAAGCAGATTGGCTAGGCTAGCTGTAGAGGTGAGCACTGGGTTCAACTGAGAGCCCTTGCCTCAACAAATAGTTGGAGAATGATTGAGGAAAGGCGTCTGCCTCAACTTCAGCTTCTATGTGTATGAACACCTATCTAGACACACACACACACACACACACACACACACATCTGCATGCACACACACATACACACACATCTGCACACACACACATACACATCTGCACACACACACACACACACACACACACACACACACACACACACACACCACATGCATACACACGAGGAAAAAAACACAGGCTTGGTGGTATGCACCTAACATTCCAGTGCTGGGAAGTAGGGACAAGAGCATCTGTGGGGCTCCCTAGCCATCTAGCCTCGACTGCTTGGAGAGTTCCAGGCCAGTGAGAGACCCTGACTCAAAAACAAGAGACAGCACCTGAGGAATAACACCTGAGGTTGACCTCTGATTTCCATACCTATACATACATGTGTGCATGTGCACCCTCATGAACTTACACACACATCTTATTCAAGGGACAAGTGCAAATGGAGAAGTATCTAGAAAATTGGTCCCCAGCAGCCTCAGATCCAGACTAGAGATGATAAGACAGGGTACCTCTGGGGTGGATGGTTGTGTGAAGACAGGCCCTCTCTGAGAATTTGGAACCTTCTTTTCACTTCCCTGGGAACCTTCCCACGACATGAGTCTGCCTGCCCCATACTTGCTCTCTCTCTCTTTCAGGCCATTCTCCTTCACCTGATTTTTCCATATGGGAAGCAGCACTTAGAAACATAGATTCATACGCCACACAAAACTGCACAAAGACTTACAGGCACATGTTGAACAACTTCATCTGCAATAGCTTGGAACTGGAAACAACCCAAATATCCACCAACAGGTGTGTGGGTAAACACATGCTGGTATGTCCATTCAGTAGATCATTAGTCAGTAGTTAAAAGAAATGAGCTACTGAGTCATGCAATAGCTTGCCCAGATCTCGAAATAATTATGCTGAATGAAAGATGCCAGGCCCCAGATGGAATACAGTGTCTGACTGCATTTGCATAAAGCTCTTGGAAAGGTTAACAAAGTCATGGTGACTGAAAGCAGAACCCAAAGCAGGGATGGGGCTAGAAAGGGTGGCTCTCTGTCCTCGGCATCTGTACAGGGCTCACTATGCAGCAAACAGGCAGTAAGCTGTGCCTACGGCCATCTCAACAATAACAAGACAGTATGATAAACCCTAAACCATAGAATCCCAAGAAGCCTGTAGAAACAAGCTTGAAAGACAGCCCTAAAGGTATCCTGGGGGTAGTTAGGTCTAGACTGCCCTTGAGGAGTAAGTGGCTGGGATGGGGAAGAGTATTCCAAGTGTGTCTGCAATGGGTACAGAGATAAACTAGAGGATGACAGTGGTATCATGGAGGTTTCCTGAGCTTGTCTGTACCTTCATACGTGATGCCTACTGTGCTCCTAGCCAACTGGAAGTAGAAATAAGGATGCTCAGGTTTGCAGAAATGCCCCAGCCCTCACCTGTCTCCTGCGGGCTGAATCAAGAGTGTGACTTCAGAAATCACTCTGGCAGGTGGGCTCCTCTGGGATCTGTTATGAACCCCATCAAACTCCTGCACTGGGATGTTCAGGCTTGGACAAAGGGTGGAGAAAGGAGTAAACAAGACCAGCAAGGGGAGGGGGTTGTTTGCTGAGTGTGTTAGCTGACCGACCTGAGCTGGCCCTGATGGTCCCTGGGGGCCACAGAAATGAATCAATCCGGCAGAGTGCAGACCTTGCTGGGCTCTTTAGGGACAAGCCAGCTGTGTTCCCCACACACAGGGTGGCCTTGGGCAGCAGAGACAAACCGTGTTGCAGGCTGTGTGTGGCCAAAGCCGACCTAGCTCATGACCTGCCGTGAGTCCCCCCTCAGCCAGATTTCATGAGGTACGGCCTCTCGCCAAGGCAGACTTGCCACCCACCCTGAAGCAACAGAGTCCTCTGATACTACAGAGACCAGCTGTCCATGGGCAAGGAGGATCCGCCTAGCGGCTTTGTCCTGACATGCCCTTTCCTGGTGGATCCACCATGGCTCCCAAGAACATTCTCCTGCTACACAGACACTCCCCGCTTGCTGCTGATGCCCACATCTAAGCCATCTTCTGTCTACCCCACCCCTCACTCCAGAGAATGGCTCATTCCTTGTCATCTCTGAGCTCTAGCTAAGCAACAACCAGCAGCGAGGAAAGAGAAATGGCTGTCACTGAAGTGATGACTTACACTGCCGATACCTGCCGAGTAAGCAGAGACCCTGAGTGCGGTCTCCGGAACCCGTGTGGAAGGCGGCAGAGACAGGAAGATCCCTGGGGCCTGCTGGCAGCCAGTTTAGCTGAGTTACGGCTCCAGGTTCACTCAGAGACTCCATCTCAAAAATAAGGTGAAAGAAATAGAGGAAAACACCCCACATTGACACTCGTCTATAGGCACATGTCCATAAGCATGTACACACACACACACACACACACACACACACACACACACACACACACACACACACACTCCAGTCACCACTGGCCCCATCCTGTGTGGCCGGGACACTTCCCCTGTGCTGTTCAACTCAGTTGTTTTTTTTAAGTTAAATTATCATTCTAAAGTTATGAGCCTCTCTTTCTCCAAGGCTGCTGTTTCATTCAACTAGCCTTAGACAGTCCCAAGGACTCTGTCATTGGAAAGATGGCTCCCTCCAGCTCTCCAGGCCAAACTCATTCACCCTACCTGGAGATCCCTCTATGGATCATCTCCCTAGTGGTTCAGCTTGGTGCAAAGCTTGCTTTCCTAGTCACCTTCTCCACCCCAGGGAGGGCCAGAGTCATTCTTTTCTTGTGGCAAGCCAACAATACCTATACGTAGCATGTCTCAGGCGGCCAGGTCCTTTCCATGAGGATTGTTCCTTTCATGATAGATGAGGTCACGGTGGCCATGATCTGGAAGAAGAGAGAAAAGTACCCATGGCCATCTGTATGTGGAAGGGCAGGTGGGGCCTAGAGACCATTCATCGGCAAAGTGGATGGCTGTGGAAAGCTGGGCACGCAGAGCAGGGTATACGCTCCTTCTTATGGACGGGATGTGGCCCGGCCAGTTCTGACAGACCTTCTGCAAACAAAGCCTTGTGTATTAGTTTCTTTTCTCCTTGCTGCACCTTAAGGAAGGAAGTCTTTATCTTGGTTCACAGTCTGGGGGTATCATTTATCGTGGTAGGTAGGGCATGGGGGCAGGAGCCTGAGGCAGCTGCTCACATCATAGCATATCCACAGTCAGGAAGCAGAGAGAAATGAATGCTGATGCTAAGCTTGCATCTGTTTCCATGGAGATCCTAAATCTCATCAGCTTGGCAGTCAAGACTGACTATCATGCCCTGGAATTTCTCTTTTCCTAGCTCCCTCTATACACACATGTATGGGCACAGCTCAGCCATGGTGTATGTCCCTCCACAGAACACACTGCATCAGAAGGTTTGGTAAATGTGGCAATACATAGCACAGTATAGGCGGATCCACCCGTGGCCCTCCACTTGTCCCTCTGAAATAGAGGAGGTGGGCTTAAGCCCTTTGTGTGCTAAAGATGTCAGAGGTATCAGGAAGATGGATTAAATGGTGTTTGTGAAATATCAGAATGGTCCCCGGAAGAGAGGCCCCGAGCTCTAGCCATGCCAGTTGCTGGGGGTAGCCCAGGTTCGGAGACTGGAAGATGGAAAAGCCCTGGTCCCACCATGTCGTACACAGTTAGAAGAGGGAGGATACTGCAGAAAAAGGCTTTGGACCAAAAGTTTTTCCACTGATGAATCAGCGGAGAGTGGTAACAGGAGCCAGGCTGGCCTGTCCCCAGCCACCTCTGAGTCACAGCTGAGGTCCCTTGCTAATCTTAACCCCTCGAGATGACATGTTGGAACTTGCCAAGCTCTGCCTGGACCACCAAAATACCCGTAGGGTTGATGTAGCTCTGGAAAGGCTTGGCTCATCCAGGCAGGAGCCAGAGAATGGAGCGAGGGTGGAGAGAGCTGCCCTGGGAACGGAGCTCTGTTCCCTACGTACCCATGACCTTGAGCAGGATGAGCACCCTGGTGGTCGCTGGCAGATCTGCCACTCTCCCAGATCAGATCTGAGCTAGGCCCTGGAGAGAAGGGACCGGGGCTAAAGATTGCAGGCAGTCTCAGGCAGGGTCTGACCCCAGCCCTATCCCAGAAGCAGCTCCCCAAGCACTTGCCCTTCAAGGATGGGCAGCAAGTGACAGCCACCACAGCTTTAGGGTCAGATGAGTTTATTTGTTGTGTGTTTCGGGACAAGTCGTCCCCCAAGTCCCCTTCCTATAGTCCAGACACGTGGCCAAGGCTTAAGGCCTTAGACTCTGAAGTCATGCCAGCCTGGGTGAGGAGTTTGGCTCTGACGATGGCACCCTGGGACAAGTCATCCACCCTCACCAGCTCTCTGTCTGCTTGTCTATGAAGCATCGTGACAGCACTCAGATCAGAAGAGCATTGTGAGGGTGAGGAAGTGGTATGCATGCAATGCTCAGGGCAAGACCTGGCCCATCGCGAATACTCACTAGATCCCAGCTGTGGGCCTCACCACGTTCTCTGAGGAAACTGAGGATAGCAAAGATGACAGCTCTCAGTCATCTTCTCCTCTCGTCAGCTCCTTTCCCTTAGACTTGAGCTAGACAGCTCCTCCCATAGAGAGAAGGAATTCAAGATGCACAGCCAAGGGCAGGCAGAGCATAGGCAACCTCTGGGAGACAGGAGCCGAAGCCAGCCAGGTGCTGAGGCTGGGGACAAAGGGCCCCAAGCGGCCCTTAAGGCAACAGCCTGAGTACCAGATAGCTAGGAAAAGCCTGTCCCCAACCTGTCTGAGGCCCAGGTTTCCACCTCAGAGATCCTACCCTTCACAGACCTTCCCCAGCTGCTGCTTCTTCTTCTTCTTCTTCTTCTTCTTCTTCTTCTTCTTCTTCTTCTTCTTCTTCTTCTTCTTCTTCTTCTTCTTCTTCTTCTTCTTCCACTGCTATGGCCTGATTAACCATCATGTCAAACTATCATATGACTGTAGAGTAGGACTGGGAGGGGCCAGTGCCTGCCTGGTGTGCCGGAATCCCTGGGTTTGATTCCCAGCACTGCATAACTGGATTGGGGTTAGCAACTACTTCACTTAGAACACTGACACCCAGAAAGACTAGACTGACACAGGTCAGCCAGACCTCTGGTTCCTCTCAAACTCGGTGCTGGAAGCCCATTGTCCCAGCAACGCAGCCTTTGAAGCGCAGCAGGAGCCCTCTTCTACCTGTGGATGAGTGTGAGGATGCAAATTCTCCACCCAGGGAACTTGGAGGAGGCCAGGAGGGATGAAGGTGTCTCCTCTTCCTGGGAAGATGAGCTAAGCAAGACTCTAAACATGGAGCCTCTTGGGGGGGGGGCAGGCACAGAGCCTCTCACTTGGGCGGGTCATCACATTGTCACCTTTCCATCAGGTGGATCCTGGAGCACGTGGAAATCTTGGGTGCCCGATGGGAGATACTGTGAACATGGGAAACAGGGTACTGGGAGTGTAGTGTTGAAGAAGACTGGAGACAGCAGACAGCTGGGTAGCAGGGAGTGGGAGAGAGCGTTACCATGGAAAAGCAACTCCAAGTGGAACCTCTTGATTCTAGGTGGGACCCCTCAATTGCCACCCTCCCTGAAGTTCAGCAGTCTTCCAGACTATGGGAGAGAGCAGCTAAAATGGAAGGGGCGGGGTGGGGGGGGAGGGATGAGCAATCCCTTGACAGAGAGAGCTTTGACTGGGGTCAAGGGAACAGCTGGGAACGCCACAGGCACATCTGGCCACCGGACTGAGGGAGGGTGTGCCTGCAGCCGGCTCGGAGCCAGGGACGTGGTGGAGACAGATAGAGCCCAGTTTACTGTCCAGCGGAGGTGTTGCGACAGGAAGGCGGCTGGGAAGGAGGAGGTTCCCCAGGCGGAAACAATTTATCTGGGGCACGAGGAGCAGCTGGAGAGGGAGGCCAACTCGGCTTGCTTGTTTCCAAGGCCAAGCAGGACGTGAGGAAGGACTGACCCGTGCCAAAGTGGGCCAGCAGAGCTGCCTCTGCCCACGCGTGTAGCTCCATCAGCCACTGACTCTCTCAGAGAAGAGCTGGGTCCTGTTCTCTTCCCCATCTGGGACTGCCTTCCCTCAGGGACACCCCGTAGACTGCAGGCTTTGTCTGCTACCGAGAACACTGTGAGCAGCCACCACATGTCCAAGACAAAGAAGTAAAGGCATAGGGATCCCATTAGAGGAGCAGGGCCAGACTTCACCTCACCTCCACTCTTAAAACCCACTGATCAAACATTGAAATGGTGGCCCCTACCTCCAGGAATGTCTCCCCTCTGAAAGAATGTCCTATATCTCATCTTACCCATACCTTAGAAGACACTTGGGCCTCTTGTAAGTAAGGGACCCTGCCTTATATCTCTTTGTGTCTCACTTGGGACAGGAGAAAGAAATGAACAAGAATGTCACATCTAATACATGTCTTTTCCAGTCCTGTGGCAATCTTGTGGAGTGCCTACTCCATGTTTTGAATGAAGAAATCAAGGCTTAGAGATGAACAGACAAGCCTTAAGTCACATGATCTAAGGTCAGGAACTGTGTTGATTTCAAAGTTCAGATCCAGAATTCACACAGTGCCCCTGTGTGTCAGTATAGCTAACAGAAATCATGCTACAAAAACAAAGAGTCCCACATCCCACTGCAGCAAAGGTTGCTTCCTCTCACTTAAGATTTACTTGTTTATTTTTAAAGATTTTTTTTAATTATATGCATGCATGTGTGTACCTGAGTGCAATCATTTGCGGATCAGAAGAGGACATCAGATCCCCTGGAGTTGGAGCCATAGACAGTTGTGAGCTGCCCATGTGGATGCTGAGAACTGAACTTGGGTCCTCTGCAAGAGTGGAAAACACTTTGGACCATTGAGGCATCTCTCTAGACCCTCAAAATCTGAAGCTGGGCTTACCAAAACAATCTTCTAACACCTTTTTGTTTGGGCTACTTTGAGCCAAAAGTGGCTTTTCCTGTCTCCTCACTCACTGGGAGCAAGTGGCAAGCTAGTGTTCTGCTCAGAGCTGGCTGTTTGATTCCACTCACCTACAGAGAGTGGAGGAAATCAGGGAGCAGATGGTATTCTGGTGGGTTCCACTGCCTCTGGAACAGCTATGTGAGACACCAGCTGCTGGGCCATTAGGCAGCCCAAGTACTGCAGGATTCCCTGCACCTCTGATATGCTTACAGGATGCAGGACCTTTGCGGGCCCTTGTGTTTTACAGCAATTGCCAACAGACATTATGCTGAGCTCCAGCAGCTGAGGTGAGCTTGGGGCTCTGCCTCAGGTCAGCCTGAAAAATTCCCATGGGAGAATTCCAACGGGTTCAAGTCCACATTGTTTTTTTGTTTGTTTTGAGGTCCTTGCTGACCCCCAACTGTCTATAAACTTTTGATCTTCTGCTGCCACCTCCCAAGTATTGTGAGTGTAGATGAGCATCATGACGACCAGTTTATGTGGTCCTGGGTGTCGAATCTAGGGCTTCGTGCATGCTAAGCAAGTACTCCACCAACTGAGCCACGACCCATGTTTCCTTACTTGTTTTTTAAGATTTTTTTTAATTGTGTGCATGCATGTGTGGCAGTGTATGCATATATGCACCTGAGTGCAGTCCTCAGCTGAGGGCAGAAAAGGACACCATTTTTTCCTCTGTAAGTAACATCCTCCCATCACCCCCTACCAGGAACACCTCCAGAGCTCATGGTAACTGGTCCTGTCCTTGTGCCCTAATCCCTGACAAGAGCAGCAGCTCCCCACCCTTGTGTTAGCATGTGGATATGGAGGGAGACCCCCAAGTCGTGAGGAGCTAGGCCAGTGCTGCGACTTGGCTTGTCCTCAGCCATGAGAAGGCCTCAGTTTCCACTCTCTTCTTCCTCCTCCTCTTCTGCTACCTTGGTCCTGCTCCAGAGCCACATCTTAATCAATAGACCTAAAGGCATCCGGGAAAGCCATCTTGTCTATTCAGATAGGTACAGGAATGGAAATTTGGCTCACCTTTGGCCAGAAATTAGTTTCAGAGATAGTGCCTAGATCTCCAGCCACTGTTTTGAGACCATGGGCTATAAACTTGATGTACGGAGATTGGCAGGCCCAAAGCATGAGAGAGTGCAGTATAATTCCTTCTGCTTCTGCCCACTCTCCTCTGCGGTCCTCATCTGGACATGCTGTTCATCCTCAGTCCCATCTCCACGATATAGAAATGATGAGATAAAAAGATAGATTATTAAATCTACTTTAATACAAAAACAACTATTAATTTCAAAATATTTTACATTGGTATGGATTTTGGTTTATTGATACAAATTTAAAGTTAATTTTGTTATACTGTATGTATGTTTCTACTCTTGTTTGGGCCATTGCGTTTATGTAGCTCATTTTAAAATGTAATGTATAATTAAGAAGTACAGATTAATAGTTAGTCATCTATAATAGCCAAATTTATAGTCATGTTAAGTGTGTTTTCAAGGTCATACATAGCTATATTTAGATAGATAGATAGATAGATAGATAGATAGTCTTCCAACACTTCAAAGACCTACAGACTATGGCATTTAATATGTTTAATAACCTAAGGCTTTTCATGACAGTGAGACATGTCTTCTCCTGACAGCACCAATCTACTTCAGAGAAGATGATGGGCATCAAAGAATCTTCATATTGGAGTTTACTTTTTGTGGCAAAAGCTAGCCATTTGGGCAAGAAACTGCCCTTGCCTCAACTGCTGACAGTATGCTGTCCAAACTAGACAAGCAGGACACAAAAAAAGTGACTGCTGAAATTTGCCAAGACAGGGTAGGGCAGTCCTTCGAAATTTCCTGCTTCTTAGAAATGTCTTTCAGATATATTAGGCCTGCAGGCTGAAGTTGGATGCCCCAACATTACAGAAGAACTTTGGGTAACTGTCCAAGCAGCCAGATGTCCCTGTCATTAGGTAACATTATACCCATCTGGGGTCCATGAAGGAATTAAAGACTAAATAATTAGACTTAAAGTTTTCCTTGGTTATGATAAAAAGGTAAATTAGGTATAAAACTTTAGACTCACAAAGATAAGATAAATAGTATTTTCTCTAGATTTGTCATATACAAATGGACTGGATATTGTAACTGTAATTCTTACTTGATAACTGTATTTGTTGTATATAATTTAGTTATGTTAAAGCCAAAACCTTCCTTCTTAATTAAACAAAAAGGAGGAGATGTGGAATATTCCTTTACATTATGTGAAGATATGTCATTGTGATTGGTTTAATAAAAAATTAAATGGTCAATAGCTAGGCAAGATTTTCGGGGCAGAGAGAATGCTGGGAAGAAGAAGGGCAGAGAAGCCAGACAGACACGGAATGAGCTGCACACACAAAAGGGGATAGAGGTAAAATTGACGTGGTAGAATGTAGAAATAATAAAAATGTGGGTTAATGTAAGTTATAAGAGCTAGTTAGGACCAAGTCTAAGCTGTAGGCTGAGCTTTCATAATTAATAAGAAGTCTCCCTGTCGATAATTTGGGAGCTGGCTGGTGGAACAGAGAAAGACCAGCTACATCTCCATCCAGACACAGCCCGCTCCCCTGTTTGAAGGCCTTCCTTGATCCTTTACCCAAATTCTTGTTCATCCAAAGAGTCCAGCACGGGAATTATTTCTTTTATTACCCGAACCAGTCAGAGCCTGATGAATTTGTTTCATTTTTCTGTAGTTCTACTTTTAGCCCTCATTACCCACTCCAGAAACTGTCACCTGGACAAGAGCACAGGTTCCTTGAGGAAGGGGATGGGGGTCTTAGTCACCTTTGAAATTCCAGCAGAGTGAGCGCCCAGTCATGTGGAAGCCATTGCCTTCCCCTTGGGTATGGGTTCCTGTCTAGTAATTCACTGCAGAGTGACAAAACCTGGCTGAAAAAATAAAGATGGCATGCATTTATTTAATTACAGATTGAAAACTGTGCTAGAGTTTTCAGAGGAGTCAGCTGGTCTCTGTGCCACCCAGCGTCAGTCTGGTTGAGTCAAAGGCAGGGTCTCGAGTAACCTGTAGATCTGTCTATGTGCACGTCTGGCTGGGTGATGCTGAGTTCTTGACTGCGTCCAAGCTGGGTTCCTTCAAACATGGAGGTCAGGTGCTAAGGGTTAGCCTTCCCAGAGAGCCAGCAGAAGTTGCACAGATTCCAATGACCTCCTAGCAGCAACACACAGCATAATTTCTACCATCACAGTTTCCTCCTCAAGATTTCATAAAAGCTGGTTCAAGTTCAAGAGGAAAGGAAAGCACATGGTCCTTCTTAATTCTCAAATAAGGTCCCAGAAGCACACACACAGGGTCAGAAATGTTGTCTGGTCATGTTTTAGGAAAGTGCAATGGAATATGTTTCTGAAAGATTTTATTATTTATTTTTATTTCATGGGTATGGTGTTTTGCCTGAATCTGTGTCTATGACCATGGGTATGCAGTGTCCCAGGAGGCTAGAAGAGGGAGTTGGGTCTCCTGGAACTGGAGTTACAGACAGTTGTGAGCTGCCATGTGGGTGCTGGGAATTGAACCCAGGTCCCCTGGAAGAGCAGCCAGTGCTCTTAACTGCTGAGCCACCTCTCCGGCCCCATAATGGGATGTTTTAAGCCAGCTCTTGCCTGTTTTTCCCTGTAGATTCTGGTCTTCCTTCTGGGAAGGTTTACCTAGTCTCTGTGCCCAGGTGGTCTGCTTCTTTGAATCTGGCTTGTGGGTTGGGGGAGTGAGCCAGTGATGAGCTGACAGAACTGGGTTCATGACCCCACTGAGCCACATTCTGACTGAGTGAACTTTGGGGTCCTCTGGACTTCACTCTTTCCCTCCACAAACAAAGACCTAATGACACCTCAACAACACAAGGAGTTGTGCTAAGGGCTTGGAGAAGCCCAGGCTGAGGGTGGTGATCTTGGACACCAAGATATGACAGGGAAGGAGTGAGTCTCCATCAGGGGTTGATTTCAGAAAGCAGAAGACTCCAGTGCTCTGCTGAGCACAAAGGACCCAAACATGGGAGCAAGACGGAGGCTGGTCTGGAAGATGCTTCCTGGGTGTGGTGACGTGTCAGAAGGCTGGTTCAGTTCAGGTCCAAGAAGTCACTGGTACTCTGCCAGTGAAACGCAGCACGCAGGAAGCTGATGACTGCTGTGGTGGTCACTGGGAGCTCACCACATCTTCCTAGTTCTCCCCAGACACATGTCTAGATTTTTCTCCTCTGTCCTCTGGACTCAAGTGACCATAAGGCTCCACGAAACACAGGCCAGTCCCCAGCAGAGGTGCAAAGGATTTTCTGCGTCTTCCCTCCTCTTATCACACCTCACATGACATCAGGTTTCTCGGACAATTTATTTGGGTCTCAAAGTGTGGCAAACAGGGACCAGTCATGCCAGCCACCTATGTGACGTGAAATTGTATGTCACTCAGTCTAGTAATGCCCATCCTAATGGCCATGACTGGGCAAGGAAGGTGGCCTGCCCAGAGCTAGTCTTACAGTAGTGGGCAGGTTAGGGTTAGGCTATGAGACCACCTTCCAAAGCAAATTTGCATCTAGAATCCTAGCTTCCAGGCAGCCTAGGAAATGTGACTGCAGCAACCCAGGTTCTTCAGTAGCGGTAGGGACCATCCCAGGATGGATGCTGAAGGCCCGTTGATGATGCAAACAGTTCCTGGGGTTTCAGAGCCCTGCAGCTCAGAGGCATGTGGGGAGGGTCTGCAAGCTGAGAGGAGGGCAGAACAGGATAGAGAGGGAGAAATGAGGCTCAAAAGTCACAGGACTTGTAAAGTCAAAGTGTTTGTGTTTGTGTGTGTGTGTGTGTGTGTGTGTGTGTCTGTCTGTCTGTCTGTCTGTCTGTCCTATGTGATGCTTGGAAACATTTAGATACTTCTAAGAGTCTGAGGACGAACCTCAGTTGGTGGAGTGCTTGCCCAGCATGCACATCTTCCATCTGACACTGCTGAAATCTGGCATGGTGACACATGCCCATAACCCCAGCATTTGGTAGATGGAGACAGGAGAATCACAAGCTGAAGGTCATCCTTAGCTACAGAACAAGAGCCACGTGATATTCTGTCTCAACACAGATTTCTACTCACAGCTGAGCAAAGGCACTGTGGTTGTCATTTACCCAATGCAATGTGTCATTTATCCAGGACCATTTCCACTGGACTGGAAACTGTGTGTGGACAGGGATAATATCTCGCCTCCACCATGGTGATGGGCACCCAGTAAACACCCAAGAACTCTCTTATGCAGAAAGGAGCCTGAGTTGGAGAAAAAGACCCAGTGTCCCTTCCCAGTGTGGTCTGATTAATCCGAGCCTGGTGGAAACGCCTCCTCCCCGGGTCTCAATCCTTTACTTCTCTTAACGTGGCCCAAGATTATATTAGTCTCCTTGGCAGCCACAGCACACAGATGATTCATATTGAGCTTGAGGTCAACTGCAGTCTCTGGGTCTGTTTCACATGAACAGCTATTAAGTAAGGCAGGGCTTCCCCATCCGTCCATATGCAGTTGATTTTTTGAGCTAAATGTCTTATGTAACATTTCATCTGACCGGGTGATGGCCCCCTTTCCAGATTCTCCAGATCTATTCAAACCCTTGGCCTGTTGACTCAGTGTGATTATTCATCCCTTCAGCCTATGTCCTCCACCTCTGTACCACAAAGGACTCTGTCTTTAGATGACAAAACTGTTGAGCAAGATGGGCTGGAGGCTGAGATGGACTTGCTTCCTGGTGTAAATTGGGGAAAATAATTTGGTTAAAATGGCACATCTCCGTGGCCAACTTGACTGGATTTGGAATTATCTAGGAGGCACACCTTTGAGCATGTCTGTGAAGGAGTTTCCAGAGAGGATGAACTGGGGAGGAAACCCCCCCCCCCAGGGTGGAGGTGAGCCATCCCAGGGGCTGGGGTCCCTGACTGAGTAAAAGGGAAAGAAGAAAGGAAGGTGAGTCAGTCCTAGCTCCCCTCCTCCCGCTGCTTCCTGACTTGGAAGCAGTGGGACCAGCCATCCCCTGCTCCTGTTAGCATCCCTTCCCCACCATGATGCTACCTCACACTGTGCGCCAAAGCAAACCTTTCTTAAGTGCATCCTTTCAGGCATCTAAAGCAGCGAACAGAGAGATGAAAACATGAGCTGTGCAGAATTTTGTCTGTGCTCATCCATTTTGTCTACAGACTGGGGCAGAGACTGACACAGTGGGGCAACAGAAGACATACAGCTGCTTAGGCCTTTGGGCCCACACCAAAGTGGGAAGGAATCCAGCCAAGGACACCTGCTCGTCGCAAAAGTAGCTTGTGCTGGCATCCCCATGCCACTCCTGGGCGCTCAGAGACCGTTCTTCACTGGATCAATATCTATTCAGAGTCAGGAAGAAGTAAATTCTGAGACCTAGTCACCCCATAGCCCTGTTAACTAGAAATGCAAATCCCAGAAATGGCAATGTGAGGTCCGATAAGTCCTTCTCGCTGTGGAAGAACAACCGAGCCATTAAACAACTGAAAACCAACCCAAAGGCCCCCACATGATGTGCTGTCACAGAGAAAAATCTGGAGAAAAAAAACAGCATTTAAGACAAAGGTCAAATGAAGACATGTGATGGAGGAGTGGGGCGCGTTTGGGGAAGGAAGTGAGGTGGAGCATGGAGTTGCCTCCCGTGAGTGGTTGTGGTGGACCTCAGGCAGCTCCCTGTGGAGACCTATGGGAGGCACCCACCAGCTTCTGCTTCACCCTGGCAGAGGTTCACCCGTGGCCCACTCCTCTGCACTTGGCAGTTATCCTGTGAGAGGAACTAGGAGGCCCCTGGGAAGCATCTAGCAGCGTCCCCAGTGACATTCCATGGGGTGGGATGGAGGCCCCACAACGATTGCACCCTCAAATCTGTTTCCCAGGGCAGTACTGATGGGTCAGAATGTCTGAGTGAGGAGCTAGGTGGGGTTTCATGAGACTGGTCTAGGCAAGGTGGAGAAACCCCAGCTGTGTTCTAGAACTGGGGTCCCATCTCCCAATCTCTAGCATCTGAAGTCTACCTTGAAGATCTACCTTCGGCTTCCATCTTTTATTTCCATCTAAACTTTAGATTCTGAAGGTTCAGTGGCCATTTGTTCCAGAGCTGACGCCCAGTTCATGTTAGTCTGGAGAGACAACCGCACTTCCCACACCCACTGTGACCTCTCAAGATGTTTCCTGGAGAACACCCCCACAGCAGACAGTTATCAGGGATGCTCAGTCCCACTCTAAGATGGACACAAGGAAGGACAGAGCCACCTCTCTCCTCCTGAAGTGTCCCTGAAACACTGTGTTTCTGATCTAAGGGCCCGTGTGGCCTTTTCATGGAAGGAGATTATTTTTGTCCTGGCTGTCTGGACTCTTCCTCCTCCTCCACCTTGTTCCCTGTTTGGTGGGATGGAGTCTCTGATTTGCTGTTTTGCATAGAGCCACGGGTGTTCTGTTGAGTCATCTGCCTCGGGGTTGTATTTTCTCCACTGGGAAAGTAATCTACTTTCTCAAGGTCCACTCTGCACAACTGGCTTTGGGGCCACTCCCTTCCTGTGACACTGTCAATGCCAGGGTGATAAAGCTCTTTCTCCCAAGTCCCTATCACTTTCGCTTCTGCCAGCCTATGCCTCTCAGCTGATCAGCCTTGGGCGAATCCCACCACTTCCATGCATGGCTTTTTCAGCGATTAAGTTATCAACCAGGCAAAAATACAGCAAGTGCTTTGTGGACGTCCTTGTGGTCAAGAGCTGACTTCTGCCAGTTTAAGATCCCCAAGCTAGGACTTGGAGAAAGTTTCCCTTAGTCCTTCCACCAAAGGCCAGAGGCTTCATCAGCTCCCAAGGAGAGGCCTGAGACAGAGAACTCAGCCGACACAGTCTGCTCTTGAAGCCATTCTTGTGACCTGTTGGAAACAGAGAGAAAGTCAAGTCAGGCTTCCATCACTTATTGGCTGTGTGGCTTGGGGCCAGTTACTCAGCCTCTCTGGGCTTCAGCTTCTGAGTCTGTAGACGCTGGAGCTTTCTTGATCATTCCTCTGCATTTTGAAGGAAGTTGTTTTTGTTTTCTTTTTTCTTTTAATATTTTTTTACAGTCACCATGGCTTATGGTCACGTGCATATACCACTGGCTACATCTTAGTGACAGAGAGGCTACAGGTGTGTTGGGGGAGGGTGCATCTTAGAACCTACGAATTAAACTAATATTTTCCAATAGGATGCTTCGTAAGGCTGACAAGACTCGTTATACACAAAGCACCAAGGGCCGTCCATGGTGGGCACACAGCGCTGCACATGTGTTAGCTTTTTGAGATGTACTCATAAGCAGTGTGACATCAACAATATGTGGGGACACTCCCCAGCTAAAAGGGCTTCACAGCAGAGTGTGCCCTGCCTAGCTCTGCTTGCCTACTGCACTGGAAGCCCTGTGGGATGATGATGTTTCAAGACAGAGGAAGCCAGTGTCCCAAACTACCAGGTGGAGGGAAGTCAGGAACCAACCAGGAACACCCAAGTCACATAGACAGAGCCCAGCCGAACAGAGCAGTGACACCTAGGGCTGACAGATGACGACACCTCACTTCACATTCAGTGCAGGCCACAGGCACTGAGGAGGGGGGTGTCTGTGGAAGGAGCTTGGAGAAAACCAGGAGCTTGGCTTTGAAGTTGTGACTTACTTCTGCTCCAGCGCCTCAGAAAATGGTTGACAGCACGCAGCCTCCACTGGCCTCCCCGTGCATTGCTGACTCCATATTGAAGTTTTCATGAAGGTACTGTCCACAGGACATGGGATATGTCTCTATCACGAGTTAGCGCCAAACCCTGGTCTCTTAGGGTTCCGCCGGGTGTGGTCCCTTCACAGCCCCCGCCCCCACGCTGTGGTCAGGCCTGCTCCTGCGGCCCATATATCATCCTGACATGAAGAAGAGACCCCATTAATCACAGCACCTCATTTCATCGGCTGCACTACGCCAAGGAGGAAGCCCCCACAGAGCTGTGGTGGTGGCTGGGGGGTCAAGGACTGCAGCCTACACCCCAGGAACCAAAAGCAGAGGGGACTCCCAGGCTCTTACAGACTCCATCTGTGAGTGACAGGGTCTCTCTGTACCCCTGCAAGGATTCCGCAGGAAGCCATCAGGAGGCCAGTCCTGGGAGTGAGAGGCTTGCAGATCTCAGCACCATTACCTGGAGTGAGCTGTGAGTCATGTTTCTTTTTATTTAATTTTTTGTTGAAAAAAAAAAAAGTCCCAACACACAAGGTTGATCTGCGTTTTTGTTCGGTGTGTACAAGATTTCGTATGTGGCTGATCCCCGGTTCACCTCTCAGATCATAAAACAGCCAGTGACTGAACACAGGGGTCCATCAAGTAGCCTTCAGGTCCTCTCCCCCAGCTCCTCAGGGCCAGTTCCAAGGAATCCAAGTGACAAAGTACAGGTGCCCTGTAGCCAGGCCCCTGATGGCCTCACAGCTTCCTTGGCCTGAGGGAGGTTTCTCATAACTGCAGGCCCACAATTGGATGTGACATGTTGACCCAGGTTGAGCCTCCCAGACTTCCCAGAACATGGCAACCGAACAGTCCACCCCACCCCCCACCCCCAGCCCTGGGCTTTGCCTGGTCCAGTGGTGGCTGGGCTCTGGGAGACCAGCTGGAATAAAGACTGTCCACAAGGAAATGGCCTGGCTTGGAGATGAGACAAGCTTTTTGCACAGAGGCTTGTCTCTCCATCCCTCCCAGGACTGTTTCCCATAAACCCTTGTCTGCATTGTGGGTCCATAACCTCTTTACTCAACAAAACATAATGACCAGAAGAAAATAAATTTGATCCCAAAATACAGAAGAGGAAAATTGGAAATAATAGATAATTCATGAATGCATCCTAACTTCATTAACTGGATCCGTTGCAAACTTGTAGAATTTTCCTTCCATTTGAAAACAATTTGTACCTCCGATTTTCTCGCCTTGAATAGATTCCTGAGCATGAGGGTGGCTGGGAAGTCGGGGCGATTGTAAACTGAGCCTGGAAACTACAGCCAAATCATTTCAAAAGCAAAATTATAAAAATTCTTTCCAAGTATTTTATAGCAAAATAATTCTGTTTAATGTGGGATTTGGGTGCATTTTAATTCTTTTATATACTCTGGGGTGGAACCTACAAAACTTAGACTGTCTGGTACCCAGGAAGGCCTCATATCCCCCGTCCTCCTTACTCCCCTCCCCCTCTGCCTCTGCTCCCCTTTTCTTCCTTCTCTTCAAACCCCATCTTCTGCAGTTCCAAATGCTAATAATATTTCCTTATACAAAGACACTAATTTCTGGGGATGTGGTGGGGTACACATGTGTACACATACTGGCTGTCATTCCTCAGGTACTGCACAATTTTTTTTGAGACATGGCCTCTCCTCACTGGCCTGGAACTTGCCAAGTAGGCTAGGGTTAGCTGGCCAGTGAGCCCAGGGATCTACCTGCTTTTCCCCTACTGCGCCCCAGTCACTGGCATTACAAACACATGCTTTCATGCTCTGTTCTTTTAAAACAAAAAAACATAGTTTAAAAAAAAAATCCCATTCCTCAAGATAAGCACTCCACTGACTAAGGTAGTTCCCCATTTCCAACAGCACTTCTCAGATCCTCCCCAGGGGTGTACACAACACCAGGAGGGGCCCCCATTTCCCTGTCCCTGGGCCAGCAAATGCTCTGTACCAGATAGATAGATAGGATAGGTATATAGACAGACAGACAGGCAGACAGACAGATGATTCTAGGTATATTGAGGATAGTCAGATGGATTAAAGATGATAGATGGATAGCTGAGAGGCAGGTAGATGGATGAGCAGATGGGGAGATAGGGGATGGAAGGATGGGTAGATGGATAGACAGATCAACAGACACTAAGCAAGATCTTCCCCTGGGGTAGATATCAAAGCAGAGACTCTGACCATGCCTGTGGCTCTGATTCAGCAGGTCTGAGGTGGAGCTGTGACTGAAATTTTCACCCTGGGCCATATCTTTCTTGTCTCTAACCCCGGCTCTGGGAGGGAACTTCACTGACTCCCCAGCCACAAACCCTTGGGTCACTTGCTACCTTCAAGGAACACCGGCCTAGATCACCAGCGTGTATCCAGTGGATACACAAGGGCACATCTGGGTCAGGGAGAAGGTCAGCTGAGCATTTGAAAGCAGCTCCTCGGTAAGGCAGAACTTGGCTGGATCTGTGAGCCCTGCAGAATCTGAGTAGAGAAAGAGAAGGGCAGAGGCACCCTGGCTTGGGGACAGGGGCTTGGTGGCTCCCTGGTCCACCTTAGAAGGATTAGTAAAAGAGGAAACAGAAGGAGGAAAAGGGGGAGTCATCTCCAAGAGAGGCTTGAGACAACTGTTCCAAGGATCTGAGTGGACTCCAGACTCTGAGTTCTGATGCCACTTTGGGGTTTTAGTCACGAGTCAGAGCTCTGTAGATAGCCAGGCCCATGAAGAAGCTTATGGTCAAGTGTTTTCTGGGGCCTGGCCACCCAGGCGGAATATCTGCAGGCAGCACACTGGCCTTGACCTGGACGCCAACCTGCTGGGAAAGTGATCTTCCTGTGACTGCCTGAGTACCTGGCAGACCTGTCTCCAAGCCTGGAACCTCACTTGATCTCCTTATGAGCAACCCCTTTTTCTTCCCCCCTTCATTCTACACCAGTTTTGCTAAGCACCCTTTCTCCTGCCCAAGCTCAGGTGTAGCATGAATCTTAAAGAGTCTTATTAATAAAAACAAACCTGAAACCAGGTATTGGGGTGAATGCTGGAAGATCAGAGAAGCAGAACAAGCCACAGCTACCTCAACTTGCCAGTTCCTCAGCTGATTCTGTTTCCTCAGACTGGAAGCCTCTGAGTCCTCATCCAAATGAATTTCAGCTGAACTGCTGCTCAAAAGCCTAAAAGCTTAACCAGCTCTAGTTCCTGGTCCTCACGCCTTAAATACCTTTCTGCTTCTTGCCATCACTTCCTGGGATTAAAGGCGTGTGTCACCATACCTGGCTGTTTCCAGTGTGGCCTTGAACTCACAGAGATCCAGACAGATTTCTGCCTCTGGAATGCTAGGATTAAAGGTGTGAGTGCCACCATTTTCTAGCCTCTGTATCTAGTGGCTGTTCTGTTCTCTGACCCCAGATAAGTTTATTAGGGTGCACAGTATTTGGGGGAACACAATACCACTACACTCAGGGGATACAGGGGACCTGGTGCTCAACAGTGATAATAAAGATACAGGGGACCTGGTGCTCAACAGTGATTATAAGGATACGGGGGGAACCTGGTGCTCAGCAGTGATAATAAGGATTCGGGGAATATGAGGAAGAAAGTACCCCAGACCCTCAGGAGTGGAAACCTGGCCCTAGAGACCCGCCAGTGCTTTGATCTTGTGTTTGGGTGTGGGGGATGGACTGCTTGTTTGTCCTGACTGAGCTCCACTCTCTCTGTCAGCTCAAAGTGTTGAGACACTCACCTCAGAAATCCTTGACTGTCCAGGGAAGCCCTACAGGACCGGTGTGGTGGAGATACCCAGAAGCAGGAGAATGCTCCACAGCACGCTCGGAACTGACTTGGACAGGTTACAAGGAAGGAGCTTGGTTCCCGAGCTGGGGGCAGAAGACTGGGCAGTCTTGAAGTGAAAGAGAGACTGAGGGTGTTCCCCAAAGCCAGCTGGGTGCTCTCTGCCAGGCAACAAATAGCAAAGCTTGATGGACGCTACCCTATCCTCCTTACGGTGGGAACAGCCTGGGATACCGGTGCCACCTGCAGGATGTGACACTCTGAGTCTAGTTCACACCCCAAACTCAAGTGAGGGGACCAGGATGCTTGTCTGGCTTTGACAAAGGCAGAAAGAATAACCAACTGAAGAAAGACTCTAGGAAGCATTGGGGACTTCTGTGGACCTTCCATGAAAACTTTGCTTTCCTTCAGCCTGGGGCTGGTTCAGAGGGGCCTGGAGCAGCTTCTTACTTGTCTGACAACACTTAGAAACACTCTGGGAGACACCTTGCCCTAGAAGGCACTGGTAACAGTCCTCTGAGGCTATATACCATACAGCTCTGAGACAAGGACTTACAACAGCATCTGTATTGAAGCCCTAATGGGCTGGGAGCCTGGGAGCCTGGGAGCAGCCCAGCCAGGAGATTCTGACGCAGGGACAGACCCTGTGAGATGGTTGCCGGGCCTCCTTTCTTCCACAGACTCCACTGGAAAGAGAGGCAGGCTTTGAAGGGGACTCAGGCAAATGACCAGAGGCTGGGCCCTTGGTTTCTCACAGGAGGGACTTCAGGGCACTCTGACCATTCCCTAGTCCTCCTTTGAGAGAAGCCCATTGCCTTTAGTGACCTAGGTATGGAAGTCATGATCAACTTTCTGCCACATGCTACTGGCCAGCAGTGGCTCCCTGAGTCCAGCCCTCATTCAAGAGGAGGAGAAACAGGTTCCAGCCTTTTTGCATACATTTTTCCTGCTATTTTTAATTAGTTTTGTATATTACATTTTTATCATATTCATCCCCTCCCCCAATTTCTCCCAGATCTACCCCTTCTCTCCCAACTTTGTGTCTTCTTCTTTAAAAATCCATCAGTTCCCATCTGTGCTGCCACATACTCTTGGGTGTGTGGCCTTTCCCTGGAGCATGGTCTACTTACCAAGGGCCACACCATTAATGACAACTGACTCCTCCTTTCCCAGCAGCCGCCAATTGCCAATAGCGTCTCAGTTCATGTGGGACTTGGTGCCCACCTCCAGGCTCCATGCTGGAATTTGGACTGGCTTGAGCTTGCACAGGTCTTGTGCATACCGTGAGTTCATGTACAACTGCCCTGCTGTGTCTAGAAAACACTGCTTCCTTGTAGCCAGCCATGGCCTCTGGCTCATAGAGTCTTTCCTCTGCCCTCTGCAATGATCCCTGAGCTTTGGGAGGAGGAGGTGTGATGTAGATGTCCCATGTAGCGCTGAGTATTCTCCAGTCTCTTGTTCCCGGCACCTTGGCCAGTTGTGGGTCTCCCTGTCACTCACCCTCTATTGCTAAAAGAAACTTCTCTGGTGAGGGTTGAGAAATGCCCCCATCTACAGGTGTAGCAATAAGACATTAGGAGTCGGCTAACACTGTGCCCATTTAGCAGACTAATAGTAGTGGGTTCTCCTCTAGGCATTCCTCTTTAGGCACAGGTGTTAAGTTGTTCTAGATACATTTAAAAACGATTACAGTGCTCCAGTCATGGATGAACCCATCTCCATTATGGTCACCTGAAAAGTTGACAAGTAAGTCCCTTCTCCCAACTTGCATAGGACAGCTCTGAAGGGCCAGCCAGCCTTAACCCTCCCCCATGGAGTCAGTTGATCCTCTTGCTCAGTTGTTCAGCTTGCCACACCCCCCTCCTGCCTCCTCCCTTTCTCTTCCCTCCCATTCTCCCAAGAGCACCCCCTACTATACCTCCCATGCCCATTTCCTCCTGTGAAAATGAAGGCTTTGGTTATTGTGCTAATGTGTTTTCATAAACATTAAATCTGGTTTGGGGGGCTATGTTCCTGTAAATGGTTTCCAGGAAGGTCTTCCATCCCCAGTTTCAATGAGCACTGGACTTTATTCTAGGGGACCTGAGACTTCAAACTGTACTCTTAGTCATTTAATGTAATTGAAGGGTGATATATATTTATATTATGTATTGATATATATCTATATTATGTATTGATATATATATCTATATTATGTATGTAAATCTTGTGAGAAAGTAATCTAATTTCATTTTTCTCTAATGGTTCATCAACTGTTAAAACAATAAGACTTCTTGAACATTGTGCTGCTGCTATGTGTGTGCATGTGCTTGTGGGGATAGGCATGCACATGTGTGCAGCGTGCGTGGAAGCCAGAGAATGGCCCTCCATCTTTAATTAGGCCTGGAACGTCACCTCTCAGAGTTGCAGTGATCCTCTGGTCCCTGGCTCCCATCTTTCAGTGCTAGGGTAACACGCACATTTCACCATACTTGGCTTTTTACATGGGTTCTGGGGATCCAAACTCAGGTCCTTATGCTCACAAGGCAAGCACTTTGCTGACTGAACCTTTCCCCCAGCCCTTGTTCTACTGATTTAAAAATGATACTTTTGCCTGTGCACCACATTCTAAGTGGGCTAGTTTCTGAGCTTTCTCTTCTGTTCTGGACTCCAGTTCCATTACCGTGGTTAGTGTGTTTTTGAGGTGGATTCTGACAGGATGTGCTACTTTGCCTTTTTCTTCTCTTTAGATATTTTCATGAACATGTTCTTTTAGGAGAGTGGGATTTTGAGTGGTATATATTTAATTTATCCATATTAGCTCTTCGAAAGTCACTTTACTATATTAAAGCTTCCTTCGGAGAATGAATGTGTCACTTTATGAAAGTCTCCCTTTCAGTTTCTTGCTGAAGTTCCTTCTGGATAGAGCTGTGTGGGTCGACGGATGCTTGTACAAGAGGGGGTGTGTACTGCGGGCTCATGGGTGTGCAGGGTGAGTGTGACACGCTTGCAATTCCTGTTAGTCCCTGACTCAAGCAGCTTCAGGAAGGGCTTGTTCTGGCTCACGGGTTGACAGCGGGGGAGGGTAGGACAGCAGAAGCACGAGGCAGCTGCTCACATCATGCACAGTCAGGAAGCAGGGAGCTGAGTGCCAATGCTCAGCTCACTTCTTTTCATTCAGTCTATAACCTCAGCCCATGGACTGGTGCTACCCGCATTCAGGGTAAGTCTTCCCACCTCGATTAAACCTCTGGAAACATCCTCACAGACATGCCCAAAGGAGTGTCTCCTAGAGGGTTCTAGGTCCAACCAAGTTGACGGTGAGGATGAGCCACCACTGCTTGCTAAGCTTTTTCTAAATAAGGTTTCAATGAAATCTGTGATACATTCTTCTTCACTATGGTTCTTTGTGTGTGTGCGCGCCAGGAATTGAACCCAGGACTTTGTATGTGCTGTGCCAGAACTCTACCACTGGGCTACACTCCCAGCCCTCTTTTCTTCACTGTGTTTCCTGCTTTGTTGTTTCTGTACACAGTAAGGCTTACGGGGTTATGTATACCAATTCTGTTTAGCAGCCGCTGTCTGCTTTTACTCTTTCCATTACTTCGCTCATCAATTGGCTTTGGTTTTCTTGAGCAAACAGTGCCACGCAAATAATGGCAAGTTCCTCTTCCTCTCCAACATTGATACTGCTGAGGAGGACAGGGTGAGCCTGAAGAGGAGAAATACATGACAACCTCATGCTTGGTCTGTTTCCTTCATTGCAGATAAGCAAGGTATGAGTGTAGAGCAAAGGTCAGCAAGTCAAACTCAGTTATAGCACAAGCACCTAAAAGGAACACGTCAAGTCTTTTTTCTTAGAATGTTTCATATGTGTGTGTGCATGCATGAGTGCATGCATGCACGTATGTCTGTCGGTGTGTGTGTGTGTCTCTGTGTGTGTGTCTGTGTGTGTGTGTATGTATGTATGTGTGTCTATGGTGGCAATAATCCCCCCAACACCTGCCCAAATACTTTGCAAATTCTCTAGGCTGTAGATAATTCAGGACCTCACAGTTATGTAGGTGACATTTTATCCTATACATGTGATGAATTCACAAGCGAGGCACAGAAAGAAACAAACAGCATTATCTAATTATAAAATAGAATAATTATAACAATATTCTCTAATAAAAGTTATTTAAGATTCATTAAATGCTTACTTCTAGAATTTTCCATTTAATGTTTTAGTCCTTAGTTGACGATGAGTAGCTGAAACTATTAAAAGTGTTATCCCAGAAGAGGAAACCACTGTGTGTCAAAATATATAAACTTATAAATATTATTAAAATACACACTACTTAACATTTTTTAAGATGTGTTTTATTTCATGTTTGTAAGTATTTGTCTGCATGTCTATACACCATGTTGGTGCTAGGAATCAAACCTAGGTCCTCTATGAGAATGACCAGGGCTCTTAACTGCTGAGCCATCTCTCCAGCCACAATGGACACTACTTGTAAGTTCAGCGTTAAACTTTCTGTATCGTGAAAGTATTTTCAGAAAAATAAATACATGAACGTCACACTTTTGTGTTGACATTGTGTCTTTTTGCCGGGTATGTACAGTGAAGCACTAGTTCCTGATGCCTGGACCGTCCTGGTCTCCCAGTAAACATCCTTCTGAGACACGTTTCTAGGAATGAGATTTGTAGTTTCTACAGCGTTATTGTACCAGCACCTCCCAAGGGACTCACAGCCTGTGAGTCTGATTGGTGCTTGCCTCATCTTTACCGACTAAAGGAAGGGCGACGCGTACTCCAATCTGAGTCCCTTTGCATAATAAGCTGGACAAGAACCCAAATCCTCCTTCCAGGAATGTCACATTTAGATGATGAGATGGGCCATTGTGAACTTGTGTGGTTGAATGTCAAGCGTTTTTGTCATATATATTATAAATATTTTCTCATAGTTGCATTATGACATACAGAAAGCCACAGGGGAAAAGTTGTATCATCAAAACATGTACTCCTTCACATGACTTTCTTCTAAGAAGTTTGTTGATATTTCTACATCAACAGACTGTCAATTTGCATCAGCTCTTTTAATCTAGTGAAGCATTTTATTACACTTGCAAGAGTCTACATTTCTCTGCTCCACTGAGTTCCCTTCCTCTCTTTCCAAATCTAATAATGGCTAATTTGTTTGTAATCATTTCTTTTACTCAGCTTTGCATCACTATTACAAAATACTAGGGATAATTAAGTTACAAAAAGACAAGGTTTATTTAGCATATGGTTTTAGAGGTTCCAACAAATGACCAAGTGGAACTAGTGCCTTGGGTGTCTGGGAGAGGTCTCAGGCCGCAAGCAAGCATGGAACAAGACTTCTTCCCTTGTGACGCAAGGCCATGGTGCTGGAGTGTACCTGTAACCCCAACCCTAAGGAGGCCAAGGCAGGAGGATTGCCATGAGTTCAAGTCCAGTCTGGAATACGTAGAGAGTATCAAGGCTACATAGCAAGAACCCATGTGTAACTGAATGTTTTCCTGTGTCCTGCCCAGTCCACAGCCACTTTGACCCAAGTAAACACACAGAAGCTTATATTAATAAAAACTGCTCAGCCATTAGCTCAGGCTAACTGCTGACTAGCTTTTACACTTAAACTCAGCCCATTTCTGTTAATCTATATGTCGCCACATGTTCCGTGGCTTTACCTGTGTGTCGTTACATGCTGCTCCCTGGACAGCAGGCTGGCATCTCCTGACTCAGCCTTCCTCTTTCCACCATTCTCCTTGTCTTTTTATCCTGCCTATACTTCCTGCTTGTCTATTGGCCAATCAGCTTTTATTTATCAGCCAATCAGAGCAACACATTCAGAGCATACCGAGCATCTCACAGAACCCATGTTTAAAAAGAGAGAGAGAGAAAAGAGGGGAGAGACGAAAGAGGAGAAAGCAAGGAAAGGGGAGGGGAGGGGGACAAGAACTCAGAGAGGGGGAGAGAAAAGAAGGGAGAGGGAAGAAAGAAGGGAAGGAGGGAGGGGAAGAAGAAAGGTGGATGGATCCTGCAATGCTGTTGAAGATTAGTCCCAGATGATAGGGCTTCCCATCAGGCCACACTTCCCAATTTCCCCTTCCAATAGTGTCACCCTAGGGGACCAAGACCTTGACACATGGCTTTGGGAACACTCACTCAAACTATAGTAAGTCTCATGTGTATTTCAGTCTTCACACTGCATGTATGTCCCTCGAGTGATGTGTACTGAGCTTCTTTTGAGCTTCAGGTTTTGGACCCTTACAGAAACGGCATCAACCCAAGGGTATCTTGCAATTTGCTTTTGCTCCGTGTTATATTCTGAAAACGCATTCATCTTAAAATTTGCACTTGGGATCCCTTTATTTTTAACAGAGGTGTAACAGCCTCATTTATAAACACTCCACCATCAACCCACTTTCCTGTGACTGGGTATTTAGGCTTCCTTCCACCTTCTCATGACAGAGTGACATTTCTATAGACAACTGTGCAGGAACAAGCATCTCCCCAGTGTGTGGCAAGCGGCACATGGCCTGGGGACCACACTCCCTCAGTACCCCACAGTTCTCAGGATGGACCATTTTATCTCATACACTCTTCTCTGCCTCACTCCACGGTGCTGTTGGGTTTTATGTCATCAATACTGTAGGTTAGGAGGGGCCATCTCACTATCTCACTCCTACATTCCCCTCCACCCTGACGACATTTTAAAAATAATCTTACCCTCTGTGAGCCCATGGGCTCCCTCTTCTGTACACCCTCCAGACTTTGCCCATTCTGCTGTTCCTCTGAGTGGATGATGGCCTTACTTCATAATTCAGCATTATTACAGATTATTTCTCAGTTGGTGATTGACTTAGTAAATTTGTGTGATGTCTCTGTTGACCCATATCTTAAATTTTAAGGAAATCCCACCTTATTCTTTCCTGAAAAACTTAGGGCTCTGAAAACTATCTGTTTTTTTTAATTTATTCTGTGCATGTATATTGTTGATGTATGTGTTTGTGTGCATGAACACAGATGTGTATGTGTGTGCATATGCATGTGTGTGAATGTGCATATGGAGGTCAAAGATTGACATTAAATGTCTCGCTCAGTTGCTCTCCACCTTATTTTTTTTTTTTTACACAGGGTCTCTCACTGACCACGGAACCATTCCCTGGGCAGGCGGTCCTGTATAAGAAAGCTAGTTGCGTCTGAGCCTACGCTCCAGCTGGCGAGCAGCACCCTCCATTGGCCCTCTGTGCGTGCTCAGCTGTCACCGAGCCTCCAGGTTGGAGGGAATGCTGCATGGACTAGCAAGCGGACCTGCTTTCCTGTCTGTCCTGAGTTCTTGCTCAGACTTCTTGGTGATGTACTGTGACCTGGAAGTGTTAGCTAAATAAACCCTTTCCTCCCCTGAGTTGTTTTTGGTCATAGTGTTTTTATCATAGCAACAGAAAGGACTAGAAAACACTTCCAAACCTCTACTCTTCTTTTTCTCTCCTGTCCCATGAGACAGTTTCTCTTTAATGCCACGTGTGCATACATGATCTGATGTAGTTCTATAAAAGCTAAGCCTATTTTTATCTTGACAGACAGAGCCAAATCATCAGAGAGACCAGGAGCGTGCACATGTTGCTCCCTTCTCTGCAGCACCATGCTTAAAGCCTCACTTACTCGTTCTGATACAGATTGTGTTTTGACCCTCATAAACCCTCTACTCCAAGTGCGCTGCATAGTAAATTCAGGTGTGCTGAGTGAACAAATCCATCCACCTCACCAACTCAAAACGCCACTTCTACCTTGCCCTATACTCTTGGATGCTTTTGGTCTCGTGGAGCTTTCTTGTCTGTCCAAGCAATCTGTTTTGTCTACCCCTGCACAGTTCCATACAACTGTGGTTATTCTAACTCATTATACATGTCAGTGTCTGGTTGGGAAACTCCCATTTCATTACTCCCTGTTTTCAAAAGTTCCCTGGATCTTCTCAAACATTAGTCAATGGAATCATATTGCCTACCTCTGAAAAAAAAATCCCACATGGCCGTTGACGAGGATTACAAATAATTTACAGTTTAATTTGTGGGAAATGGACAACATCCCAGTGGTGAGTGCTCACAAATGCGAACACAATACTCTCCCTGGTTATTTAAAATGTATAGATCTGCTGTTCCACTCAACTTTGTAATTTCATTTACACAGTTTATTTCTGTCTATTTTCCTAAGCCTTAAAACTATATGAATCTGATATTGTAGTCCATGGTCTGTTGCTGTTACAATGAAGGACATTTTACCATTATATTTTACTTTGTATTGATATATGGAAATCCTTTTTCTGAACAACCCTACTATTTCCAGCCATTTTTCCTTCATTTTCTTGGGCTTTCTAAACTGTGAGTCATATCATCTGCAAGTGACCACAATGCCCCTAACTCCACTGCAAGATTTATGCCAACTGCTTCATTCTGCTTATTCAAGTCTCAAATTCCCACATCCACTCACTATAAAGTGAAATTTGTAAAAACTCCTGTGTCACTAAATATGGACCAACACTATGACAAAACATAATAAAATATCAATAGTCAAAGCTTTGAATTTTAGTAAGCTTATGGTCAGCAAAATTCTCAAAATTAACTTCTGCAACTTATTTGAGTCTGTACTGATTTTTATTTTTTAAGTTACATTTATTGGTGGAAGGGGCCTATACATATATAGAAATCTAAGGAGAGTTTGTGGGAATAGGTTCCATCATGTGGGTCCTGCCTGAGTTGTCAAACATAGTGACAAGATCTTTCACCTAATGAGGCATTTGTCAGCCTTTGAGTTTGTGTTTCTCAGTTGTCCGAGTCAAGAGTGGAAAGAGTGTCTAGTCTTTCTCTTCTAGTGATGAAGGATTGATTACCCTTCCTGCTTCAGCAATTAGGAATTAGAAAAATATATATGACGACTGGTTTCAGATGTTGGACAACAGATAGCTCCATAGCACAGAGCAGGTATGAAACTGCAGGATGCTATGGTGTCTCAGGGTTGAGAAGGCATAGCCAGAGGGCAGGGGCCAAGACAGCTAAATACTCAGGGGAAAGACCCCCAGGTGAATTAAGCCATCCAGCACAGAGCTGTGGACTTCATAAGCCGCTCCCCTCAGGTCTTTTGTATCATGAGAAGAGCGAGGCTCTTTGAGGCTGTGAAGAGAATTAATAGGAGCCATAAGAGGAATGATTCTAGAATATTAGATAGGGCTGTGGAGTCCCTGAAGAACACACAGAACAACAGAAGCTTGAGACTCTGGTGGTGTGATTTAGTGCTTTAGTATGATTCATCAGGAAAATACCTAAAAGGAAGCATTGACGAGCTTAAACTAAATCATCAGTGATATAACAACTGAACGTAACTAAAGTCCTTGATTTTGAAAAAAACAAAACCCAAAGTCTCAACAATGTATGGTCAACAAGGGCCACTCAGTTCCCAGTATAAAATTTTTGGGCATCCTGTGTCATGAAGATCCTGCTGTTTTGGATCTGTAGTATCTCCATGACACAGGACAACAAAAGGATATCTAAGAGGAGCTCCAGTGAGAGCCCATTATCTGTGGTGTAACACAAACCAGAGGCCTCGAGCCAGACCATTGACTGGTGGTAACGAATTCTTACAAGTAAAGATGAACAGACTAAAAGGTGAACCTTGCGTCTCAATGGGCCAAACTACAGCTTCCATGAAAAGTTTCTTCTTTTTGTTGTTGTTTTTGTTTTGTCTTGGTGTTTTGTTTTTGGTTTTTCTTTTAAATTTGGTTTTGTTTTGGGGGGAGGTTGCAAGGGCAGAGGGCAGATTCCAGGGGACAAGGAGATAAGTGCAATCAGGATGCATGGTATGAAATCCACAAAGAATCAATGAAAGTAAAAAAGAAAGAAAGAAAGAAAGAAAGAAAGAAAGAAAGAAAGAAAGAAAGAAGAAAGAAAGTTTCCAGGCATCACAAGAAGCATAAAATACAACCCAAACACAGAAAAGAATCCAAATAACAAACAGCAATAATGAAAAACTTCACCTGATAGAAAGAATCATCAAACAATGCTCATTCAACCAGCTAGATGATATAATCAGGAATTTAGTAAAGAAACAGACAGAGAGGTGGAAGATGTGTTTGCACATGAGCACACACACAAACACACACAAATACAAGTCTCAAGTGGAGATTTCAATGGACAGGACTAAGAACATATTAGAAACACTAGAAGAAAAGTTGGAGAGCTTGAAGTCACAGCAAAAGAAGCCATGGGAGAGCGCAGCAGATCCCCAGCTGTGTGAGGAACAAGGCTGTGATAGAAGTCCTTTACTGCTGGGGCTCAGAGAGGAAAGGGACAGTGCAGAAAAGTGTCCAAAGACATTAGGTTAGAAAATTTGCCAGATTTCATAAAAAATTAGAAACCCACAGATCCAGGAAGGAAAAGAAAATCCTCTTGAAACAGCAAAACAAAGAAAATCATATCAGCACAAACCTTCTGAAAACTCATGATAAAGAGAAAAATCTTAAAGACAGTTAGTGAGGGAAGTACAAACAGACCAAGACAAGCATTACTGCAGATTTCTTGTCAAGAACTATGTGAGCCAAGAAACAATGGAGTGTTTTAAAAGTACCCAAACAAAGTGCCAATCTAGCATTCTGAATCCAGTAACTATCTAAAATTTTAAGTACAGTTAAGTCATATTCATATATATAATTTTACTACAGAAAACGTTAAAGAAATTAGTTCAATTTCTTTAGAAAATTATACCAGACACAAAGTAGGAATCAACACCATGGGTTGGGGGAGGGAGGCACATTTGGAAAAGGTAAATAAATGCATAAATATTAAATAAATATTTTCTAACTTTTAAACTTTATTTAAAAGTCAATTGATTACTTAAGGGAAAAGTAGGAGCTTCGCTGCAGGAGAAAAAAAATGAATGGGCATAGCAGAAAGCTTTGCACAATCCATGAGGCCGTGAGATGCCATCCGAAGACTGTGATTACTAAAGAGATGTATAATAAATCCCACAATGATCTCTGAGAGCAAAGCAGTACAGCTAATAATCCAATGATGGAGATGAATGGAATCATAAAAAAATGATTAACTCAAAATAGGAAAAGAAGCATAAATGGGAAATAGAAAGTGAATAGTAAGACAGCAGTAAGCATGGGCCACAGCCACATTGCACTGAATGGAATGTCTAAAGCAGAAGTGGAGAGCTTTTCTAGAGAGATCCAGACAGTGGACGTTTTTGGTTTCTGGGAGCCATATTGTCTTTGCTAAAGTGGCTCCTCTCTGTACTGACGTGGTAGCACAGTTGTCCAAAGCATAGGTGTAGATGGTGCGGCTGATTGGGTCACAGCGTGTAGTTTACTGATTGTTGGTCGAAAACACTTCAAGTCAAAGACACATTGTCTGCCCAGGCAGAACAGCCATTGCCAACTATGAACAATTTCAAGAATAAAATTGCAGATAGGTGGAGAGTAAGAGAATGAGAAAGACAAGATTTTAAGGGGCTGAATAGATGGCTCAGTTGTTAAGGGTACTTGCTGCTCTTGAGAGGACCCTGATTTGGTTCCTAGCACCCAGGTGAGGAGCCTCAGAATTGCTGTACCTCCAATCCCAGGGGATTTGATGCCCCCTTCTGGACCCAAAGGCACTGCACTCAAGTACGTGTAGACATACACACTTTAAATAATAAAACAAATCTTAAAAACTACCTAAATATTTAGGAGGCAAACTGCAGACCAAACTTTCGCTCTCTTGACATGCCTAAAGACATTCATCTCATCATAGTGGTCTTTAAAATAGGCGTTTAAAGTAAAATCCCAGGACAAGAAAGAAGCTGTTTAATCATGTTATAGAAAACATGAATGAAACAGAATGAGGCTTAGGTTTTGTATGCAAGAGACGAGTCAGTGGTAGAAACAAGGGAGACCCTGCCTCAGTAAGTAGCAGGTGAGAACCAACTCTTGAAAATTGTCCTCTAACCTCCATGTGTGCATCATGGCATGTGCATACCTGCACACACACACACACACACACACACACACACACACACACACACACACACGCACACACACACCATAAGCTTTTGTTATGATTTGAATATGGAATTTCCTAAAAGGCTTGTGTTTGAAAACTTGGTGCCGAAATTGTGGCACTGTTTTGGAAGGTTGTGAAACCTTTGGGAATAGAACTTTGCAGGAGGAAGTGGGTCACTGGGGGCAGACCTTGAGATGTCATAGCCTGGCCCCACTGTAGGTGCAATGTGATCAGCTACCACCAGGACCTCCCCTTCATGATGGACTGTATCTCTTCAAACCATGAGCCAAAATAAGCCCTTTCTCCCTTAAGTTGCTTCTTGTCAGATGTTTTGTCCCAGCAACTAAAAAAAACAAACCAAACCAAACCAAAACCAAAACAAAAACAAAAACAAAAAAACTACTCTAGCCTGGAAGCAACTTTCCAAAATGTTCACAAAGTAATTTCCAGGTACGGGTTTTAGCTTAGCTCTTATTTAAGACTTATGCAAAAGACAAAAAAAGATTGTGATAACTACAGAGTGGAAGAGAGACAATACACATGATTTAAACAGTAGAAGACACGGGCTCATCTTAAAGGTTACTTCCTTGTGGGCAGCTTCTTTGGAAGGTACTTCCTCACTCTAACTGTCCTCTCCCCACCCACAGTGTCAGAAGTCTAAGATGAACTGATATGCTGTCTCCAGGGCAAACCCTGCTGCAGCCCCACGAGGCATCCTGGATGGCAGCCAGACGGAGTCCCAGAGCATCCAGCTCCCCCAAGGCTGGCTCTGACAGCCCTGGCCCTGGATCCTCAGCTGGACACAGACAGTAAGACCCTGTTGTTCTCCCAGCCTGGGGCAGCTCTGAGGTATGTAAGAGGGCAGCCAGACACAGGAAGTGGTGACAGAAGTTAACAGAAATGAAAAAAAAAAAAAAAACCCATATGCGGAAGCCACGTCTTTCCTCCCCAGACCCTGTCTTCCCTCCCTGGGCCATGTTCAAACCCCTCTGTCTTTGGAGAGAAATCCATCCCATGTGTTTTTTATTCAGTTATGCTTAACTCATCCGAATCCAGTTTTGAAAGAGGCCATTGGATGGGCTACAAAGCTGTAGCAAAGCTCCCTGCCGCCACGCCTGCTTGCGGACTCACCAAATACCCTTCTAATCCTCCAGGCTGTGGGGAAGGCTGGGCCCAGCATCTGCCTGCTCCCTAGTCTCCACCCCTTGGAGTTCTTCCTTACTGTTCCTGCTGTCTGGTGAACTCTGGGGCTGGAAACCCACCTACCCAAGGGAGAGAAGAAAGTGAGCCAGACAAGGTCAGACTTGTCAACCTGAAAAGGAGGCATGAAACCCAGGGGAAGATGCTAGTGATGCCTAAAACAAAGTACAACAGGGCAGAGCTGCCTATAGGAACCTCTGTCTAGAGAGAGGAGTACTATTCATGGCGGACAAGTACCAGGGGAAAGCAGTGCCTTCCCAGACCCATCACTAACCAGAGTCTGAACCTCAGCGTCTTAGAACGGGCTTGAAGGATGAGACCATAGTCCAGCTAAAGCAAGACACTTAGTTCCTATCTTCAGATCTAGAAGGTTCTGTTTGGTCTGCTGGCATGTGCTCAGTGTAAGTTATGGAGGCATAAGCAAGTTGTCCCAAGCAGACATTTGGAAGTCATTAAGTCAAAAGATGGTTGACTCAGACATGAAGCATGCCAGAGCTAGAAAAGACCTTAGCAAATGTTGTGTCCACCCCGACTCTCTGCCCTGTTTCTATAGACTCAGTCCCACTAGAACTCCCTTCAGAAGGCTTTGAAGAAGCCTAAACACCTTCACCTTCTGCTTTTGGGAAAAAGCATTGAGTGGTCACAAAATGCCAAGCCTGTTCCACACAGAGTCTAAGATAAAACCCAAGGGAAGCAAGAATAGACAGGAACAGAGGAATCCAAGTCCTTCTGTGTGACCATCAAAACAGACCCGGACCTTTCCCAACACATCTCCTTTTTCTCACCTTCACTGGCCGGGCTGAATTCTCTGAACCTGTCAAGAAGGTGTATGCAGTTGGGACCAGAGATAAATGGTACCCTATTGAAAACTCGGGGAGCTACTGAGGCTGCTGGAGACAGCAGGAAAGATGATGAGAGTAAGAACCATTCTTGGGGGGCTTGTAGTTGCAAATCTTAGAGAGCTTCTGTAAGTTGTTGTCACACAGCTACTAGTGTGAACACCAGAGTATGTATAGTCCTGTCTTTAAAATCCATGCAACCAAAGGCATGGTTGGTCAATGGGTGGAGAGAAGGGAGGATAACGAGGGTCCTGTGCTCACTGCTGTGCAGGCTCCATCATCAAGGAGATGAGATGTGTGCAGAGTTGGGAGAGTAGGAAAAACATGGCTGCCCATGGCAAGAAGAAAGACGGACCACAGTGGAGAAGGTAGGAGCCAGTTGGGGATGCTCAGTGGCCGCAGCCCTAATGGTATATGGTGGTTGCATCCAGAAGCTACCAGCAGATGGCAGTATTTCAGAACAAGAAGGTTAGGACTGGTACAAAGAGGCGACTCTGGGCTTATGCATAACAGGCTTGGCTGTCAACGTCTTGTGGAATCATCACTTGACTATCATTAGTCTCATTCTGCACACAAGAAGGTTTAGTAGCTTTCTTGAAGAAACAGAAAATACAAGAACCAAAAGTCTAACCCTGCTATCTAACTCCAAGCCTAAGCTGGCTACTGAAGAGCCATTGGTTTGAGTCCCTCTAAATTTCCACTAAGTTCATGACAGGACTTGATACTCAAAGCTATTCAGACCAGACCCTGCTCCAACCAGACAGCCTATTGGTTTCACTAGTGACAGACTGATACTCAGTGACCATGGCTATGGGGGCACTCAGGACAGCAGGTAGCACATTAAACCCCAAGTCGGGTCCTGGCTTACACATCCACTGGTCTGGGTGGCCTTGGGCTTGTCAACTGCTGTCTCAGGGGTCTCTTTGTTCCTGTCTATGTGTGACTGGGTGTAATGTCAGCCTTGTGAGACATGGTAAGAGAACATGCTTGGAGATGGCCATGGAGTTGGCAATGTGCTTTACTGAACCATCAAATATCAAATGTGACAATCAACGGGAGCCAGAGGAGAGGCGATTAAAATATGTTTGCCAGGCTGAACCATTTGGCTGACAGAGGGGAGCACGACTTCCAGCCAGGAGAACATGGATGTGGAGATATGACAGTCCATGACGCCCAAGACAAGATGTGGGGTGGGGTAGACAAGGAGCTCAGTAACCCACTTCATTCCTAGGAACCTGGACATTACAGTGTGTCTCACAACTGGGAAATGTAAACTCCCATGAGTTTCAGACTCAACTAGATTTTGTGTGTGTGTGTGTGTGTGTGTGTGTGTGTGTGTGTGTGTGTGTGTGTGTCTGTGTCTGTGTCTGTGTGTCTGTGTGTCTGTGTGACATATATATGTTCATGTAGTCATATGCACACACATGTAGAGTGCACTTGTATATCTATGCATGTGTATATGGGAGCTAATGGTTGATGTCTCTTGATGTCCCCACCTTATTTTTTAGACAAAGTCTCTCATTAAACCTGGTACCAGTTCAGCTAAACTGGCTAACCTCTGAACTATCTCCACCACCCGATCCTGGCCCAGCACTGGAGTTACAGATGCTGCCTTCCCCATTCAACTTTTATGTAGGATGCTGGCGTTCTGAACTTAGGTCCTCACACTTGTGGGGCAGGAACATTATCAACTAGACCATCTCTAGTCATTACGGTATCATCCAATAAGCTTCCTGCAGGCCCACTAAGCACCCAGCAGTAGCCCTGATTGGCCTTCTCCGGGGCTCTCCCTGCTACATGTCTTGGTGTCTCTGGTACTTCTTAAAACACTGCTCTCACACCTGGGCCAAGCCTATTAACGCCCTTCCCATCAGTCCCTCACAGGCCCACCTCCAATCTCTGCCTAGCACATAGCAGCAACATAGCTCTTGTCAGAAGCTCCCAACCTGCTCTACCCAAGTGTCTCCATCTATGACTCCACCACGAGGAGTGGGGACCCAGCAGGGCAGGATGGTAACAAGACTATTTGTGCCCTCCTGGGTAGCTGAAATTATTCAGAGAGGATGCTGCCCCCGGGGCACTTTGGGAGGTGGGCTAGAGAGAGGCAGAGTCCAGGCCCCAGGACTGCAGACAGGTGTCATCAGAGGGCACTCTTAGGTTAGAAGAAAAGGGAGAGACACAGAGATAGCCTTGCGGCCCCTTCTCCCCGCCTTCACTTCTGATCCCGAGTCTTTAGAAGCCGCAGCAGAGACATCTCTGTGCTCTGCTCCGAGCTCCTGGTTCTGCCTCCCTTCTTCTGGTCTTCCTTTCCAGAAGAAATAGAAACAAAAGCAAGTGGCTCTTCGTGGTGGTGGCGAAGCGTGGGGGACTGGTGGGAAGCTCTCTCTCTCTGCGAAGAGGTGCATTCCTTCCCTTGACCCTCCACCCCCTCCAGCCTCATCATTCATTCAGTCTCACACAGCTGGAGCCGGGAAGACCATGACAGGTGGGCCAGCAGGGAGGAGGGGATGGGGCATCATGGTCTCCTCCCCATCCCCCAACAAGACAGATATGTCCACCTCTGGATGTGCTGGGGGAGATTATTTTAACAAGCACTTTTGTACCAGGAAATCAGTGTGTTTAACCTAACAAGCAAAGCACGGCCCAGTGGGGCCCATAAATCTAGTTCCCACCTATTAATTTTACGGCCTACATAAAGCAGTGTTGAAGTCCAAAGTATATGTGACCTAAGAAGGGATCGCTCATTCTGACACATATACGACGTGGCCAGGACTCGAACCCTGACCCTGACCCTCACTCCAGGAAGCCAGCTCCCAAGCTTTGTGGGGTGCAGAAGATCAGACTACAGAATCCCTCCCAGGCTCTTCCTGGAAGGGAAAGACAGCTGGTGTAGGCAACTGTGCAGGGGACAGAGAATGTGGATGCTGCTCAAGGAAGTAAGCAATGGGCCTTCTATTCAGCAAAGCCCACTGCCTGTGGGTGGCTGCGTGCTGGTCACTTCCTAAAGCCACCCGGAGGATGAGGACAAGTGGGGACAGAAATCCAGCCAGTGCCGCACGAATCCTCCCTGTGGCCTAGGACAGGGCTGTGTGTGTGTGTGTGTCAAGGAGAGGACATCTAGTGTCCTTGGATGAATCCTGGTCTCTCCTCTGACTTCTTGAACTATCACCCCAAAACTCTGTGAGTCACTGTCCCACCAAGCAAGCCACACAGCCCTCCCAAGGAAACCCACGACAATGGTTGACGTCGAACTAGACTGGCATGCCCGCTTCTCCAGCGTCAAGCATGTTTCAATTGTCTCTATCACCACACACTGACCACAACTGGGCCACTCTAGCCAGCCCACAGCAACTGCAGACTGATCCCCCACAGAGTCGTTGGGACATGGACCACCCTGATACAATGGAACCCTGAAGTTGAGCCACCTCAATCCCACACTGACCTTGCAGGCAAAGGAATCCATCAGGGGAACCCAATCCCAGAACATACTTGTTGCATCCCTGGGGCCCCAAGCCGACCTCCCAAATCCAAGATCTGAGTGCTTGCCTCCCTCTGGGCTCTCACGCAGCCTCTATCTGGGGCTGTCTGACCTGAGGGCCGGTGTCTAGGAGCTACATCTGTCTCTTTGCTCTTGAGGGTCCTGCTGGGACTCTCAAAGTGGAGCTTGTATTCCTGAGTGAAGGGGGGTACATCACTACCAGAGGCCTGGGCTCTAGGAAAGTGTGTGCTTTATCTTGAAAAGCCATGTGGAATTCATGCCCATTATATATATTTATTAGCTGTATTATAAAAATATTTCTCTTAGGCTGGGGGTCCTCAGATGCAGGGCCAAGTCGGGATGTGAGGGCAAGAAAGTCGACATGCACTGTGATCCCAGGAAGTGCCACAAGAGAGTGAAGATGAAATCTAGGGAGGGGGAAGTCTGTCCAGTATGCACCATGAGAAAGACCGCAGTGCACTGAGAGGACACCACTGTCTACAGCATGGGGAGGGACTGTCTGTGGTGAGAAGGGGCCACTCACTATACACCTCAAGACGAGGCCACTGTATATAGCAAGAGGAGGCTACTGAGCGCTGAGAGGAGGTAGCTGTGTAATGCAAATGGAGACTTATGCCACTCCAAGGTGCTGCACCCGTTGGCACACTTGGAGACATGGGTGATATCATTTGCTGTGGTGTTTTTGCCTAGCTAGTCATACAACCTTGACTCCTGAATCTTCCCGGCTTCTACATTCTGAGAAGCCCAGTTTGAGAAATCAAGGCCTAGAACTCTCTATCCAGCACAAAGGACCAACTCCCCATACTCTCTTCCCACCAGCGCCCATGGTCTCTCCTCACCCTCACACATTGACTTCTAATCCCCACCACGTGAGAAAACTACGGCCCGTGTCAGACACTCACGTGCTACAACTCACCTGCACACTAACCTCCAACACGATCAGGAAGGGAACACTTGGCCCCTTCTATGCGTGCTGGCCAGTTCAAACCTGGCTACATTCCGACTCTTAAATCTCCAATCCCAGGTTACCCCAAAGCATATGATTTCCCAAACCAATTCTGACCATCCCAGTCACGGATTGACCCATGACACAGCCACTCCGGAAGTATTTAGCAGGCCACATGTTTATTTCTGACTCAGTGACACATGGAGATGCACCAATTCCTAATGCACACTGGCTCCCCAGTTGCAAACAACATACAAGCTAATGCTAGACTCCAGAAGACACTGATCTCCAAGCCCCAAAAGGTGCTTGTCGCCAGCTTTCCAACCGCACATTGACCCCAATCCCAACTGCTGTCTGTCATTCCCAGCTGAAGCCTCACATGGACTCTCACCACCCAATGAAAACCACTGGCATGGATGCCGCAGGCTAAACACTCACCCCATGAACCTCAACCAAACAATGACCTCAATTCCAGCTACCCCAAGACCAGGCATTCTGATTCCCAAACAAGGCTACACCCGTAACTCCAGACCTTCACTTACCCTTAGCCCTAACCAAAGGCTGATCTATCAAACTTAACTTCAGAGAGACCCTGTCTCACTCAGACACAAGACCTCAGACTCCATCTCTACCCTTCCATCAGCCCATGTCTCTCAATAGAGGGACCCTACCTCACCTTTACATAGATCCTCAAACTTGATCCATACTTTCTCCCTTAGCCTATACATTCCAACAGCATCATGATAACACAAACAGGTTACCTGTCATATTTAATTTCAGCTTTCTTAACCCAAACCTAGAGTCATCTGGGAAGAAAGAACCTTGACTGAAGAATTGCTATAATCAGATGGACCTATGGCCATGTCTGTGAATGATTTTCTTAATTGCTAATTGATGGTGGAGGGCCCAACCCACTGTGGGTAGTGCCATCCCTAGGAAGGTGGGCTTGGGCTGTATAAGAAAGCTAGCCAAAGAAACCAGGAGGAGCAAGCCAGTAAGCAGCGTTCTTCCATGGTCTCTGCTGCAGTTTCTGCTTCAGGTTCCTGCTCTGAGTTCCTGCCTTAACTTCCCTGGATGATGGAGTGTAGCCTACAAGATGAAATAAACCCCTTCCTCCCCAAGCTATTTCTAGTTAGAGTGTTTTTATCACAGCAACAGAAAAGCTAGCAGAATACTACCCTAATTTTCAACCTGCTTACAGGCAGAACACCCGAAGTCAAACCTCATTGCCCCTCCTCTTAGAAAGGGCACTCTGATGGCAGCCCAGGCCATCTGATGATTCTGGCCCTGCAGTCCCACTAGGTGTTCAGTCCTGCACACACGAATCCAGCTCAGCCTCACCTTTCCCTTTCCATCTTCTCCACACTCCGAAGATTCTGACCCCCTGGGTTCAGTACATCCGGATTCTCCAACATGGTCTTACCTCGGGGCCTGTGCCCCCACACTTGTCCACACACAGGGAGAGTATCTGGACAACATCAACAAACCCCAGTGGCCAGCAGAAACTACTCTTTATGTCCTATATCTGCACAGCTCAGGGGAAGGCACCAAAAGTCTCACTTTTCTTTTAAGCTATCATGTTCTTCTGCAACATGTGACCTCCTCCATGTAGCAGGAATCCTAATTGGTCTTATTAATTAAAACCTGCAGTCAGATATCAGAGTAAAAGCTGAAAGATCAGAGAAGCAGAGCAGCCAGCCACTAGTTCTTACCTCTACGAAATCCTCAGCCGAAAAGGGCTCTCAGCTCCTGTCTCCTCCTACCTTATATTCCTCTCTCCACCCAGCCATATCACTTCCTGTCTTCACCTCCCTTAGTGCTGGGATTAAAGACATGAGATCCCAAGTGCTGGGAACAAAGGTGTGTGCCACCACTGCCTGGCTCTGTTTCTCTTTTAGACTGGATCAATCTTGTGTAGCACAGGGTGGCCTTAAACTCACAGAGATCTGTCTGCCTCTGCCTCCCGAGTTCTGGGATTAAAGATGTGTGCCACCACTGCCTGGCCTCTATAGCTAGTGGCCTGGTTGTGCCCTCTGGTCTTCAGGCAAGCTTTGTTTGTTAGAGCATACACAAAATGTCACCACATCCCACCACCTCCTTGTGCCATGTTTGGCTTTCCCAAGACTCAGTGTGTTCAGTTAATTTGCTCACACCAGTCTGCAGCATGCAGGGCAGAAGGGTCAGGAGCCTGAGCAACTGTCCTCAGCTGCCCACAAGGTAGATGAAAGATCTTGGTTGTTCTCTCCATCTCTTTGGTGCTTATTTAGTCCTGTATATATCACAGGTTAGTAAATCTGCCAGAGCATCAAGTTGGCCCAAGCTTACTCATCAACTGATCATCTGCGGCTGCCTCTGAGCTAGAATGATGGTGGAGGAGCTTCGAAAGAAACTGTGTGGACTCAAAGTCAAAAACTATTACTATCTGTCTCTTTCAGGAAAGATTTCTACTCCCACTTCTGTGCACCCCCTCTTTCCTCTCATATGGTAGACTCACGATGAAGAGTTGAATATGGAGGCCTCCTTCCTTTTCTGGACCTCTCCATAAACACACTCTTCCGTGATGGTTTTTTTTTTCTTTTAATTGTAATGGTGGCAATTGACCATCATCGTTATGAGATGCCTGCCCATCCCCCGTCCCTGCCCCCCATTCTCATCCTGCACCCTGAAGAGGAAGGGCTGAAGTAACATCCCAGGGTTGGAGGCAAGGACCCCCTGTGTTTGGGCAGCAACACTGAAATTCCCAGTCTCTCTGTGGACTGGGAGACTCTTCTAACTTTAGCGCTTTTGTTTATTGAAACCCGACCCCTTGGTGCTCACCACCCTTGGCCTTGGGCCCAGACCTGCCAAGGCCCTAGCTTGCCAGCCCTGACCAAGAAGTGGGGGGTATGGGGGCTAGAAGGAGCTCTAGCCAGGATCCATTCCACAGTACTGCTTGCTTATAGCCTAAGGCGCTCCCAGCCCCTCCCTTCTTAACGTCTTGCTTACAAGACAGCATTTGGAGACAATTTCTCATCAGACCCTCTTGTAAACATCCTCCTGGGTGAAGCAAGCCTGAAGGAGCACTTATTAGAAACACCTGTGCCAGACAGCAGGCCTGGTGAATGACAGCTTGCAGACCCACGATGGGCCCCCTGCCAATTCAGGCTGGTCAAATGGGTGGGATGGGCAGGCAACAGGGATGAGGTTTGGGTGGGGAGCTGTCTCTTCCCTCCCAACACCTCCCTGCTAATCCTCCATATGGTCAGTAAGCTGCTGAGGCAGGGCCCTTCCTGTCCTTCTGAGAGAGACCTAGACGTCCCAGGGATCCCCAGTTCCATTCATCCCTGTTGGCATTAACACGATTTTGGCCCAGCATGGTGGCATATGACTGTAATCCTAGCACTTGAATGATAGAGAAATGAAGAATAAAGAATTCAAGGTCATCCTCAGCTAATAGTTCAAGACCAGTCTGTGCCATGCTTCAAAAACCAAAACAACAACACTACGACTACTACTACTACTAAGCCAATTAAACAAACAATACCACCACCACCATGTGCACACACCACCCCCACCATCACCACCACCAACAGAACTGGGCTCATTATGTTTCTCTAGTAAAATAGCAATCCCTTTGTTTTCACAGGGGCACCTAGCAGTGAGGCCATTCTGGGTTTCTTCCTGTTTTACTTATTTTTGAAGATTTATTTATTTTGTTATTTTATGTGTGGGAATTTTTGCCTGTGTGTGCGTGTGCGTGTGCGTGTACTACTTTCATGCCTACTGCCTGCAGAGGTCAGAAGAGGGCATGAGAGTCTCTGGAAGTGGAGTTGCACACAGTTGTGAGCCAGCATGTGAGTGTCCTCTGCAACAGTGACAAGGACTTTTTACCACGGGGGCCACCTCTCCAGACCCTTTGCTGTTTTAAGTGAGCTGGACATTTTCTTCTTCCTTTCTTTTCTTTTCTTTTCTTTTTTTTTTTTTTGAGACAGGGTTTCTCTGTGTTGCTTTGTGCCTTTCCTGGAACTCACTTGGTAACCCAGGTTGGCCTTGAACTCACGGAGATCCGCCTGCCTCTGCCTCCCAAGTGCTGGGATTAAAGGCGTGTGCCACCACCGCGCCGGCCGTGACTGGGCATTTTCAAGACTCTCGGCAGTGAGCAGGTTTGAGAGACAATGTCAGGGATGTCTCAGGCTATAAGTAACCTTGACTTTCTAACAAGGCCCCAGAAAGTCATGAGACAGTGTCCGAGGGCTACATCTTTTGTGACGGGGCAATTCCAAGCATCATCCCTGCTTCATCAAACACCATAGCTGGTGCTGAGCCAAAGTCCCTGTTTCCTGCGAGAAAGCAGGAGGAGAGGAGGAGGAGAGGAAGCTCTGAATGGCTAACACACCAACTCTGGTGCTGTGGATGTTCTGCTAGTGGTCTTTCCGTGGGTGCCTTGTGTGGGGGCACATGCGTGCAGGTGCGTGTACGGGTTTATTTGGAGGCCAACGTTTGATGTCAGATGTCTTCTTCAATTCCCACCTTGGCTTTTGAGACTGGGTCTCTCACCAAACCTGGAGTTCACTGATTGGTTAGACTGTCTGGCCCAGAAACCGCTGGGACCCTCCAGTTCCCGCTCCTCGGTGCTAGAATTGCAGGGATGCTGTCATGCTGGGGATCTGAACTCAGGTCCTCATCCTTGTACAGAAGGTACTTTACTCTTTCACCATGGAGCCGTCCATCTTCCTGGCCCCTACTGCTGGCCCTTCTGAAAACGATTTGTTTATTGTTATTTTATGTGTACAGGTATTTTGCCTGAATGTATGTCTGTGCACCACATGACTGCAGTTTCCACGGAGGCCAGAAAAAAAAACACTAGATCCCCTGGACCTGGAGTTGCAGACAGTTTTAAGCTGCCATGTGGATGCTGGGAATCGAATCTATGCCATCTAGAGGGGCAAAGCCATCTCTCCAGGCCCTGCTTCTGGTCTTTGACTTTGATAGACACTTCTGGCGTTCCCTGTAGCCCCCACAGCCACGCTCTGGGTTCTCCTGGACAAGCTCTAAACCTCTTCTGGCTCGTGTTTGCAGAATTCTTTTATTTGCCTGTGAGCAATGGGACCAGTCCTAAGCCGGGGGTCATCCTTGGGCCTATATGGGAGCCTAGAAAGAAACTTTCTTTCTGTCACTGGGTGGGACATCCCATGGTAGTACTTTGTTCTTGAGAGAGCACTGCAAAAGGGTGTCTCAGAGCCGGCCCCGGGCAGCCCAAGTCCATCCCAGCCCTAGTGCTTAGCATGGAACTGAGGTAGTGGATTCAGAGGGCAGCTGGAAGAAGCTTCTTGAGTGAGCTGGGCAGAAGGAGAAAGCACAGGACTCCATGAAATAAATCAGGGAGATCTCAATTCCGATAAATCCAGTTTCAAAAAAAAAAAAAAAGCAGCAACTGGTAGAAAAGAAAATGTAATTTATGCCCATTGAAAGGAGGCCAGGTTTAGATTGATGAAGTCTCCTATTTACGTAATAAATCCATTTCCATTCATGTCACCAATATATTTATCCACACATCCTGGTCCAAGTCAAATCTTCATTATTTTATTATTCAACAGGGGGCAGAGGGGGAGGGCAGGGGGACAGGGTTCTGTGTCGAATTAATAAAGTCTCACTCTCTCCCCCAGATGTCTCCTCACACAGGGACGATTTATTCCTAAGAAGGACAGAGAGGAACTGGGTGCAATTTATGTGCTTTGAAAGAGACCCAAACGTAATTAGGCAAAGTCTCAAGTTCAGGGAGAAATAAATCCCAGAGAAAGTAGCCGGGGGGTAAAATTTACGTTCTCTGAAAGTCTGGAAGCCTCTCCCCAACCCGCTCCGCCCCTCCCCCAGGCCACCGTGCTTGGTGCTCCAAGCCCACCAGACCTAGGTGTATTCTCCCACACCCTCAGCTTCCAGAAGGCCTATTGTGTTCATGGGTTTCCCCAGAGGGATGCTGGCCCTTCCCCGGCATCTCTCCCCAAGCAAGTCACTGTTCTCAGGAGAATGGGATAACCCGGGTCTTCTGAGGGGCCAGGAGTGGCAGATGACAAGATTGAGACCCTGCCTAGACACATACCCAGGTCTACCTTCACCTTCTACAGCCAGCCAGGGGAGATTCTGGAGCAAGGACGAGCAGCCAGTCCTCAGAGTTCAGGGGAGCCCCCTTTTTCCTTCCCTCCTACATCCAACTGGTGCTCACCTGGGAGTGAGGGGATCCCAGAAAGCTGGGCACTGAGTTGTTGGGCCAGGGTCAGTCAGGATTTCTGAACCCAGCCATTGGGAGATCTCAGAGTAGCTGTGGTGGGGTACAGGGCCAAGGGGACAGTGGAGAGCTCTGAGTGGAACATTCTAGCCCCTTCTGAATATAAGAGAAATGTTGGGCAGGGAGGGGGCTCCCTGAGGAAGTGTTCATCCACCTGAAGCTCTTTTCCTTTCTTTCTTTCTCCCTTTCTTTCTTTCTTTCTTCCTTCCTTCCTTCCTTCTTTTCCTTCCTTCCTTCCTTCCTTCCTTCCTTCCTTCCTTCCTTCCTTCCTTTCTTTCTTTCTTTCTTTTTTTCTTTCAAGACAGGGTTTCTCTGTGTAGCTTTGTGCCTTTCCTGGAACTCACTCTGTAGCTGAGGAGGGCCTCGAACTCACAGAGATCTGCCTGCCTCTGCCTCCCAAGTGCTGGGATTAAAGGCGTACGCCACCACCCCGCCCGGCCCTGAAGCTCCTTTCTATCCCTCGGCTACACACCTCAGAGTGTAACTGATTGGTCATGGGAGTAAACATGCTGCTCCCAGGAGTTTTCCCTGTCAGGAAGTATCTATCCCACAGGGCCTAAAAAAGCAGCAGAATTCTGTCCTGAATAAAGGGTCACATCTCTCTGGAGCCTGTGAGACCTTCTCTCCAGCCCAGTTGTTCCAGTAGACAGGCCCATGATTCCTCCCTCAATAAACAGACATCTACTCCCTGCAGTCAGGCCAAAAGCACCCCGGGAGGGGCCTGAAAACAGAGGAGGTCTGACCAATCCCAGGCCCTGGCCTCAGAAATGAAGGACACACATGCCAAGATGAGTGAAATGTACAAAAACTAACAGCATGCCTTCAGCGGGGTGAGTGGGCAGGAAGGAGCTGGGCAATGCCAGGTTTCTGGCTTGATCAGCTAAGCCACTCCTGGGGCCATTTGCTGCAGTGGGGTACATTGCGGGGCTAAGCAGGTATCAAAGATGGGTTTCCCTGAAGAGGAGTAGGTTTAGGGGAACAGCAAGGATTTGATGAATCCCATGAGGTGGCTGAGACTTTGCCACGACTTCCGGGAGGTGTCTGGTGAGGACCAAGCAGACCTGAAGAGAGAATTGTGGAGCAAGAAGCAAAGGGCTTGGAGGCTGAGCCTGGCCAGGGTCCCAGGACACAGGCCCTTCAGGGAATCAGGGAAGGCATACCACGGGGGGCGGGGGGGACACAGGGACAGGCACAGATCCACCAGTGTTCACTGTTGAGCGAGAATAAGGTAATGAAGATGGAAGACCGAGGGCTGAGGAGATGGCTCAGTGGTCGAAGTGCTTTGCCATGCAAGCATGAGGACCTGAGTTTGATCCCTGAGTGGGTTCAGAACCACGGGCCACTTATAACCCCAATGCTGGGGAGATCCCTGCTGCTTGCCAGTCTGGCAGCCTACCCTAACTGATGAGCGTCCCTGCCGGGGAGTGTCTACAGTGGCGGAAGGTGCTATGCGGCAGCTGGAGGAGAAAAGTCATCAATTGTCTTTCTCAGTGGTAGACACAGCTCTGAAGTGCAGATAAGATGCTCCTACCGATGTGAGAGTCACTTGACTGTTAGGAGGGCAACCAATCACTTTCTGACCAGCTCTGAGACCCAGGAGCGAACGTACGCCAGGTACTGCCGAACGCGGTGGAGAACCTGTGCCTGGGAGGTCACAGGCCCAGGGGAGAATGAATACTGATGTTTCGCTAATGTGGGCGTGTAGCCAAACTGCCTCCTCAGCCTCCATGTTCGTACTCAGAATAATGCTGCTGTCAGCTCGGGTCAGAGAGGCCTCTTTTTTCTTTTTTTAAAGAAGTTTATGGTTAGACCGGGCGGTGGTGGCGCACGCCTTTAATCCCAGCACTCGGGAGGCAGAGCCAGGCGGATCTCCGTGAGTTCGAGGCCAGCCTGGGCTACCAAGTGAGTTCCAGGAAAGGCGCAAAGCTACACAGAGAAACCCTGTCTCGAAAAACCAAAAAAAAAAAAAAAAAAAAAAAAAAAAAGAAGTTTATGGTTAATGTTATGAGTTAACGTGCTGAGAATAAGTTACAGTGGAGAGAGCAGGTCACAACAAGTCTTCTGTATCACCCTCTCCAAGGCCCAGAGACGATCATCAGAGAGGGAGCAGGAAGCTTGTAAGAGCTGCAGGAGGGAGAATGCTGGGAAACGCTGTCTTCTAGACACGGCCATCACAATCGTAAGTACACAGCAGGTGTGATTACCTGCACAGCACCTGTGTGCACACACATCCGTGGGGGTCGAGTCGGGGAAGGGAGAGACTCGCGGGCAAGTCAGCAAGAGCGCGAGAGGGATAAAGGAGAGGATGATGGGGGATATGGTCACAGTACATTATATACATATATGTAATTGTCAAAAAAATTGCAAAACACTCTCTCAGGGCTGGGGAGATGGCTCAATTGTCCAAGTGCTTGCCCCAGAATCCATGTTGAAAAAGCCAGGCATGATGATGCGTGCTTCTAACACTTGTGAAGGTGGAGGCAGGCAGATCTCTGGGTCTTATTGGCCGGGCTAGCCCAGTCAACTTGGTGATCTCCAGGCCAGTGAGAGAGGGGCCCTATCTCAAAAAACAAGATACACAACCCCTAAAACTGACTTCACATGCGTGCGCACTCACATGTGTACACACATCCACCTATACATGTGCACACATCGTGCAAGCACTCCCCTTAGAACTTGGGGGAACTGCAAGGCCAGAAACAGGTCCCAACCCTCTTTCTAAGCCAAGAACCTGGAATCCAGCCCTTGCTGACACTGGTTAATAAGGTGACCTGTTAAAAGCTGTTCACTGCTGGAGAATACCAGGTCTCTAGTTGTCCACGTCAGGGCCGGTTTCAGCATTATTCCTTTGCTTTAGTTGAGCGAGAACTTCTTAGCCCACAGTCCCATGCTATAGAAGCCACACGAGCTTTCCATATCTGGCTTATTTCCAACAGCCACACAGATCTATGGAGAGCTGGAAGGAAGTGAATGCCAACACACCTATCTCAAAAACGGCCCAGCCTGGGCACCCTCTCTGGCATGCTGACTCTGGAAGGCAGTCTGCAGGGACCATCACCTCTGAGAGACTCATCAGGGCCTCAGGGGGCCATCTGATCCAACTTACACATTATTACTCAACTGTAGCTCACAACACATGCTGATGAGAGTGGGGGTCGAGGTTCAGGCAAAGGCCTGTTGTCTTGGATGATGCAACAGTTGCCCTATGGATGACAAGGAGCCTTTCCGCCCTCCAGCTTGCATTGCCTGGAAGTGGCCTCAGGCTGAGGCTGGTGACCTGGCAGGTCTGGCCAGGTGTTTGTAAAGAATTCTGGAGGGACTGGGGAGGGGCCTGTGGGCCTGAGGTGACTATGTGAGGCAGCTGTCACCTCTGGGTGTGGCACTTTCTCTGTGATCATGTTACTCCTGTGGGGACTGTTGTCCCTCATCTGACTTCCCTAATCTAGACAGCAGAGACTCTGGCCATAAACTCAGTGCTTTTACAAGCTTCTCTGGGAAGCCAAGACTCCTCTGGCAAGCAGACCAGGGCAGACCAGAGGAGCTCAGCAAAGCAAAGTCAAATGCCAGGATGCGTTCCATTTCAGTCACTCAGCAAGCCACTTGGTTCTCACAAAAGCTAGACACCCACAGCTGCCGTAGGAGAGTGCCTGCTTTCAGGATGGACTGGTAGTTACTAAAGACCCTGGATTCCTACTACCCTCGACCCAGGCACTAGAAGGGGATGGAGTGCAAGTTGGGGGAGCTGCTGCCAGTCAGTGTTGTCCTCCTCCGTTCTGACTGGCCCTGGAGGCCCTTGCAGGGCCTGTGTCTCTCAGACCCTGGGAAGACTCTTGTACAAGTGGAGAGAGACCGGGCAGACAGATAGGAGGCTAAGGCAGGGAGGATGGGCCTTCAGTGATGTCTCAGCCTCGGTCTGCCCCTGGAGGGTGCAGTGTATCCTGGTGCTCTGCTGGAAGAAACGGGGGGGTCTGACTCTTCCTTTCCTACACTGATTGCTACTTAGAGTCAGACTCACTCCCGGCACTTGGGGTCTCCAACAGTCGGCATCAAGTGACCCTGAAGAGCCAAGAGCAAGCTTCCAAGCTACAAGCTCTTAGGAACGAAGCTCTTGGGTGCTGGAGGATGGAGGCATAGCACTGGCAAAGGGCACTTCTGTGTAGCCCACTGGCATCTTTTACACCTGCCCACACCATTGGTTCCAGATTATCTCTTAGCTTTCAGAGCTCTGAAACCTTTGCCCTGGGTGTTAAGCAAAGCTTCCTACATGGTGCTGGACCGACCCCACAGGACTAACCTGACACAGTGAAGGGCCAGCTCGTCTGTTCTGCAAAGACGAGCTGACTTGCTACCTTCACGCTAAGCAGCAAATGGCATCACCTGCTTCTGGCAACTTCCCATTTCAGATGATAACGAATAGCTCCTCCTGCTGATTTGTGCCACCCTATTCTACCCAACAGAAAAAGCGGTTTAAATTATCCATTCTCGTCCCAGTGTGGACCACGATGCTCTCCCTGGCCTTTGCCTCCTTAGCAGGAACCATGCCTGGGTCCATTATGGGGTTTGAATGTAACTTGGATTTGTCCTGAGAAGTTTGGTGACTGCCCCATCGCTCTAGAAATCACAGACGACAGAGTTCCTTTTTAAAATGGATCAAGTCTTGACTTCTAGATCCTTCTTTGCACGCTGGGACTTGAGGCATTTGGTTATGCTATGCCAGTTTTGCTGTGATGTGGTCAAGAACTCACTTCTCTAGGGACCCAAGCTTTTCTCATGAACTATCAAAGCTATGTACTGGGGCCAGGTCATGGCCCTTCAGTACTAAAGTCAATGAACTTTGAACCTGCAGCTTAACTCTCATGGAGAAATAATGCATGGCAGAACTCCATATTCTCATTGTCCTTTTTTTCTCCTTTAATTGGTTGCTGCTAGGAAGTGCCCATCAAATTTTTGGGAAGGCAGGGACCAAGACTAGTTCGAGTCTCTACGCATTTTCTGGATATGACTCCTCCCTGGACATTTGACCTCTCCCTTCATACCTCTGAACTAACCTCCCTGTCCAGGCCCTGTTCCTGGTGAACCTTCATTTCCATGAATAGGGCAGCCTTGGCTCTGCCCATGTAACCAGTGGAGCTCATGGCTATGCCTTAAAACAACAAGAGGACATTTTATTCTGGCTATGTGCTTGAAGTTATAACCAATACTATCTTCTTCCCGGCTCTGTTTAAAAGCTCGATTTAGGGTAATAGTCACCGTGGAGTAGGGGCTTTCCCTTGTTGCTAAAATGTTCATCCCTGAATCAGAGCAGGCTGTCCTGGGCCATCTGAGAGCTCAGATGTGGGCCACATGGCTCTGAGCTCTCTACAGCTGTCCTCACTGAACTGTCTTTGGGTCCCCAGCTCACATTTCATCCCTGCAATCAACAGTGTG